>NC_084752.1:20059335-20341835 GCF_033978785.1 Entelurus aequoreus | reverse complement strand
TGAGGTATAAAATGGCATTTGTGGTTTGTCCCGCTCATCTGATGACCACAATGAATGTCAAATAAAACAGACAACATGAGAAACATTTGTCATATCAAAGTTGAGCCAGTTTAAGTACAGTGCAAGCATAAAGTACAGTACTGTATATGGAAGAAGAAAAGGGCTTCATCGTTATTACAATAGCACAATATTAATAATAAATTAATAAAATAATAACGATAAGGTATTGCTTATTGCTTCATACATTCTACAATATTTGATTGTTTTCTTTTACGCTTGAACGTATTTATGAATTCATTATCATGTATTTATTATTATTATCGTTATCAATACCGTTTTTTTGCTATTGTATTTATTGTTTATTTATCTCCCCCTTTTTTCTTCATGATACCATCTATTTATTGTTACACACTGTTATTTTTTCAATCAATCAATCAATCAATCAAAATGTATTTATATAGCCCTAAATCACAAGTGTCTCAAAGGGCTGCACAAGCCAAAACGACATCCTTGGCTCAGATCCCACATCAGGGCAAGAAAAAACTCAATAGGATCCGACGAGGAACCTTTTTTGTATATTCTCTATTAGTAAATGGCAACATTTAAATACAGAAAGTGAACTAAAGATCATCATCAATGTTTATTTATATAGCCCTAAATCACAAGTGTCTCAAAGGGCTGCACAAGCCACAACGACATCCTCGGTTCAGATCCCACATAAGAGCAAGGAAAAACTCAACCCAGTGGGATGTCAATGAGAATGACAATGAGAAACCTTGGAGAGGATGCAATGGACGTCGAGTGGGTCTAACATGATATTATGAAAGTCCAGTCCATAGTGGATCTAACATAATAGTAACTCCGTGAGATTAAAACTATTTTGATCATATCTATTTATGCGCACACGTTGGAAGTCTTTTGGTGTCATAAATCAGATGATAATAGCTTTGATATAGAGGCAAATAGTTATTTCACTCTACTGGCACTTTAGTTAGTTAGTTTAGTCCTTATTTGAAGGGACAATGCACAGAGACATTAAGATCAAAAACAGATATGTTCTGCACCAGATTATAGCTAAATAGCTCATTTCCATCTGCAGTCCCTGGCCACTTAAATTAAAGAGATACAAAAATCATGCAATAAAATTATAACAATAAAATTATACTATAGCATGTTATCAAATTATGAAAAGTCATAAAATGCCCTTTCATTGACACATACTTATACATTACAACCACCCCTCCTTTACATCATAACACAGACAATACATGCTCTTGTTCACATCTCAAGATTCAAGATGCTTTATTATTGTCCATTCTTTAACATGTACAAGACACATAAGAACTGAAATTACATTTTCGGCACAGTCCCACTAAGAGCAGACAAACGTTACAAGGGGGACAAGACGGGACTGCCAACGGATCAGCCACTTACGGCGCTCCTTAAAAAAGGTGGGAAAAAGGTGACATTGTGAAAGGGGGAAGAGTAAAAAAAGTATCAGTCTAAGGCTGGACCCTCGGGAGTGGTCCAGACTGAGTCCAAGAAAAAAACCTCACAGCATAGCACACATAAACATGATACATGTAATCACAACAACTCGCAACAGAGGGGGGGGATTTGGGGCCCTGGAGGCCGGCTGCCGCTATAAAGCGCTACTCAGCCGTCCACAACCCCGAAGAGGAATTAAGCAGTGGTGAAGGCGTTGATTGGTGGAGGGGCGGGTGCGTGCATGTATGCCCAATTAACTTGGGTGAGATGTTGAAATGTTTTTGTGGACTGGGGCCGATCTCAAAGTTCGACACCAGGTGTTATTGAAAAAAAGGAAGGTCAAAAGCGTCCATCGTTGAGGAGTCCTCAACGAGTCTGTAATCATTTGTAAAAACAACCATGATTTTAGCAGACACACCTCACAGCTTACAACAAAATGTTCTCATGCATTAATATAATACACATTAAGTTGACATGTCAAACATAGTGTCCACCGCAGTGACCGTGTGAGCAGCTTTGATTGCTCCAAAGACACTTTTTAACTTCAAATGTGAATGAAGAGTAATCTGTTAGACTTTCCAAGTTTGTTGTGAGGTCGTTCCATTCCTTTATCGCTTTATATGAAAAGGTGGATTGTGCAAAATATGTTTTACATCTGGGTACGCTACACTGCCCCCTGGTGGGGGCTCATGTGTTTCTAGTTTTCACAGCAGGTGTAAACTGGACAAAGTGCTTAAGTGGTGCTGGTGTAGTGTTATTTAGGATTCAATGGGCCATTCGTATTGATGCTAATCTTTGAATGTTAGCAACATTTAACAATGTATATTTTTGGAGAACTAAACAGTGATGGTGGTGTTGTCAAGGATTTTCAGCGATTGTTTGTGCAAAGTTTCCAATTGCCTCAGTGTCATTTTGCTTGCCTGGGACCAACATGTAATACAATAATAAAAACGAAACATAAACATTTCATTAAAATAAGTTTGAGCTGCCTCCAGTGTTAATGAATTCCTGATACATTTGTACATTTTTATGTTGTACTTAAGACTCTGGGACACCTGTTTGATGTGTTTTTTAAAGCCCAGTGTTGGGTCTAAAATGACACCCAGGTAACGATATTCACTAACATTGTGTATTATTTCCTTATTAACAGTTATATTTGGAAAGGATGACATTCTATGTTTGTTTACTAAATACATTGTTGCCGTTTAATGTTTAATGTAAGACTTGAGTCATGTAGCCATCTTGCCACCTTCCCCATGGCTGCTGTAAGTTGTATGGCATCCTTTCCCCAAGTATAAAGAACTGTGTCATCTGCATACATCTGGATACTTACATCCTCACATACAGATGGCAGGTCGTTTATATACATGGAGAAAAGAACTGAACAATGTTCAGAAGCATCTAAAAACTGTGTGCAAGCTCACACACAAATGCATGAACCTTATGGTTTGAAACTTTGGCATTGTCTAGCAAGAGTATTCAACATTGTAACAACATTAATAGGTCCAAAAAGATGAACTTCATCATGTCAGAAACAAATAAAACCATCACCCAACTTCTGAGCCAGGTTGTCTCAGTCTGATTTTCTTTGTTGGGAGTTTGCGTTTTCTTTTGTGTGAGCTACGGATTAGAACTGAGAGTGCATTCAGCGTAGTTTGTGGTAATTGCTTACAGCTTGTTTCACTGATGTGACACTACGCTGTGTTCATGCAGCAGTGAGCCAGCTCAGGAATAACTCATTCAAACACCCAAATTGCGAAAGGAACTAAAAGGTAATTCAAGGTGCAGCTGTGTCTTTGTGGATGTCTGCTATGCTGGCACCTCACGGGGAAAAACGTGGCAAAGTAATTCAGCCTTATGGGGTTCCAGATGTTTCTCTGAAAACATCTGTGAGTTCATCAACATTTCGCTTTCACTCATATTGGTCACGAAACCCAGGAAAGAAAACCTCAAATGGGGCGTGATGTCTCAGGTTGTGGGTCTTCGTCTGCATACTGAGGACAGGTGGGCTTGTTTGTTTTAGCCTAGAAGGAGCAGGCTATGCAGCTGAATACACACTTACAGTACACATGCTGAGTCCTGGATGGCAGAGGTGACACTTGCAGACCAGAGCTGGGTCGCTAAAGATATTTATTTTTCAAAGTAATGAGAGAGGAAAGAGGTGACACACTGTATGCACAAAGGCATTGCAGTTATGATACCTCATATCAATTTCTATTGCAGACCAATCTTCCTTTTTTAAGTAAAATGTACTAAAATCAGACATACAGTAGTGCGTTTGTACTTTCCTAAGAGGTCTGTCGAGAATTCCATAGTGTTTCTCACCTTCTTTATCAAAGTGCTGGCACTGGCACTTTTTTTTGGCCACATGGTTTTCTTAATAATAAGTGGAAACAAAAGCACTCATTCACACACTGTGGGAAAGCCAATTTGTTTTACACTCAAAATTACACAGTGTACTTGAACTTCCCACATGTGCAGGGAGCATAATGCTTGATGGGGAGAAGAAGAGGGACAACCAGTTTTTCATCGTTCTATTAACAAATAAACCACAAACACACAATCAAGATGAGTAAATCTCAAGGCGTTCAATTGTTCGCAACTGGACTGCTTGGTTAGTCTTGGAAGACGTTTTGCCGCTCATCTGAGTAGGCTTCATCAATGGGTTTACCAAAAACCCACACATACCGATCAATACCGACTGTTAGACTCACACCACACACTGGAACACAAACTGGGCGTTACCAGAACCCTACAACGCAGACCTGATAATGTTCCGACCAGCCCACAGGCCAAAGAGAAAGAGCATAGACATTTGAGGGAAGCCCTCAAAACCTGTGGTTACCCCAGCTGGTCGTTTGTGAACAGTGCATCTAGTTCCAGAAATAACAAGAAGAGAGTGGTGAAAAAGGTGACAGACGGAAACATATTTTCATTCCATTTGTATCAGGTCTGTCTGAAAACTCAGAATATTTTTTCACCAACACAACATCCCAGTACACTTCAAACCAGACAACACCCTGAGACAGAGACTAGTGCAGGGGTCACCAACGCGGTGCCTGCGGGCACCAGGTCGCCCGTAAGGACCAGATGAGTCGCCCGCGGGCCTGTTCTAAAAAAAAAAAAAAAAAAATTTTTGACGCTTCTTACCCTGGAGTGGGTGCCATCCTCTCCCAGCTACACCATTTAGCCTTCTGTGAAGAATTCCGACATACGCAATTGGGAGCTCCTTGAAGTTGTGTTAGCGCTGCAAGAGTCAAGACACCATCTGGAAGGCTCAAAGCTTCCATTCACCATCTTTACTTACCATAAGAACTCCTACCTACCTGTGTTCCGTTCAGAGGCTCAATCCCAGCCATATAAGGGGGTTCTATTCTTACCCCGGTTCAACTACTTCCTGACATTCTGTCCTGAGACCCAGAATTACAAAAAGACGACCTGTCCAGGCTACAATCACCAATGGTGAACAATGCTTTGACCAAGACTATCTTCCAGTCGGATGTGTAAAAGACACTTAAGGACCCTCCTGTACCTGCTGCTTGTCCTGCTGACCCGTTGTTTGTCGCGCCCAAGCTTTGTTCCAAGGTGCTCAAATGGTCTCACAGTTCTAAGTTGGCTAGTTATCCCGGAGGTTACTGGACAATATTCACCCTGGCGCAGCGGTTTTGGTGGACTTTTTATGAGGACTAACGCTGAGGAGTTTGTGGCTGCTTACTCCGTCTGCGCTTGCAACAAGTCATCTCACCAGGCACCTGCTGGATGTCTGAGGCCTTTACCTATTCCCTCCCATCCGTGGTCCCACGTAGCCTTGGATTTCCTCACTGGACTTCTCCCCTATAACAGCAATACCGTCGTCCTTACTATAGTAGATCATTTCTCAAAGGTGTGTGTAGTGCTACCCAAGCTACTATCTTCTCTGGAGACTGCCGACATCAGAGATTGCCAATATAGGCCCCTAGTTCTCATTGGCTGTCTGGAAGACATTCTGCAAGACTCTCGGAGCTGCTGCCAACTTGTCATCAGGCTACCACCCACAATCTAATGGCCAGACAGAGCAAGCTGATCAGGGCCTGGAGGCCACCATCCGCTGCGTCTTTCATCAAAAACCTGCAACCTGATCATTTAACCTCCCGTGGATGTAATATTTCCACAACACTCTCGTCAGCTCTGCTACAGGTATCTCTTTGTTACACGCTGCCGATGGGTTCCAACCCCCGGTATTTCCGTCCCTGAAGTCTGAGTCTGTCTGTCGCCGCCCACCTTCACCGAGCACGCCTGGCCTGGCGCAACACCCGGGCATCGCTGTTTCAGACTTTAGACTGTAGCCAGCGGTTGGCAAATGAGCATAGCATCCCCTCGGCTGATTACAGCCCTGAACAAAGCGTGTAGCTTTCTACCAGGGATATTCCCCTCCACACAGACTCCAGAAAATTGCAACCTTGGTTTGTATCTGTTTGAGAGCCTCATTAATCCTTCCTCCGTCCAGCTTCGCTTCCCTGAGTCTCTGCGGATACATCCTGCCTTCCAAGTCTCCCTCCTGAAACCTGTCTCCAGTGGCCTTGTTCCTCCACTCCCAGACTGGTCGATGGTCATCCCGTGTTTACAGTAAAGGCCTTTTTTGACGTGAGAAGAAAATGGGCAAGGGTTTCCAGTACCTTTGTGGACTGGGAGGGATATGGACCCAGAGATCACTTCTGGATCTCTTTTTGCCTATTTCAATCACCGGTTTCCGAAAAAATGTCAGCAAGCAGCTAGGTGGTTTCCGTTGAGGGAGTCCTCTTAAATTTCTTGATTTTGTCTCCCTGCTTTTCCTGCCTGTGCTCTTTCTCTCTCTCCTCCCAGTTCCCTTTACGCTAGTGGAATGCAGTAGTCCGGAGAACACCTGACGCCAATTACTCTCTGGCTCCTTAAACTGATTGCTCAGAGTTGCTAGTTCTTTCCTTTGAGTCTCCTGACACACAGACCATGCCGACCAGCTCCTGTATCTAAACCCGTTCTATGCTTCTTGAAAATTACTCTTTTTCTTGGCTAATTGGATTTCTGTGCTCAGAGTATCCCTGCCTTCCCAAGGCAAGTTTTTGTAACCATTTTTCTGGTCCTTTTACCTGGCACTGGTACTCCCACCACTCCATAGTTTTCTGTGTGTTCCCTTGTGCTTGCTGAAATAAAGAGTTTATTCTGCTTCTGGGGACCAACACAACACCAAGCATAACAAGATCATGAGAACACAGGGTACAATTTAGTGAAGTTTATGATTGAACAAACAAAACTGGATACACATAAAAAGATAACATTTATCTATATTTGTTATTAGGTTAGCTGTGATGCATAATGAGAAATGAAGATTCAGTTTGCAGTAAAAATGATATGCAGCAATTCATCTTTTTCTGTTGCTTCGATTTGTTTTGTCCATTGATGTTGTGAATGTCGCTTTTGAGCCTAAAAGATTGGAGGCCCCTGCTTGACTCTTTCTTCCTTTTACTGACCACAAAGTGCTAAACTCACAGACTGCCAAGTTTCTTTGGAAAACTCAGAGGGGGCGAACTACACAAGATTAAAAATCACATTTTCTCAGTGTTGGAAGTTAGTATATTTTTGTGTATGTGTGAAAGTGTTCAATATTGGAAATGTAACTTTACCCAGCTTCCAAAAGTGTTCTTTGGTTTGCCAACACTGAGAAGAAGTTACATTTAAGTACCTGTGATGCCAATTTGATCCACTACTAATTGTGCTGTCACATATTTTAGATCTATATTTTTTTACTACCACAGGGTTTTTATCCTAACACATATGAGTGTATCAATGACACAAGGAGTAAACCTAACCACATGTGGTTTGTGAGCTCCGTAAATTACGCCCAGGCATTTTTAAGAGATGCTGGCTGCAAGGACTGGAAAGCCACAAGTTATCTTCCTGTGCCTCCAAAAACATCAAGTCTGGGATAAAAGTATGGAAAAATCATAAAAAGGATAGGAAGTAAGCCGCTTGCCAAAGACGGAAACAAGTTAATTTGCTGCAAATTGCTGTCTTTAATTATTTCTCACTGAAAAAAAGTGTTTGAATTCTGCAATCATTGCTAGAAACCTATTTGGAGTTTGTTTGTTCTGCCTGTGCTTGTGTAGGTTTACTCAGGTTCCTTCGTTTTTCTTCCACAGTCTCAAAATGATGCACGTTAGGTTAATTGGAGACCTTAATTGGAATTATCCGTACGTGTGAATGTGAGTTTGAATTGTTTTCAGCATGTAAATGCTGAAAAGTGCAGAGCCAAAAATCGAACCATGTGAAACTCCGCACGTTACCTTATCATACTTCGAGGTCACATTGTTATGGGAGACGCACTGCATCCTGTCGGGAGTTAAACCAAGAAAAGGTTAAGTCTGACATACCAATACGTGTTTTCACTCATTCTAATGAAATGTTATGATTGACGGCATCAAGGAGCAGCAACATGCACGACACATCAGCATCCATAGTTAGCAATAGATTAGTAATTTTTGCGAGGGCTGTCTCTGTAGAGTGATGTGCCCTGAAACCGGACTGAAAGGGTTCACAGAGATTGTTAGTGTTCATTTAGCTGTGGTGCAACAATTTTTTAGAGGATTTTCAAGATAAAGGGAAGGTGGGACACCGGCCGGTAGTTTACCATGAGGTCAGGATCGATGTTAGGTCTTTTGAGCAGAGGATGAATAACCGCAGTTCTGAATGCTAGGGGAACAGTACCAGAGGAAAGTGATAAGTTAATAATATTTAGGTCCTAATATTACAGCTTCTTCATAAGTTTCCCAGGAAACTCCCATAACAATGTGACCTCGAAGTATGATAAGGTAACGTGCAGAGTTTCACATGGTTCGATTTTTGGCTCTGCACTTTTCAGCATTTACATGCTGAAAACAATTCAAACTCACATTCACACGTACGGATAATTCCAATTAAGGTCTCCAAACATGTCTGTTTTGTCCCACTTACAGGTCACAGGAGTTCCTCTAATGTTATTTCTTCAAAATAAGATATTTTTTCGGAGGGCAATATCCGTCGTACATAGATTCGTATCTGCGTTAATAGAACCCAGTTGGAGCTGGGACACATTATCTTTATTCTCCTTTCTAATGAGTTAAATTTTCTTCGTAAGGAATATCATGAAGTCATCAGCCGAGTGGGTGGATCTACTGGGGGAGTCCCTTGTTGCCTTAGCGATACTACTGTATTAAACAAATATTTAGGATCATTTTTATTGAGGCGGATGAGATTGGAGTAGTAATTGGTTTTTGATTTCAATGGTCAAATCAACGTCTCAACCTTACATTGAATTAACGTCGTCAAAAAGTTGTTTTAATGTTGTATTTGTGAATATTGCTAAATGAATATTGGTTAGGAAACGACCAAAATTCAATGGTCAAATCAACGTCACAACCCAACAATTTTTAAACGTCGTCAAAAAGCATGTTGTTTCAACGTTATGTTTGAGTTGCTCAACGTCAGGACCTAATTCAACAAGTTCTCAACGTTGTTTTAATGTTTTGTGCCTGCTGGGATGTGGTTGCTTGTCCAAAAACTTAACTGTACGGTCGATGATGATTGCATTCCTTTGATCACCCGAGGAGGAAACAATAAGGATGCTGCAGCTTTCCAATGATGCAATTCAGCAAAAAGACGGAATGACTCACAAACAAATCAATGCAATTTTTCGAACGTGTCATCCAATAAACCAAATATGGTGTCGAGAGTCAAATTAAATCCTGTATTGAGTCAAAGTCTGCATGCACGGTCATGAGGAGCTGAAAATATTGCACAGACGGAAATCTGGGAGTGTGTTTTGCTTTCTGAAATGTTCTCAAGCCACAGTGAAAGATAATACAAAATCTCCTCCAGCTACATTCTTTCAGTAAACCACATCAAGAGTGCGACCTTCATAACAGTTGCAAAACAGCAAAAAGAAGTGCTGGTAAAAGGCATGTTCTATGCTGACTTCACCATTATGTTATGCTCATCAATGTAGTCCTGCATTTTTACATTTCTAAAGCGCCATCCAAAGAAGCCCATGAAGGAGAGTCTCCTCCTGTCTGGACAACTGAATCCATGACAACAATGAAAACACCCCATAGTAAAACATGGCTTATGTGCTCAGATTTTTTTCTTTTTTCTCGCTGATGTGTGCAGTCTCCATGTGGTGATTCATGAACAGTGTTGTCAGCATGAATGAACGGGGAAGTGGTAAGAGGGTCCGCATGCGGCGAAGACAGATTAATGAGCCAATGTCTGCTAATCAAGCCTGCAGAGATGTAATAAATAGCGGACGGAGGCCGCCTTCCATGCAGGCAACCCTTCAACACACACACACACTGTCCCAGTGGCCCATATTCCATCTCACACAAACCTCCATCCAGCATGTGCCGACATGAGGTATGTTGTAGTGAAATAGCAGGGAAAGAGAAACAGATTGTTAATCCAGATGATAGTAAACAAAAAACAGTTACCATACCCTATAGCGTGGGTCGGCAACCCGCGGCTCTCGAGTTCCTACAAAAATGTATGAAAATGGAAAAAATAACATTTTTGTTTTAATATTGTTTCCATAAGAGAGCACATATGACACAAACCTTCCTAATTGTCAGAAATGCCACTGTTTATATTAAACATGCTTCACTGATGAGAGGATTGGGCGTGCGCCGTTTTGTCCTACTGATTTCGACGGCCCTTGAACGCACCATAGTTTGTTTACATGTACAACTTTCTCCGACGCTGCCACAGTAAGACCTGTTTTATGCCACTCCTTCTTTGTCTCATTTTGTCCACCAAACGTTTCATGCTGTGCGTGAATGCACAAAGGTGAGCTTTGTTGATGTTATTGACTTGTGTGGAGTGCTAAATCAGGCATATTTGGTCACTGCATGACTGCAAGCTAATCAATGCTAACGTGCTATTTAGGCTAGCTGTATGTACATATTGCATCATTATGATTCGTTTGTAGGTATATTTAATTTCCTTCACTTATGTCCTCTGTGTATTTAATTTTTATTTGCATGTCTCATGACCCATTATCTGTACAACATATTGGCTGCATGTCTGATAGTTGTTTGTGTGCCATGTTGTTCCAGACCACAGCAAACATTACCCAGCTTGAAAAATATTGTAATAAATCCACTAGAAGAAGACAACCTGCCGTTTCCTTTAACTTAGACACACACATCTCTGCCTTCTTGTTTTTAAATGCACTGCTTGCTTATCTGTTTTTTTATCCAGTGCTTTCAGGCTCTTATTTCTACTTTATCTATGTTTCTGTTTTATCTAGTGTGTCATGATTCATTTCTATTTAATTTTTTTTAATTATATATTCTTACTTTCTATTTTTATTTTTAATACTTTGTAGCACTTTGAGATTTTAACAAATGTAAAGTGCGTAACAAATGCAATTCATTATTATTATTATTATTATTATTACATCTATAACTTTGGCCATTCTAAAGCAGTAATTTCCAGGAGTTATCTCACCCTCTGGAAAGCCTCCGTTTACAATGTTGCAAAAATGTGTAGAATAAATATTACATTTCAACATTTCTATCAATGAAGATTTGCGTCAGCCTGCGTCACATAGTCATTTTGATAGTTAATAGCTAATATAGACACTCACACCATTTGTTGCCTTCATTATAAGACTTATATAAGGCTTTTAATTTTTTGCAGCTCCAGAAGGATTTTTTTGGGGGTATTTTTGGTCTAATATGGCTCTTTCAACATTTTGGGTTGCCGATCCCTGCCCTATAGGGATGGGCACCTATGCGTTAGTTACCAGAACGAAAAAAAGCATATTTTGGTGCTAAATAAATGCAAACTTAGCCACATGCAAAAAGTAAATTGTTTAGGATCATGTTCTTGTATAAATCGCATTGTTTTGTATTGTGACGTTGGCTGTTTTATAGCTTTTTATTGTCGAATAACTGTAATACAATAGACTGCAAATTAGTGTTTGGCACTGATATTGTGAGGAACCCACATGGCTGCAGCAGTTGTGACCCCAACCTGCAGGAAGCAGGAGAACGACCTGCAGGTAAGAGTATTTGAATATAATCAACAGAGGAGGAGCAGTCATGCATTCAGCAGAAGGTCCTTGACATAATCACTCCCTCGGGCACTGTCGAATAGGCGAGGCAGGCATAAATAGCCTGCCTGATTAGCAACTGCAACCAGGTGTGCCAGGCTACCAATCAGGGACAGGTGAGGGAAACGAGCGCTCAGGGAGACAAGCAATTTAATTTAATTTAATTTAAGCAATTTAATGGACCACAATGGAAACAAGCCTTTTGGCCTTTTTAAAGCATTACATGGATTCAATTCTTTAAGATGTCAATAGACGTCTCAATCAATTAATAAATCAAAGCAGGAAGGGGAACAAAAATGAGAGCGCCGACAGGAAACAAACACACAACAAGGAACCACAAACAGAAGTGAAGTGACAGATCGTCACAGATATTGTGCAAGTAACACCTTGTAAGAAATGTAGCTTCCAGACAGAATTAGCACACACGGAAGCAGATTGCTGACTCGAACATAGCAACAGCAGCCCTCATAACCCCGTTAGCGCCACAGCGTTATGCTATCCAGTAGTCACAACAACAACACTTCCTCATTTTGCACCAATGATAATTGTTGCATTCAGAAACACCCGGAATTATGAGCGTTAAACATTACGACTCAAGTAAGTAATTTTTTCACACGTTCGCTACGTTCTGTAGTGCTACAATTTTTTGAAATTGTATTTCCACATTTTTTAACTTATCACTTACCGTATTTTCCGCACTATAAGGCGCACCGGATTATAAGGCACACCTTCAATGAATGGCCTATTTTAAAACTTTGTTCATATATAAGGCGCACCGCATTATAAGGCGCAAAGAATAGACGCTACAGTGGAGACTGGGGTTACGTTATGCATCCCATAGTTGCGTGACCTGTTGTGGCTCAATATTGGTCCATATATAAGGCGTACCGGATTATAAGGCGCACTGTCAGCTTTTGAGAAAATTGGAGGTTTTTAGGTGCGCCTTATAGTGCGGAAAATACGGTACATAGTTATCATTTGATTTTTATGATTTAAATATTTAAATTACTAGTCTGTTCAACTTGAATGTCACAAAATTCCATAAAAATAAAAAAGCACTGTTTGAATTTTTTTTTAAATTTTAGTTCTTTTTTTGGACAAAATCTGCATGTTTTCCATTTTTTAAGTGCTGGTTCTGTCACTGTTTAAGCACAAGCATCGTTTTTAAAGTACCTCTTTGGTTGTAGTTGTCAAGCGGTGACAAATGGTGCGTCGTGGAAGATGCTGGAGTTTGTTGTGATTTTAAGGATGCAGACGAACGAGGTAGCAGCGTGAAGTAAAAATGGGTATTTATTAATTAAAGAGGCAAAAAACAAAAGGCAAGAGCAAAAGGGAACGGCCAGACTATGAAAGACACAAAACAAACTGCTGAAACCCAGCAAAACACTCATGGGAAATGTGGAGCAGACGGCGTCCACAAAGTAGGAGCGTAACATGAAAAAAGACACCAGTGAACAGATAACAACAATGTCCCGACAACTAAGGTAGCAAAAGAATCAACTTAAATTGTGCTAATCACAAACTGAAAACAGGTGAGGGGAAAAAGTGCTTGAAGGCATGCGTAAAAGCAGCTATGAAAAAACACCCACACAACAGGAACTGCCACCAAAATAAGAGCGCAGGACAGGAACAAGAACTAAACACAGAAGAACACTAACAAAACGCAACATAAGGCTAGTATTGGTTAAAAAGTAAACCGTACACATCCATATTCTTAGCCCTCTGTCTTCAGTTTTGCAAGTTCACGTCGAGCAAGTGGTGAGCTAATTCTCCTTGAGGTTAAGGGAAGGGCTAGGTGAAAAAAAGAGACATACTCAAAACCAAGTGTGGTCCTGACTACACTTGCAGCCAAGTATTATGAGAAAAAGGTTGAGCAGAAAACACATAAACATAAGTAATTATAAGCATTACTAATTTTCACAGTAATGAAAATCATAGGTATTCAATCCTTTGTTAAACCACGTAAATGTTGTCATGTTTTGACTGCTGATGTTATTTTAAAGTCCCATGTCGTAGCTAACGCGAATGAAACTACAATGTCCGACCAGCAGCAAAGGACTTCACTACAATTTACTACATTTCATGAATGATTAGACAGCTTATCTACTTTTTAAAATTTACATTACCAAGAGTCATGTTTTGGATGTTTTTACTTGAAAATTGCATGTCATAACGAGACGACTAACACAGCTAAAGCTAGATAATAGCCTAGTAGCTAAATCGATGTTAGACTACCAGCAGAGAAACACATTTCAATAAGATTTACCAAATTTCAGGGAATTCAAGAAATAAGTGGCGTCTTATTTCTTAGTTTTCCACCATTTCGTCTTTGAAAAACTTCAAAAATTGGTCTCCTCAGTTCCCAAACGTTTACTGAGTGTTGTTAAAAGGAAAGGCCATGTAACACAGTGGTAAAATTGCCCCTGTGCCAACTTCTTTGCAATGTGTTGCTGCCATTAAATTCTAAGTTAATGATTATTTGCAAAAAAAAAAAAATAGTTTCTCAGTTCGAACATTAAGAATCTTGTCTTTGCGATCTATTCAATTGAATATAGGTTGAAAAGGATTTGCAAATAACTGTATTCTGTTTTTATTTACGAATTACACAACGTCCCAACCTCCCTGGTTTTCATCATCATCATCAGCCGTTGTCAGTCCACTGCTGGACGAAAGCCTCAGCATGTTTCTGCCAGAGTGAACGATCTCTTGGCGTACTCTTCATGCTGGTAATTAGCCTACACCTTCCACACTGGCTTGGTGCGGATTGGTAGGGGTATTTTATATGAGAGATCCTTCTCCTAGACTAATTGCCTTACTGGGCTGTTGAACTTAGTCTGTCCTGTTGGTTGTCCGTGCCCCAATTACCCTGGGACCCGCTCAGCTTTATGGCGCTGACCGCCCGCCAGTCACAAGAGAAGGTGCAAACGGTTCTTTGTGTGCATTTTATAGACGTTAGTTGGGACTCACTAACCCCACACACAACCTCCCATCTCATGCCTGGATGTAGTTTAACGTCATACCCAAGACCTCCCTGGTTTTGGGTACAATACTTGCAAATGAGACTCAGAAGTGCACATTACCAACTACAATGTCACGGAGCATACGCGTACCGCCATTCCTTCCGCTGCAGGAGCAGCTAGAAGCTCCGCTGTGAGTGCAGCCGGACACGCCCCTGCGCGTCCCGCTCAGACCGCGGCCACACGCCTACACGGAAATCAGCGCACCCGGATCTAATGAGGATCGACAGCATAAAGACCAACGCAGCCGACGATCCAGTGCCGGAACGTAGTTCTCTGTCTGACAGTAAGCTTCGCGTCTCTGGCTCCTCTCCTGTGTCTGCTCTCCGTATTCCTCTGCTCCTTGTGCTCACTTGTTCCTGTCCTTTCTCTGTCCCCGCAGTATCCTCCGTCGCCGTGGAAGTGAGCTTTGCGCCTCACTTCCCTGGATCCCCCTCTGGACTCTGACTGCCCCCCTCGATCCTCGACTACCCCTCGCTTTGGACACAGACCTCAGGACGCCTCTCTCCAGCCCCACGGATCACGGACCTTCTTTTGCCCAGCCCCTTCGGACTTGTTTGCCTTTCCAACCAACATGCACTGACAACAACCTCCTGGTAATATTACCTTGTTGATTCCTGCACATAGTCTTCTTACATGCACACACATAGCAGCATACACACTCCACTCACTCATCAAGCTCAATAAATTCCTGTTGAGCGATACTTCCTGTGTCGTGCCATCTCCTTCCCCCCTGTCGTACATAACATACAACAGGCCACCAAAATGCACACTTTGTACTTCACCAGCTTGGAAAATGTAGAATTTTTACGGCGGTGAGCGTTGATGTCAAAGGTAACATTTACTGCTTCCTTACTGGCTGTGCACATCAATTGAGAGTTGCAGACGGTTATTGATCGGCCAATGAATAAAAAGCGCATGAGGGAGAAGGCCCTATCAGTGTCACTCAGACACTGAGATTCATGATGAGAGCATCTGATCGCTCTCTCTAATTCATTTCCTTGTTTGTCTCAGAACCGGGATGTGTGTGTGCATATGTGATATATTGTTTTGTATTGATTTGTTGCATTGGATGTTCTAATGCACTACCGGCAAAGAAATACCAAGAAAATGTTTCTTTTGTGCGAAGGGGCAGGAAATATAAGATTTTCTTCATCCTGTTCCTTTTCGACATGGCTGTGTATTGAATGCAGTAAGGTATGTGAGATTGTTGAAATGTTGTTGAAATGTACACATCCAAGTACGAAATAAATAAATAAATAAAAATAAAAAAATAAATAAAAAAATATAGCTGGTATAAATACCACACCTCTCAGTGATTTATCACAATGGGCTTCTGTGGCCAGTGAAAGCATTCCATTTATCCAAATTGATTCACCAGGTTTGATAAGAAGCTGCCAGCTCAGACTTTTCCCCGCAGAGATGAGTTTATCCTGGCGATTTAGTAGAGGCCACACACTGCAAGAGCACAGATAAGTCACGCTACCTTTAAACTCTGTCTGCCGGTAAACGTGCTCAGCAGAGTCCTTACCCAGAGAACATAGAGTCCTGTGGTGACACCGCAACACCACTGCTCACCGCTTTAGGTGACACAGCAGTTCGTTATTGCATATGATTAGAGATCCAATCCAATCCAATCCACTTTATTTATATAGCACATTTAAACAACAAAAATGTTTCCAAAGTGCTGCACAACAATATTAAAAAACAATATTCAAATATCCTTAGCTCCACCAATGACTGAATAAAAACAAAAAATAAATAAATATAAAAACAATATAAAAATGAATATGATTTCAAACGATTTTAAAGGGTAAAACCAATTAAAACAGTAAATAGAAATAAATAAAATAAAATAAAATAAAAAGAGATGTCCGATAATGGCTTTTTTGCCGATATCCGATATTCCGATATTGTCCAACTCTTAATTACCGATTCCGATACCAACCGTTACCGATATATACGGTCGTGGAATTAACACATTATTATGCCTAATTTTGTTGTGATGCCCCGCTGGATGCATTAAACAATGTAACTTTAGGGGCGGCATGGCGTAGTGGGTAGAGCAACCGTGCCAGAAACCTGAGGGTTGCAGGTTCGCTCCCCGCCTCTTACCATCCAAAAATCGCTGCCGTTGTGTCCTTGGGCGGGACACTTCACCCTTTGCCCCCGGTGCCGCTCACACCGGTGAATTGAATGATGAATGACAGGTGGTGGTCGGAGGGGCCGTTGGCGCAAATTGCAGCCACGCTTCCGTCTGTCTACCCCAGGGCAGCTGTGGCTATGAAAGTAGCTTACCACCACCAGTTGTGAATGAATGATGGGTTCTACATGTAAAGCGACTTTGGGTACTTAGAAAAGCACTATATAAATCCCAGGTATTATTATTATTAACTTTACCATGAATTGATTAACGTGGACCCCGACTTAAACAAGTTGAAAAACGTATTCGGGTGTTACCATTTAGTGGTCAATTGTACGGAATATGTACTGTACTGTGCAATCTACTAATACAAGTTTCAATCAATCAATCAAAAACAAGGTTTTCCAAAATAAGACAATAACTTTAACTCCAGTTATGGAAAAAAGTGCCAACAGGCCACTGCCATATTTATTATTGAAGTCACAAAGCGCATTATTTTTTTTTAACATGCCTCAAAACAGCAGCTTGGAATTTGGGACATGCTCTCCCTGAAATAATCCTAATACCCACTACAACTATGGGAAATACTATACTTTGACTTTTATAAAGTGCATTATTTTTTTATTTTTTTAAACATGCCTCAAAACAACAGCTACAAAAACAATGAAGGCACACAGCTTCAGTCCAGAGTATACTAGAGCATACTTGCCAACCTTGAGACCTCCGAATTCGGGAGATGGGGGGAAGGTTGGGGGTTTGGTGGTAGCAGGGGGTGTATATTGTAGTTCCCCGGAAGAGTTAGTGCTGCAAGGGGTTCTAAGTATTTGTTCTGTTGTGTTTATGTTGTGTTACGGTGCGGATGTTCTCCCGAAATGTGTTTGTCATTCTTGTTTGGTGTGGGTTCACAGTGTGGTGCATATTTGTAACAGTGTTAAACCTGTTTATACGGCTACCCTCAGTGTGACCTGTATGACTGTTGACCAAGTATGCCTTGCATCCGCTTGTGTGTGTGAAAAGCCGTAGATATTATGTGACTGGGCCGGCACGCAAAGGCAGTGCCTTTAAGGTTTATTGGCGCTCTATACTTCTCCCTACGGCCGTGTACACAGCGGCGTTTTAAAAAGTCATAGATTTTACTTTTTGAAACCGATAATTTCCAAAATTAAATTTTAAAGCATTTATCGGCCGATAATATCGGCAGTCCGATATTATCGGACATCCCTACATATTATATTATATATTCGATGGTACACTGTGCTTCGCTAGATGCAGGCTTTGAAGTGAACAGGTCTCCTTTCTCCTTGCGCATTTGTCATCGCCATTGAGGACTCGGTCCTGGTCTGTGGGATCTATAGAAGTTTCATGGGAGCTCTTTACGAGTCACAGTTCCCTTGTAAATGTGCTGCCTGTCACACGCTGAGCTTTAAACCTTTTGAGATATTGTTATTATAGTTTGGGTTATTGTTCAAGTCAAGGTCAGATTTGAGGAGCCAGAGCAACTATTCAAACGTAAACAGGGCCTGATTTTTTCAAATCCAAATACAACGCGGTAAAGAGCATGTGCAATCTATAAAATTAGTGGCCGTGTTGCGTGTGATTTGCTAAGACTGCGTGTTATTTAATTATATGAGGACTTTGCGTGTACTAGGGTTGTCTCGATACCAATATTTTGGTACCAAAATGTATTTTGATACTTTTCTAAATACCACAAATATGGCATTATTTGCCTTATTTTAATTAAAAAAACTTACGGTACATTAAACATTTGTTTCTTATTGCAATCGAAGAACATTTTTGTCCTTAAATAAAATAGTGAACATACAAGACAACTTGTCTTTTAGTAATAAGTAAGCAAACAAAGGCTCCTCATTTATCATTCTATTATTTTGTCAACATTATAAAGGACAAGCTGTAAAATTGATTATCAATCTACTTGTTCATTTATTGTTAATATCTGGTTATTTTCTGTTTTAACATGTTCTATCTACACTTCTGTTAAAATGTAATAATCTCTTATTCTTCTGTTTGGATGCTTTACATTAGTTTTGGATGATACCACAAACTTAGAAAACGATCCGATACCAAGTAGTTACAGGATCATACATTAGTCATATTCAAAGTCCTCACGTGTCCAGGGACATATTTCCTAAGATTATAAGTATAATATGAATTGAAAAAAAAAAAATTAAAAAAGATTTTGTGACGATAAAAAATATCGATGTAATCTTAGTAGTAATGACTAGTTACGCTCTTGTACTTGGTATCTATTATGATCCGTTGCCTGGATCATGTTTTGTTCTGTTTGTTTTGACTACCTCAGTTCTGTTTTCTGCATCCCTGGGTTTGTGTTTCAGTTGGCATGACTGCAGATTAGTTTCACCTGCCTCTGATTAGTGTTCGGGACGCTCACCTGCTCCTAGGCACTAATTAGAGGGCTATTTATTCCCGTGTCTCTCCACAATCAGTCTGGCTTCCTTGTTTGCATCACGCAACAGCTAACAACGATATAGTTTTTCATTCCTCTTTATATGCTAAGTCCCGCGCTAGCCTCCTTAGCTTTGCCTCGCGTGTTATCGGCACGCTTTTGTTTTTCCTGCATTTCCTGCATGATTTATGCAAATAATTCATTTCCTACCTGCACGCTGTCTTTTTGACTCGGGGGCCGCATTGGGTTAAAACAATTTGGCCGGGGGCCGGGCTGTATATAAATATATATATACATATATATATATATATATATATATATATATATATATATATATATATATATATATATATATACATACATACATACATACATATACATATACATATATATATATATATATATATATATATATATATATATACATACATACATACATACATACATACATACATACATATATATATAGCGCACTTTCCGCGCGCGCAATGATGTCACGTTAACGATGAGAAAATGCATTTTTAGACAATATGATTTGCCTGAGCGGCTAGGAGACACCGTGAGTAGCAAGCGTTACAAAGTGGATAAGAAAAGAAAGAGAAAAAAAATATTATTTTTTTACTTTTTCATTTATTTTTTATTTTTTTATACTTGGGACTTCCCGCGGGCCTGATTTTGGACGCTGTGGTCCCCAAACTACGGCCCGTAGTTTGGGGACCACTGGTCTACACACTGTGTCTGCTTGTAAGTACTCCGTGATTGTGTGCTGCCGAACATGCTCCTCTGCTCACAAAACCAGCAATGTCACGACGTGACGACGCACTGTCATGCCTGTGAAACAAAATGGGGAACCGGTACTTTTCAGAGTATAGTACCGTTTTTGATTCATTTGTACCGTGATACTATACTAGTACTGGTATACCGTACAACCCTAGTGTGTACCATACGAGGCATCACCACCGAGACACTCTCATTTACTGCACACTCATGTTATCATGCTCCTACTTGTGGTGTTTTGCTGTGTTTTCAAACATGCAAGGGACATCTACCACTTTTTATGGGGATTTAAGAAGCAGTCTTGCAATGCATCTACATTGAAACTTTTTTTTTTTTTTCCCGAAGGTGCGCGCATTAGAGAGAGGCTGCACTTACTCCACCTGAGAAGCAAAAAAAATGCATACTTTAAGAATTTTTTTATCACATAAGAAAATATTTTAATAACAAACGGTGTTATCACTCGATCTTTCAAAAATAAAAAACAATAGAAAGCCTTGTTTGTCATGTTTCCTTAGTTTTTGTGTTTATTTCTTGGTCAGCGCTCTTATTTTAGTTCCACTTCCTGCACGTCTCCCTGAGCGCTCGTTCCCTCACCTGTCAGCCTGCCACACCTGGTTGCAGTTGCCAATCAGGCTGCTATTTATGCCTGCCTCGCCTTCCAGTCCGAGCTGGAGGATAATCTATGTCATTGACTTTTAGCGGCATGCTTTGTGCATAACTGCTCCTCCTGTGTTGAGTATAATTAAAGACTTGTCTCACCTGCACGTCATCCTCCTGCCTCCTGCATCTTGGGGTCACAACTACCGCAGCCATGCGAGTCCTTGTTTTGAGGCACGGTACAGAAGACGTTCACTTTAGGACAGGGGTCGGCAACCCAAAATGTTGAAAGAGCCATATTGGACCAAAAATACAAAAAAAAATCTGTCTGGAGCCGCAAAAAATTAAAAGCCATATTACATGTGTAATGAGATATAAATTTAATTAAGATGACTTAAAGGAAACTAAATGAGCTCAAATATAGCTACAAATGAGGCATAATGATGCAATATGTACATATCGCTAGCCTAAATAGCATGTTAGCATCGATTAGCTTGCAGGCATGCAGTGACCAAATATGTCTGATTAGCACTCCACACAAGTCAATAACATCAACAAAACTCACCTTTGTGCACAACGTTAAAAGTGTGGTGGACAAAATGAGACAGAAAAAGTGGCATAAAACACGTCCTAGAAAGTCGGACAAATGTATACATGTAAACAAACTATACGGTGAGTTCAAGGACCGCCAAAATAAGTAGGACAAAACGGCGCTCGCCAAATACTCGAATGAGTGAAGCATATTTAACATAAACAGTGTGATTTATAACAATTAGGGAGGTTTGTGTCATGTTTGTCCTCCTACAGAAACCATACTAAAACAAAAAAATAGATTTTTTTCCCCCTCATCTTTTTCCATTCTTCATACATTTTTGAAAAATCTCCAGAGACCCACTAGGGTGGCGCTAAAGAGCCGCATGCGGCTCTAGAGCCGCGGGTTGCCGACCCCCGCTTTAGGAGAATCTCTTTGACGTTCAATTGTTCCATGTGGGTGACTTGTTCCCCAATTGCACAGGAGGAGGCTTACTTGCTCCTGATCACTAATCAGAGAGAGCTTTATATCCAGGTGTCGCCCTGCCTAAGGTGGCGGGTCCATTGTTCGCCAACGACAGTTACGTTTGTTTCAGTCCATTCTACAGTTTATTATGCTGGCTTTACACTATGACCTTGGTTCTTATTAGTTATGCAATGCTACGTTTGGCCTTAAGCTTCAGGTATGCTGTTTTTGTCTATTAAAAGATTTCTCTTACCTGCACACTGCTTCAGGTGATAAAAATGATATGAACAATTATAGGCCAATTTCAATTTTACCAACATTTTCAAAAATATTTGAGAAAGTGGTCTATAACCGACTGAATGGCTTTCTAGAAAAACTAGATATCCTTGTCCCCTCCCAATATGGTTTTCGTAAAAAAAAGCACCACCTGTATGGCTATACCCGACCTCTTGGAAAGAGTCAATGACTGTATTGAAGTAGGAGAATGCGGTATTGGCATTTTTTTGGATCTGTCCAAGGCCTTTGACACAATAGACTTTGAGATCTTATTGAATAAGCTATCGAGAGGGGTACCTCTCGATTGGTTCCGTTCTTACCTATACGGAAGGCAACAATGTGTATGCGTCAATGATCCCAATTCACCCTGTATGACCATAAATTATTGGGTTCCCCAGGGATCCATCTTGGGGCCTCTCCTTTTCATCCTATACATAAATGATTTTGTAAACTCCTCCGAAACCTTTCATGAAATAATTTTTGCTGGCGATACAAATTTGTTTACCTCACTCAGGAGCCTCCACGATCTACAAGTAACTGTCAATTCAGAGCTTGTGAAAGTGGATTCCTGGTTCAAATGCAATAAGCTCTCACTTAATGTTAATAAAAAAAAATATTTTATTTTGTTCTAATAAAAACCGGACAAATACTGAGCACTACCATATCAACATCAATGGGCAGGAAATACAGAGAGTGAACTCCACAAAATTCCTGGGGGTCATCATTGACGAATACCTCAATTTCAAATGTCACATTAGCCATCTGTTAAACAAATTATCCAAATATGTTGGCCTGTTCTTTCACCTTCGTCATTATCTTCCTCTTTATGCTCTACTTACGCTATGTAAAACTCTCTTTGAACCACATCTAAACTACTGTAATGTCATCTGGTGTAACACCTTCCCTACCTACCTTCACAAATTAGAATCCATGCAAAAGAAAATCATACGGGCCCTGTCATGGTCCAAGTTTAATGCCCCCACTCCACATCTATTCCATAATTATCATCTCTTAAGACTGACAGAGTTCAATATTTATCCCAATGCTTGTCTAACCTATCAAGTCATCCACAGGCTGAATCTTAGGCTCTGTAGCTTGGTTCCTATCTATCATCCCCAACATGCCCACAACACTCGTAACTTCATACTTGCCAACCCTCCCGTTTTTAGCGGGAGAATCCCGGTATTCAGCGCCTCTCCCGACAACCTCCCGGCAGAGATTTTCTCCCGACAAACTCCCGGTATTCAGCCGGAGCTGGAGGCCACGCCCCCTCCAGCTCAATGCGGACCTGAGACTGAGTGGGGACAGCCTGTTCTCACGTCCGCTTTCCCACAATATAAACAGCTTGCCTAATGAATTCAAACGAATGGAAACAAGAATTTCAGTTCATCCAGGACAGTTCGAAGGGGAAGGTGTATGTTGCCTGTAAATATATAGAACAGACTTCTCCATTGAACACGGTGGCCGAAATGATATACTCATCATGAACGGAGAAGTTAAACAGGACAATACTGCCATCTAATGGATAGCCACCGGAACACTGAAATTCAAGTATTTATTTTATGTAAATAAAATAAATATATATATATATATATATATATATATATATATATATATATATATATATATATATATATATATATATATATATATATATATATAGCTAGAATTCACTGAAAGTCAAGTATTTCATATATATATATATATATATATATATATATATATATATATATATATATATATATATATATATATATATATATATATATATATATATAGAATGAATGATAGGTGGTGGTCGGAGGGGCCGTAGGCGCAAATTGGCAGCCACGCTTCCGTCAGTCTACTCCAGGGCAGCTGTGGCTACGAAAGTAGCTTACCACCTCCAGGTGTGAATGAATGATGGGTTTTTAACATGTAAAGCGACTTTGGGTACTTAGAAAAGCGCTATATAAATCCCAGGTATTATTATTATTATTATTATATATGAAATATATATGAAATACTCGAGTTGGTGAATTCTAGCTGTAAATAACCACGCCCCCACCCCCCCACCCCTACCCCCCACCTCCCGATATTGGAGGTCTCAAGGTTGGCAAGTATGCGTAACTTAGATCTGGTATCAGGTAAACATCGTCTACTGGCTTGTACCGCTCGAAGTGTTGTATGCAGGGGACCAAAAATTTGGAACCGGCTTGATGAGAGCCTCAAGATGCTGTATTCATTCTCCAACTTCAAAAAGAAACTGAAAACTTACCTTTTAACCACCTATCTCTAATGCCTCATGTGGGGTAGACTACTGTTGGGTTTTGCATGGTTGAATGAATGTATGTGTGTATGTATGTATGTGTATGCTTGCTTTAGTACTATTATCTTGTGTTTATTATATAGCGTTTTTTTTCTTTTCTTTTTTTTTTCTTTTTTTTCTTTTGTGCTTGCCACCATGTCTCAGCATTCCATGTATATACTGTCCTCTGGACCCCCTGTCAAAAGCTTCTTCTAGCTTATTTGGGGGACCTTTTCACTTACCAACATCTTTAAATGATATTCACTACTATTGTAATTGTTCTATGGTATTGTGAATAAACTTGAAACTTGAACTTGCTTCCTCCCTGTCCTTCCGCAACCTTAGAACACAACGTCCTGTCAAAACGTAACAAAATATTCCTCAGTAAAGCCAAGGGCTACATACGCTTCGTCATATTCTAGTATGGCAAAAAAAAAAAAAGTTTCCCGAGGTCACATCGTTCCGCACCCCCCAGGGGGGAACGCCCCACTATTTGAGAAGGACTGGTTTAGTGTGTCCTGACATTCTAACAAATGATGATCCTCACATGGAGCGCTCATAGAATTCTACTGTATTTTCCGGACTATAAGCCACACTTAAATCCTTTTTTCCCCCTCAAAACTCGACAGTGCGCCTTTTATAACCCGGTGCGCCTAACGCACCTAATATTTCTGGTTTTGCTTACCGACCTCGAAGCAATTTTATTTGGTACATGGTGTAATAAGTGTGACCAGTAGATGGCGGCCAAACATAACAGATATGTGTAGACTGCACTATGATGGCAATATGACTCAAGTAAACAAAACCAACATTTTTTATGTTGCATGGAAAATATAGAACATTACACGCGGTGCACAAAAATCTATCAAAATGTTTTAGTACAAATTTGGTAAGCTGTGAAGCCGCACCGCTTGAAGTGCTTCAACATACAATTATTATTATTATGGTGTGTGTATAAGGTAAGACATATTATCTGGCATTTTGTTTCGCAATATTATGCAACAGACACTTTTCTTACCTTCTGGTACCTGCTGATCTGTATGAATCCTGAAAAATTGCGTGCGTCCGCCCATAGTCGATAGCTTCTTCTTTTTCTCTATCTTCTTGTTGTGAGACATTCATCCTCCGCAGTTGCCATTTCTAATATAAAGTAGTGTAAAGTTCTTACTTATATCTGTCAATTAACTCACCATGAAAGCACTAAAACATACCGGTGTAGTGAGTATATATTATTCACCCAAGGAACTTTCGTTAGTAGAGTTCCGGTCGGACGGTTTTTCACGGGACACATTTCTGGTGTTGTTTCCAGATGAGGAGATGCTGCTCCGTTATTGATTGAAGTAAAGTCTGAATGTCATTAAAACAGTTAGTTCCATCTTTTGACACTTCTTCCACTCCCGTCCTTGCACGCTACACCGCTACAACAAATATGACGGGGAGAAGACGCTGCCGAAAGTGAGCCATGTAAATAAGACCGCCCACAAAACGGAGCATCCGTGAATATTAAGTCGTGCCAACCTGTCTATAGAATGTGTTGACTGTCTAAAGGATTCGAGTTGTTATGGAACAGATAGGAAAAGCAAAACAAGACAGACGCATTCGATAAGGAACGATGACGCACAACAGACATATAAAAAATGGCAGAAGACCGGAACTAGGGAGTGATTTTGGCTTGTGTGTGTCTTGTTGGCTCCGGAGTAACTTGTGGGTTGTCTGCACGACCAACTCAATTCAACCTGCACTTCTGATAATGGGTAAATAAATTTGTTGTACTAAACTACTTTTGTTGCCTGCTTAAGCTTCGGACAATCCACTACACGACTGTCAGAAAGTGGCTTGAGGATGATCTGTAAAACATAATCTATGCAACATTTTGACCAAAGAACCACCATCACATGTTTTGAAGACCACAAGGAAGTGTTTTCAATTTAGAAAAAAATAAAAATATGACTCCTTTTAATGCGCCCTATAATCCAGTGCGCCTTATATGAAAAAGGATCAAAAATAGACCATTTATTGGCAGTGCGCCTTATGGTCCGGAAAATACTGGTAGATAAGTTTAGTTTAGCGTTGGAGTCTACGTGCTGTGACTGCTGTCATTTAAAATGGTGAAAGCACACAGGGACTAAAACATGTTTGAACATCTGAATCTAGTTAGGTGTCATGTTCTACACAGGCCACGCATCAGCAGGTGTTAGTCCTGCTTTTATTTCCAGTCCCCATCCACAGGGAAGTTTAGCATTCCGAGCTGCAAGAATGGAAGTGAACTGAAGTGTGCATGAAAAGCTGTTTCTCTTGGCAGAACTTAATAGGAGAAAAAAAACCTTGACCTCCTCTCCCACGGACAGGAGGTTGAGCGATGGATTTTTAAAAACATTTAACTCACCACACACCCTTTACGCATAATTATTATCACAAGAAGGTTTGCCTAACTCACTCCATACCTGCTATTAATAGGCTGGTGTAATCAAAAATACACTATATTGCAAAAAATATTTGGCCACCTGCCTTGACTCACATATGAACTTGAAGTGCCATCCCATTCCTAACCCATAGAGTTCAATATGATGTCGGTCCACCTAAGGGGCCAAGCCCAACTCCTGAAAAACAACCCCAAACCATAATTCCTCCTCCTCCAAATTTAACACTCGGCACAATGCAGTCCCAAATGTAGCGTTCTCCTGGCAACCTCCAAACCCAGACTCGTCCATCAGATTGCCAGATGCTTTGCATTGGACTTGGTGATGTATGGCTTAGATGCAGCTGATCGGCCATGGAAACCCATTCCATGAAGCTCACTGCGCATTGTACGTGGGCTAATTGGAAGGTCACATGAAGTTTGGAGCTCTGTAGCAACTGACTGTACAGAAAGTCTTTGCAGTATGCACTTCAGTCTCCGCTGACCCTTCTCAGTCAGTTTGCGTGGCCTACAACTTCGTGGCTGAGTTGCTGTTGTTCCCAAACTCTTCACTTTTTTTTATAACAAAGCCCATAGTTGACTTTGGAATATTTAGGAGCGAGGAAATTTCCCGATTGGATGTGTTGCACAGGTGGCATCCTATGACAGTTCCACGCTGGAAATCACTGAGCGGCCCATTCTTTCACAAATGTTTGTAGAAACAGTCGCAATGCCTAAGTGCTTGATTTTATACACCTGTGGCCGGGCCAAGTGATAGGGACACCTGATTCTGATCATTTGGATGGGTGGCCAAATATTTTTGGCAATATGTGTCCTTTGCTGGCAAAATGAGTCACAATGAGGAAATTTTAAAAACTGAGTTATTGTTATTTACACATTCTCCATCTAAAGACCTTCAAAATGATATATGGTTTGTTGGAATCGGACAGAAAATGACCGAGTTACATCCGATTTGAAGTCGACCAAGTTTGAGGGTCCGTTTTGAGAAAAACCAGCTTAAAGTTTACTGTTCCAGAACAGAATGTTCCAAAACAAAACTCCATAGCAACCATACCTTAAAAGTCCTTGTAGCAACACCAAAATTGGTACAATTAAAGTCAAATCCCATGTCTAAAGGAAAAATATATATTCAAGTCTATTGAAAACGGTTATGTACAAAAATTTCAACACTGTTATGTCACAGTTTTTTTGTTCACTGGTCAGTTTGTCAGCTGGTCAGCTGTCCGTAATATTCCTGACCAGCAGCACTAAGAAGATTCGCCGACTGCAGTGAATTTAGCGCACTTGCAACCGCCTGTGTACCCTCTCCACCTTCTAAATCCATTACGGAATGTAAAACAGTCTAACTTATCCACAAAAATAATAATTAAATGTTCGAAAATCACCTTTTTTCACCAAATATTCCGCTCGAATTACTGTGTGTTGTTTTTCATCAGGGCGCTGCCATGATACCGCAATGCACCGCGCGGGGTGATCCAACCAATGAGGGTACGCCTCACAGCGACCGGTTAGCAACAAGCCGGATTTGTTTACGTCGGGACAGGTTTAAAAACTCGAATTATATTGGTTCAGAATGGCGTCATCGGGAATTCCATGCTCATTTTTAGAAAGTACGTAAACTTGGCGTCACAATGATACCAAATATGGCTAGGGGGATTCCCCCTTATTGCCGCGAGTGAGCGTTGAAAACACTTGATTTTCTCAAGGAATTTTAACACAAAGGACTACCGTAATTTCCGGACTATAAGCCGCTACTTTTTCCCCTCGTTCTGGTCCCTGCGGCTTATACAAGGGTGCGGCTTATTTACGGCCTGTTCTTCTCCGACACCGACAAAGAGGATTTCGGTGGTTTTAGTACGCAGGAGGAAGACGATGACACAATGATTAAAGACTGACTTTTCATATACCGGTAGGCTGGTTATTTTGATAACGTACAGGCGAGCACTTTGTATTACTTTGCACCGTTGTATTATTTGTACTCTGCACGAATGCTGTTTGCCATGCCAAAGATGTGAAAGTTTGATTGAATGATTGAAAGATTTATTGTTAATAAATGGGACGCTTTGCGTTCCCAAACAGTCATCTCTGTCCCGACAATCCCCTCCGTGGTAGCAGGAACCCCTATATACTACGGTAATTACACATCAAAACCCTGCGGCTTATAGTCTGGTGCGGCTTATATATGGAGAAATCTGTATTTTCCCCTAAATTTAGCTGGTGCGGCTTATAGTCAGGTGCGGCTTATAGTCCGGAAATTACGGTAATTTCTGAAGACATACCGCGTACAAAACCTTCAAATAAAGGTGATTTAAGATGTTTTCTTGCTATTTCGATGATTGGGATTGCTAGATTGTGGCTTTGTGGACTCATTTTTGTGAAAATCTCAATTTCAACCAAGATACATTTTTTTTCACTTATTTGCCTGTAAGTCAAAATTAGCCTGTGCGTATTCCGACTCACTTTGCCAGCACGGGTCACATATAGTGTATGTCAATCTGTCATTGTGAAGAAAATCATTCATTATTATGACCTTGATTTATGTTAATTGTGCAAAGTTCTGCTTTTTGTTTGGCTGTGTAACAAACAAGTCATGAAATGGACACCCCAGTGTATTTGCTGCATCCAATGCTTGCATGGATCCATGACCGGAGACTTTGCAGTATAAGGCATTCATGTGAAAAATGAACTGGCTTAGGAAGAAAAAAAATCAATAAACCATGAAAATGTTTTCATCCTTCTATTTTCTGTACTGTTTATTCTATCCATTCCAGGTAGCATGGAAGCTGGAGTGTTTTCCAGCTGACCTTGGATGAGAGGATGGATCATCAATCACAAGAGTGACAAGAAGTCATACTCACATTCACATTAACCAAACAAACCACTGTGCACCGCCATGTCTTCCAGTCTTATTTCCTAGTGCCTTGAATAAGGTTGGGTGCCTTTTACATATTATCTAAGTTTCCGAGTTTCTGATACAACAATTGCATAAGATGTAAATAGTTGTACCTAATGAATTGTCTAGTGTACGAGTACCACAGTTTCCCATGCACTACAGGTGCGTGTCTTCGTGTGTTTACATCGCCATGAAAGCGTGGTGAAAAAATGTTGTAGATTAGTCAAATTAATTTCAACATGACGACCTGGAAGGTTGGCGTGCTCATGTTTCCTAATGTCCGTCCATTGTGGTCAAAAAAAGAACAGCATTGGAGCACTGCATTGCGCCTCTCTGTCATCACGCCAGATTATTTCTAGGCTTCGTCTCTCCTTGGACTTCAATGATGCCTGAACCCAGGAATCAGATCCCAGTGGAGAGGGGGAGAGAGGGAGGGAATGGAGCCATCTGTGAAGGGTGGAAAAACTTGGCTGCACACTATGTTTCAAAGCATCCCATGTGAGATCTGCAGTGTTGTTATGTTGGCTTGGGTTACATCTTTGGAGGTTTTACATGAAAATGAAGAAATAACCATTGACTATTATATTGCAGGCGCAGTGCTCATTGAAGTATAAGGTGACGTTAAAAATCCCTTGATGCTATTTCTGACCTTCTGGGGATGGATGCAGAGGAGACAACAGTCACACAGGGAGTGGGCGGCCTGCCACAATCTAAAAAAAGCCCCTGAGAGATTTGAAGGATAGCAGCTAAAGATGCATCATAGACACTGCACTGATATTTACATGAGTCAGACGGATCTGGTCATTTTTCATCAGTAGACACCTTGTATCGCATTGTTGTGGACACAGTATCATAATCCACCCGAGAGTCACCGTCGGAGGACATTTGTCTTTTGCACAACATGACTATTTTGTCCCCAAAATCTATATATCCATATACAAATGTGAACTGCCAAAGACGCTGGTTTTCAGGATGGTATATTGTGTTTTATATATTTAAAGTAATCGGTCTGATATTTGTGTGTTTAATGTGTTTCTATGGTTTGCATTTTACATAGAAATGGTGGTGTGTTTTAGCATCATACGATAGGATAGGAGCCTATCCTAGGGATTGGATAGGATAGGAGCCTATTCTATCCTATCCCAGCTGGGGACAAGCGGTAGAAAGTGGATGGATGGAAGATAGGATAGGAAAAAATAGCATTAGAAGATAGATACTCCTGCACCGTTCTCTCAGACTGAAGGTGTTCTATCTACTGTAAGTCTGTGAGCCTGAAATGATGATAATGCTTGATGAACAGTTCAGTTACAATCCATCAGACCAGCAGCATAATGGCTGTTTCACACTTTATTCTAGGCATTAAAGACGCTACGATCTGTTTTTCACCCTGACTTATACAGAAAAACCAATCTGCCAATAATGTTGGAGAAGGAAACAAGATATATGGTTGGCGAAAAGGTCATTTGTGTCTGCCCTCTATTGAAGGAGGCTTCAGAAACGGCTCATCTTGGCACTGATCTCAAAGTAGGGCATCAATCATGATGTCTTCGTGATGGTCAAAGTGTGCTGTATTCCTTGTTTTTTTTTATTGTGTGTGGGTGTGTGCCGTAAATATCGTGCCATATATGGTCAAGGTCTACAGTATACATAACTACTGCCCGAAGTCAGACCTGTCTCAAGGTATTTGGGCCACCCCCAAAAAATAGAAATGACAAAGAACAGGAATGTTGCGCACGTTTTTATCTATTCATATATTACCATCCATCCATCCATCCATTTTCTACCGCTTATTCCCTTCGAGGTCGCGGGGGCGCTGGAGCCTATCTCAGCTACAATCAGGCAGAAGGCGGGGTACACCCTGGACAAGTCGCCACCTCATCGCAGTCATATATTACCAACTTTCTTTATTTATTGGTGCCTCTTTTTGTGCATTTGGGATCTGCATGAGTCCCGAAAATTTGAAATCAAACCATGGAGACATGGCGAAGATATTTATAAAAGAATCTTGCCTTCCTTGCCGCCTGGAATTTGCCCAATTTGTGATGTTTTTCCCATTGGTGACGTCAGTAGATATCTCCATATATGGTAAAGTTTTACCCGAAGAGCTTTGCGCGAGTCCGTCCTTGTAGTGAAATGGTTCCTTCTTTCTGTCTATCCTCTTGTTGTGGGGCAGACTGGCTCGTACATGCACATGCTTCCTCCGCTGTTGCCATTTCTATTGGAAAGTAGCGTATAGTTTGACTGGATTTGGAAGCGCTAAAAACTACAAGATGGCTGACAGGCGCATGCTGAAGAAACGGTCGGAAAGCATCTTGAAGACGGTCTGTAAAAAATAATCTATGCAAAATGTTGACCAATCAACCACCATTACATGTTATGTAGCCCGCAAGGAAGTGTTTGTAATGTAGAAAAAAAAAATCCAAATATCCGAGCTTATTCTTATTTTTTATGCACTTACTTTGGGGCTGACAAAGCAAACTGAAAGCATGACGCACATCCATTTTGATGTGCTTTGATTGATTGATTGAGACTTTTATTAGTAGGTTGCACAGTGAAGTACATATTCCGTACAATTGACCACTAAATGGTAACACCCGAATAAGTTTTTCAACTTTTTTAAGTCGGGGTCCACTTAAATTGATTCATGATACAGATATATACTATCAGATATATACTGTCATCATAATACAGTCATCACACAAGATAATCATCAGGGTATATACATTGAATTATTTACATTATTTACAATATTTACAATCCGGGGTGTGGAGGGGGGTTAGGTTTGGTTGTTATCATCAGTCATCAACAATTGAGAACAGAGAAATGGATATTGAAACAGTGTAGATCTGACTTGGTAGGATATGTACAGCAAGTAGTGGACATAGAGAGAGAGATCAGAAAGCATAAGAAAAAGTATCTACATTTGATTGTTTACATTTGATTATTAACAATCCGGGGAGGGTGTTAGTTTAGGGTTGAAGTTGCCTGGAGGTGTACTTTTATTGCGGTTTTGAAGGAGGATAGAGATGCCCTTTCTTTTATACCTGTTGGGAGCGCATTCCACATTGATGTGGCATAGAAAGAGAATGAGTTAAGACCTTTGTTAGATCAGAATCTGGGTTTAACGTGGTTAGTGGAGCTCCCCCTGGTGTTGTGGTTATGGCGGTCATTTACGTTAAGGAAGTAGTTTGACATGTACTTCGGTATCAGGGAGGTGTAGCGGATTTTATAGACTAGGCTCAGTGCAAGTTGTTTTACACTGTCCTCCACCCTGAGCCAGCCTACTTTGGAGAAGTGGGTAAAAGTGAGGTGGGATCTGTGCATGATGGCAAGTGGCCATAAGGGTCCCGACCGATATAGCAAAGTGTCTTCTGGTTTCCCGTGGGGTAATTTTGCCACATAGTTGGACGCGCTGAGTCAGCAAAAGTTCAGAGATGATAACATTATGTCACAACCAATGGCCATGCACAGACTTTTTGGCTGCTGGGAGGAGCCTCCTCAAGGGGGATTGCAATTTAGCAATTGCCTAGTTTGCCTATCCAGCTGCCCAAAGTCCAGGTGTTGGTATTGCTCACTGTGACTACAGAGTAGAAGTGTGTTGTGAATTAACATCCGGGGATTTTCCTGCCATGTCCCTATTATGTTGGACAGGAATGATCTGAGCTCGACATAAATTGAATTGGTAAAGCTCCCCCATGTGGTCGTCTGCCCACTCATCGTGTCACATGTCCAAACCAATGTTTAGATTTCTTGACACATTTGCCTGGTTTATTGTTGCTATGAAAAGTTTGTAGGACACAATCATTAATGTCTCCAATTCCAACTGGATTCTAGATTCTACCTGTACTTATGCTATTTGAATACCAATTCCAACTGGATTCTAGATTCCACCTGTACTTATGCTATTTGAATACCAAAACAGGCGCTGACAACAAAGTCCCACTGAGCAGAATGCAAGCTGGAATTAATAAAACAATGGACCGACATTTTCTGACTATAACCTGCTTTTTCCCCTATGCTTTATACCATGGGTCAGCGCTGTAGAGCTGTGATCGAGCTGTGTGCCTCGACTCCTCTCTGGACTCTGTACTGCCTCCTTCGATTCTCGACCCCTGCTTGGACACGGACCTCGTTGTTTCTCTCCAACCCCCGACCGCTTGCTTGCCCACGGACTTCCTACTTGCCTCGCCCCTCTGGACTGACGAAGGATTCATGCAACACGCACTCACAACAAACCCTGGTAACATTTCCATGGTTAATACCACACATCGTTTTGGCACCAAACATTTTAGAGTAGCATACACCTCCCACACACTCATCAAAGGTTTGAATAAACCTGTTGACCTGATCCTCCTTGTGGTGTCGTCTCCTTCCCCTGACATACGTAACACAAATCATCTTGTTGTTTGGTCTTTTTTACACTTACATGTTGCGGTTAGTAGTATTCGTACGTTTGACACCTCTGACCTAAACAATATACACCAAAAACAACAACATTCTATTTGAATGAGAATCTGAAGATCCAGAAATATACTGAATGTAAAATATGACTTTGTCTGGCAAATGACCACCTTTTTTGTAACTCCCATCACTGTAGCAACTACAGAACTGTTTGGACTGATCCAATCTTCAACTAGGTTAAACTTTTTCTTTAACAGAGCCGAACAATTTTCGCAGCACACTTGTCTACTGTTTAGCCTCGGCAGAAAAGTGTGCATTCAATTTGGCGTTCTAATCAATCAATCAATCAATCAATGTTTATTTATATAGCCCTAAATCACAAGTGTCTCAAAGGGCTGTACAAGCCACAACGACATCCTCGGTACAGAGCCCACATACGGGCAAGGAAAACTCACCCCAGTGGGATGTCAGTGTGAATGAATCAGAGATATTAAACGCTAAAATCGACGCTTTTATGGCTTATTTCAGTGGTCCCCAACGTTTTTGTAGCTGCGGACCGGTCAACGCTTGAAAATTTGTCCCACGGACCGGGGGGGTGAAATTAAAAAAAAAAAATTTGTTTTTTTTTTTTCATAAAGAAATACAATCATGTGTGCTTACGGACTGTATCCCTGCAGACTGTATTGATCTATATTGATATATAATGTATATATTGTGTTTTTTATGTTGATTTAATAAAAAATTTAAAAATAAAAACATTATTATTATTTATTTATTTTTTTAAATTTCTTGTGCGGCCCGGTACCAATCGGTCCGCGGACCGGTACCGGTGGTTGGGGACCACTGGCTTATTTGACTTCAGAGCTGTTTTCGTACATTTTGTTGTTTCTGAAGGATCCACGCAGCATGGCGTCACATCCACAAACAATCTGTAATGAAACAAGGCGGGCCAATGTCTGTTCATGAGCCAAAACCTGCTTCTTCTCTCCGTGAGATAAAGAGGAGTCCACCAGCTGCAATGTTCTGTTTGCTGCTGGATGAAGCTGCAAAAACAACTCTGGGTGAAAACAAAAAAAAAAATCATCTAAGGCGGTTTTTGACCTTCTCATGGCTGCCTTGTATTTTGCTTCCATATTTGGAACTTGACTTGTCTGCCGTGCATCTGTGGATGAGTCGTAATGTTTATGTGACACTTTTAAACGTTCCTGCATATGACGTACAATTTCTGCTCAATGTATGACGCAAGGTGTGCATCATTCATATCCGTTAACATTATCGGAATATAAAACAAAGCATTCAAAAATATGCGTTTCGTTTATTTTTTTAACTGTTGCAATTAAATTTTATAGCATAGAAAAGTCAGTTTATTTCCCTTTTTAAGTGATGCTTCACTTATAAGGAACATGCATAGTAGTGAGTATGTGCATTGTGCTCATGTAAAACGTGCCGAAATCATCACTAATTGTAATTCTTCTTTGGTAGATTGGATGATTGAGATGGTTGCCTGTGACAAAATTGTACACACCTTTCCCTCTTGCTGGTCACAATCCTATTCACACACTGCTGTGGGATGGCTATTATTGGTGCACTAACATCATTTGGTTTATTTGTTTTTACATATGTAGCATCATCTACAAAGATACAAATAATTTATATTGCAACATCTAGTGGACACATTTAGAACAGCGGTTTATTTCATTTAAAAATGTTGGCTCATTTTTATACTTAGCAAACTCATCTCGCGGGCCGGATAAAACCTGTTTGCGGGCCTGATCTGGCCCGAGGGACGTACGTTTGACACCCCTGCTTTAAAGGCCTACTGAAATGAATTTTTTTTTATTTAAACGGGGATAGCAGATCCATTCTATGTGTCATACTTGATCATTTCGCGATATTGCCATATTTTTGCTGAAAGGATTTTGTAGAGAACATCGACGATAAAGTTTGCAACTTTTGGTCGCTGATAAAAAAAAGCCTTGCCTGTACTGGAAGTAGATTGAAAGGCTCCTCACATTTCCCCATTGTTTACACCAGCAGCGAGAGCGATTCGGACCGAGAAAGCGACGATTACCCCATTAATTTGAGCGAGGATGAAAGATTTGTGGATGAGGAACGTGAGAGTGAAGGACCAGAGTGCAGTGCAGGACGTATCTTTTTTCGCTCTGACCGTAACTTAGGTACAAGGGCTCATTGGATTCCACACTTTCTCCTTTTTCTATTGTGGATCACGGATTTGTTTTTTAAACCACCTCGGATATTATATCCTCTTGAAAATGAGAGTCGAGAACGCGAAATGGACATTCACAGTGACTTTTATCTCCACGACAATACATCGGCGAAGCACTTTAGCTACGGAGCTAACGTGATAGCATCGGGCTTAACTGCAGATAGAAACAAAAGAAATAAACCCCTGACTGGAAGGATAGACAGAAGATGAACAATACTATTAAACCATGGACCTGTAACTACACGGTTAATAATTTCCAGCCTGGCGAAGCTTAACAATGCTGTTGCTAACGACGCCATTGAAGCTAACTTAGCAACGGGACAGAGCTATGCTAAAAACATTAGCTATCCATCTACGCCAGCCAGCCCTCATCTGCTCATCAACACCCGTGCTCACCTGCGTTCCAGCGATCGACGGAGCGACGAAGGACTTCACCCGATCCTCGATGCGGTCGGCGGCTAGCGTCGGATAGCGCGTCTGCTATCCAAGTCAAAGTCCTCCTGGTTGGGCTGCTGCAGCCAGCCGCTAATACACCGATCCCACCTACAGCTTTGTTCTTTGCAGTCTTCATTGTTCATTAAACAAATTGCAAAAGATTCACCAACACAGATGTCCAGAATACAGTGGAATTTTGCGATGAAAACAGAGCTTTTTGTATTGGATACAATGTGTCCGAATACTTCCGTTTCAACGATTGACGTCACGCGCATATGTCATCATACATAGACGTTTTCAACCAGAAGTTTCGCGGGAAATTTAAAATTGCGCTTTATAAGTTAACCCGGCTGTATTGGCATGTGTTGCAATGTTAAGATTTCATCATTGATATATAAACTATCAGACTGCGTGGTCGGTAGTAGTGGGTTTCAGTAGGCCTTTAACACATGCACATTATGAAAGGTATTGATTGGAGAAGTGGCATTAGAATTTTCGACAAACAACTGGTTAGCTTTAAAATATAATAAAATGTTTGAATAAAACATTTGTTATGCAAGTCAAACATATAGGATGTTGTTAGCTGCCAAAATAGACTTTTACCGTGTTACTGCTTTTTGGCTGCTCTTAAATATCCATGATGCTTTCTGGTAACAAGTTGCATCATTGATGTAGTGCTATTGCTCTGTTTGACAGTGCAAACATTTGACCACCATGTCTTTTTTACTTGGAAATGATTGCAAAACTTTTGACAGCGTCTCCGGTTTTCTTTGGGTCCATTGCTCTCTTTCCCCCTTGCCGTTTTTCTTTGAGCCATTGTTGACTTTTCTTGCGGGTTTTCCACCACACTCTCACACACCCCTGCTCTGATGTGCGCTTTTTGGAGCTGTCTTGCGGAAACACGGTCTGCGTATTTTAAATTCTCGGCACTCCACTCTGGATGTTATATATTTTTATGACTTAAACCCAATAAACAAATCAATGTATCAATAAAATACAAATCCAATTTTTTTTAAATCAAATTAATTCCAGCAACAAAAGCACACCTACTTTGTTCATTTGGGTTGAAGTCAGGAGTCTGGGCAGATGGCAGGTAAGTTGTTTTGGGGGCCGGACTTCTCCCTTCACTATTATTCTTATTTTGTATATTCCAGAAAATCCAGTGTCCTCTTCAGTAAACATTTGATTTTGTATTTATTTAATATGTATTTTGTCAGAGTTACAGGAGCGCACTGTTCTCTCTAAGGACCTTCTGCAAAAAATAGTTTTAACTGAACTCGCGGCCCAGCAGCTGAATAGCCCAAATGATGAAAAAGAGAAGACCTAAAATGGAACCTTGAGGAACACCACGAGTATAACGGCGTGGCGAAGTTGGGAGAGTGGCCGTGCCAGCAACCTGAGGGTTCCTGGTTCGATCCCCACCTTCTACCAACTTCGTCATGTCCGTTGTGTCCTTGAGCAAGACATGTCACCCTTGCTCCTGATGGGTCACGGTTAGGGCCTTGCATGGCAGCTCCCGCCATCAGTGTGTGAATGGGTGAATGTGGAAATAGTGTCAAAGTGCTTTGAGTACCTTGAAGGTAGAAAAGCGCTGTACAAGTATAACCCATTTACCATTTATAACCCATTTAACTAAAGAAGTTGAACAAATCAATCAATCAATCAATGTTTATTTATATAGCCCTAAATCACGAGTGTCTCGAAGGGCTGCACAAGCCACAACGACATCCTCGGTTCAGATCCCACATCAGGGCAAGGAAAAACTCAACCCAAGGGGACAATGAGAAACCTTGGAGAGGACTGCAGACACCCCCTCCTTCCCCTAGGGCGACCGGTGCAATGGACGTCGAGTGGATCTAGCCTAATATTGTGAGATCCTCAAGGCACCCCTTAAGGCACCCCATAATAGTGAGAGTCCAGTCAAATGACTACTGACTGCATCAAGTATATATCTGATAGTATATATCTGTATCATGAATCAATTTAAGTGGACCCCGACTTAAACAAGTTGAAAAACTTATTCGGGTGTTACCATTTAGTGGTCAATTGTACGGAATATGTACTTCACTGTGCAACCTACTAATAAAAGTCTCAATCAATGAATCAAAATCTGAAGTAAACATACTACAACACCTTAGTTGCATAAATCACATTAGGAAAAACATGTGTAACAATTGTTGTATATTTGATGGTCTTGTGATGGGTGCGTCGAACAAAAAGTTTTATTTTGTTTCAGCGAGCCTCGGACTAGAGCTGTAGCTCTAGGAGAAGAAGTGTGTCGAATCTCTTCGTTCTGCTGTCCTGTTGGAACACTTGTGTTTAAATACCATTTCTAATAGATCCCCTCTCCTTGTGGGTCTAATCTTGATGCCGGACAGTCTGGCCTGTCTATCTTTCCTTGTATTTATTCCTATGATTAGTTTAAGTCAGGTAACCTCCAAACCAAACCAAAGCTATCCTCTGTCCCTATCTGTGGACTTTCTACCAGGTGTTGCTAATGTCTTTAATCTTCCTCCTGACACCTACATTCTTATGGAATTCCCAATCTCCTGTGAAGACTCTCTTCAGTGCCGGTTATGGACCGTTGCACTTTGAGCTTAGTAGAATACTTTTAAAAGATTATGTGGCCAAATACAAACACATGCTACTTCCAATCCTATAAGATAATTATACATGATATAATTAACCACACTGCCAAAAAGGAGAGGACTTAAAAGGGTGCCTTGAGGAACGCCATAGTTATGTAAATCACAAGTTTGGATCCTAGTGTTCTATGTTTGCGCGCAAAGTTAAAATGTCAATGCAAGGATCTGTCCATGTGTTTACGGTCTAAGTTACTCTATACAACCGGATCACTATAGGGTTTTTAGGAATTTGTTGCAAAAATGTTTGTCTGCCAAGTTTTGAACTGAACTCCGGGGGTCGGTATGGCGTCATTCCCCAGCCGAATTTGACCCCGAGCAGCCAGTTCAATAGTCCTGATATATTGCCTTCGACGATGACAAGTCTTGTTTTTGCAGCCGGGTTTTATGCTACCAGTGCAACAATCAGCAATGCAATCCTCCTGTTTTCTCCAAAATTCGATCCAACTTTTGAGGCAGAATTTGAACACAACACTCCTCCACATGTTACTGACAAATCAAGTCAATGGCAACAGCAAGATGCGGCACAAAGCAACACAATTCAATTGTGCTGCTCATCTCACAAATGCATGTTTTTTTTTTTTTACAAAGAGGGCATCAGTTAAAAGAGAAAGAAACAGGCTTTGTCAACAAGCATTGTTATAACTGGGAAATAACCTACCAAACACTTACCACCATCCTTAAATGATATTCACTACTACTGTAATTGTTCTATGGTATTGTGAATAAACTTGAAACTTGAAACACACACTTTGTTTTAAGTGATAAATCCTCAGTTGTTTTTTGTTCAATGGTGAAAAACAACTAACATGCTGGAACACATTTCTGAACCTTTGTCAAATTTGATTCCCCCAACGCAGCCTAATCTGTTGAGTCTGGACCTTTCTGACAAGTTGAGTGCTGCTGCAATCAGCCAACTGCTGACTTTCGAACGACCCTCGCTGCAGTGTTGAGGAGAGCTGGCGGAGGCATCAACCCCCCACAGCACAGAGGTTTACTTGGACGACTTTAGCGAGTCAATCTAACCTTCACTGGTTCTGTGTGTGTGTGGGGGGGGGGGGGTTGCTGTGTTTAAAATATAATATAAACAGCAGTAAACAGACAATCCATCTAATGAAAAATAAGGATTATTAAGATGATGTTACGTACAGGAGGAGTAGACGGCACAGACCACAAGGGGGCGTAGTTAAACTCTATGATTTATTATATATTTATTTATTTATTATACTTTCACAATATTACACTACCGTTCAAAAGTTTGGGGTCACATTGAAATGTCCTTATTTTTGAAGGAAAAGCACTGTACTTTTCAATGAAGATAACTTTAAACTAGTCTTAACTTGAAAGAAATACACTCTATACATTGCTAATGTGGTAAATGACTATTCTAGCTGCAAATGTCTGGTTTTTGGTGCAATATCTACATAGGTGTATAGAGGCCCATTTCCAGCAACTATCACTCCAGTGTTCTAATGGTACAATGTGTTTGCTCATTGGCTCAGAAGGCTAATTGATGATTAGAAAACCCTTGTGCAATCATGTTCACACATCTGAAAACAGTTTAGCTTGTTACAGAAGCTACAAAACTGACCTTCCTTTGAGCAGATTGGGTTTCTGGAGCATCACATTTGTGGGGTTAATTAAACGCTCAAAATGGCCAGAAAAAAAGAACTTTCATCTGAAACTCGACAGTCTATTCTTGTTCTTAGAAATGAAGGCTATTCCACAAAATTGTTTGGGTGACCCCAAACTTTTGAACGGTAGTGTGTATATATATATATATATATATATATATATATATATATATATATATATATATATATATATATATATATATATATATATATATAATAACAAACAATAATAATATTAATCAACAAGGGAATGGAGTGTGACAAAAATCCAAGAGTGTGTGGTGTGTGACTATGTGTGGGAATTACTTGCTGAGTGTTACCATGAGTGTTGAGCGAGAGGCAAGTCCAAAAGGGGCAGGGCAGGCTTATAGATCCGTGATCCAAGCGGGAGGTCCGTGAGGCTGGAGAGAGCAACCTGAGGTCCGTGTCCAAAGCGAGGGGTTGAGGATCGAGGGAGGCAGTCAGAGTCCAGAGGGGGATCCAGGGAAGTGAGGCGCACAGCTCACTTCCAAGGCGACGGAAGATACTACTGGGAACAAGTGAGCACAAGGAGCAGAGGAATACAGCAAACAAACACAGAGAGCAAGAGAGAGCATTGAATCAGAATCAGAAATACTTCATTAATCCCCGAGGGGAAATTAAGATTTTCAACACAATCCCAGAGCATGACGTGTTTTACTGTACGCAAACAGAAGATTACGTTCTGGCCCGGAACGCAGGTCTGCACTGGCTTAAGAAGCCCAGGGAGATCATCAACCACAGGTGCGCTGAGTGCTGATTGCTTGCAGCTGCTTGCTGCCGCCGGAGTGACGCGTGCAGGTGCGCTCTTGGAGGCGCAATCAACAGAGCGCACAGATGAGTGCGCATTGGCATGCGCCCGGGCCATGACAGATTATTAAGTGACACTATTGTTCATTTTTTTAATGTTTTTATAAATGGCTGTGATGACAATGTAAATGAGGGATTGCTAACCACTGCTATGTTGGAATTCTTATTAATATTGATACTGTTGTTGATATTATTCATTTTTGTTTGACTACTTTTGGATTGTTTTGTGTCATGTTTGTGTGTCCTCTCAATTGCTCTGTTGATTGCTATTCTGAATGTTGCTGTGCCGGGGTTTGGTTTTGGAATTGGAATAGTATTATTATGGTGTTATTGTGTATTATTTTGTTGGACTGATTAATATATTAAAAAAAGAAAAAAAAGATTATTATTAAAATGTCACCAGAAGACAATGCTGCTTCCACAGTAAAGGGCTGCTCAACATTAGGACTTTTTAAGGCTTGCATTATTTACCTACTAACCCAGCAGGCACAAGACATAAAAACAACGTTGAAAACTTGTTGAATTATGTCGTGACGTTGAACAACTCAAACATAACTTTGAAACAAAAAAGCTTTTTGACAAGTTTAATCAGTGTTGGGTTCTGCCGTTGATTTGACAATGGAAATGTGGTCAATTTCCAACCAATGTTGTACAACACAAATACAACGTTGAAACAACATGGACGACATTTATTCAATGTCAGGTTGTGACGTTGATTTGACCATTGAAATTAGGTAGTTTCCCAACCAATAAGGTGGAGCCAACATCAGACATCAACGCTGTCTCAGTTTACAAGTATTTTGCAACGTTGTTTAAAAGTCAGTTTTAAAAAAACATGTATGTATAACCAACATTGTATCGATGTCTTGTGCCTGCTGGGAAAGTTGAGCAATAGATGATACCCAGTGCATCTACAAAGTATTTACAGAGCTTCACTTTTTCCACATTTTGTTATGCTACAGCATGTAATAAATTCATTTTTGAATGAAATTAAATAAGTACATTTCGCCATCTTCTTGTTATGGGACATTCATCCTCCGCTGTTGCCATTTCTAATATAAAGTAGTGTAAAGTTCTTACTTATATCTGCCATATTTATCATGAATTGATTACGTGGACTCAAAACAAGTTGAAAAACTTATTCGGGTGTTACCATTTAGTGGTCAATTGTACGGAATATGTACTGAACTGTGCAATCTACTAATAAAAGTTTCAATCAATCAAAAAAGCCATTAAAGCGCTAAAACATACCGGTGTAGTGAGTTTATATTATTCACCCAAGAAACTTTAGTTATTAGAGAGTTCCGGTCGGACGGTTTTTCACGGGACACATTTCCGGCGGGTGAGGAGATGCTGCTCCGTTATTGATTTAAGAAAAGTCTGAATGTCATTAAAACAGTAAGCTCCATCTTTTGACACTTCTTCCACTCCCGTCCTTGCACGCAACACCGCTACAACAAATATGACGGGGAGGAGCCACCACCCACAAAACAGCACATCCTGAAGCGACCGTCAGAAAGCGGCTTGAAGATGATCTGTAAAACATCATCTATGCGACATTTTGACCAAAGAACCACCATTACATGTTATGTGGACCACAAGGAAGTGTTTTCGATTTAGAAAAAATAATAATAATTAGACCCGTTTAATGCGCCTAATAATCCGGTGCGCCTTATATATGAAAAAAGCTCGTACATAGACCATTCATCGGCAGTGCGCCTTATAATCCGGTATGCCCTACGGTCCAGAAAATACGCTACTTCTGTGTGTTTCTATTGGCAAAAATCAATATGCAAGACATGGCCGTGTTGTTGTGAATAAATCTCCCTTACAAGTGAAATACATCCGTGAGGGAACAAGCACAACACTTGTTATCTCTCGTGCAGTAAATAGGAGCTATAATGGCCTCCAGTGCTCCTGACAAATATATGACATCAACTCTAATTTCCTACATGGCCTCCTCCTAAATAAAAATGGGTAGTATAAATGATATATTTTATTAAATTCCCCCTCCGCACTTCAGTTATTGGAGCATACGGTCAATAGTGGAGTGGAATGCATGAAAAAGCCTGTGCTGCACTTTTGAGTCCATTTATTAACCCTGGCTTATGGATACAATGTCCATACTGCATGGCATTTGGAAGGTGAACCCAATGAACCCAACAAACAAATCAGGGTTAATGTCTTATACTACGCTGATGTTTCAGCTACAGTCTGTTTTTGGAGGTTATTTTTTGGAGTAAAATGCCGCTTATGCAGCCAATTTGTGATATCTCTCTGCAGCACAGATTTGTGTTGCACCAATAAAGCGTGGAGGAAATACTCCTGTAAGCATGTGGATAGTAGCTAGAAGATAACACCGGAAAGCTATAGGATTGAAGAAAATCTCTCTAAACAGTCTTTTTTTCATTGAGTGGTCATTTACATAACCGACATGCAACACAGTCTTGTCAGTGTGGATAATATGTAAATGTGAAATTTCATGAAAATGCATGTAACTGGTAGATTCATGTTCTTTTTTTCTGAGCTACATTTTCATGTTTTTTAATACCAAGCAGTACAACAATGGTGGACCACAGCACAGTTTTTGTTTGTGTTGGACAAAACAACACTTATACAGCAAAGTGTATATTTACAATGGCACTCCTGCAACTGATGGAGTCATGTATCACTTGCATGTTGTTTCCAGATGGGAAATGTCAAAATCTTGTGCCAGAAGCTTAAAATTGTCGTGTTTGGTATTATCGTAGATGAGCCATTCTACCAAATTGGTTTATAGTACTTAACCGAGCTGGTGCAGCATTTGGGTGCCGGAGCTTTGTACCACAGACTCATTGTCCTTGGTATCCCTGGAGAGAGTCCTTGTCTTTCCCAGGTCTGCCCAGTATTTCCGAGCTTTGCCTAGCATCCTTATTTTTGTATTTTGTTTTTTCCTTTGTCGTATTCTCATGGTGTGTTAGTTTTTGCCGCCGTCGCTTTTTGTTTGCCGCCTTTCTGAGTTTACCCTCAAGAATAATGAGGAAGACCTTTTTGCTATAGCTATCGTCCCTGCATTATTTGGTATCCACTATATCTGCATGTAACAAGTCCACTTGTATTATGTATTTTCCAGACTATAAGGCGCATGTGGAGAGGCGGGGTCGTCAGTCCGATAGCGAGGCAGGGCACACCGGAGCCCGCTCCAAGATGGCGGCGAGGAGGCGTGGACGACGAGCGAGCAGCGAGGCGGGGCGCGTCGGGTTCGACGCCGCAAACAAGATCAGGTGCGTGGATCGCGCACCTGGGCATAATTGAGTAATCCCCTCAGTGTGTAAAAGGGCGGCAGCCGAGAACGACGGGACAGAAGGAGTTTGAGAGCCAAAAGCAACGCATGCAGTGCGGAAGAGAGCGAGAGGCAGATGCAGGTGACGCGGAAGGCTGAAAAGCGAACCAAGGAGCGAGCAGTGAAAGCGGCAGAACTGAAAAGCGACCCGACGGGACTGAAGGTTTATTGACAAATAAACGAAGTCAAAACTATGCTCAAAGTGATGTCTGTGGTTGGTGGTCCTTGGAACCCACACGACGGCTTGAGACCGTTACAGCGCACTTAAAATCATTTTTTCCCCCCTCAAAACTCAACAGTGCGCCTTATAACCCGGTGCACCTAATGCAGGGGTGTCAAACTCATTTTAGATCGGGGGCCACATGGACAAAAATCTACTCCCAAGTAGGCCGGACTGGTAAAATCATGGCACGATAACTTAAAAATAAAGACAACTTCAGATTGTTTTCTTTGTTTAAAAATACAACAACCACATTCTGAAAATGTACAAATCATAATGTTGTTGGGGTTTTTTACACTTACATGTTGCGGTTAATAGTAATCTACCTTTATTTGTCGTTATTTATACTTTCTGAATAAATTATGTTATAATGTTCATCAGTCAACTCATTGGTGTTCATTTTCAATCTATCAAGATAAAACAATAATATCAAAATCAAATTACAGGATGTTATTTATGTAGTTTGCTAATTTTCCTCTGCGATGAGGTGGCGACTTGTCCATGGTGTACCCCGCCTTCCGCCCGATTGTAGCTGAGATAGGCTCCAGCGCCCCCGCGACCCCGAAGGGAATAAGCGGTAGAAAATGGATGAATGGATGGCTAATTTTCCTTGACTGGTGCACTAACTAGTGGTTAGAGTGTCCACCCTGACATTGGTAGGTCGTGAGTTCAAACCCCGTCCGAGTCATACCAAAGACTATAAAAAAAATGGGACCCATTACCTCCCTGCTTGATACTCAGCATCAAGGGTTGGAATTGGGGCTTAAATCACCAAAAATGATTCCCCGGCGCGGCCACCTCTGCTGCTCACTGCTGCTGCTCACTGCTCCCCTCACCTCACAGGGGGTGATCAAGGATGATGGGTCAAATGCAGAGAATAATTTCGCCACACCTAGTGTGTGTGTGACAATCATTGGTTCTTTAACTTTTTAACGTAACATCATGTGTTTTTGGTTTTTTTACATATGTAGCATCATCTACAAAAATACAAAGAATTGCTATTGCGACATCTAGTGGACACATTTAGAACAGCTGTTTTTTTATTCAAAAATTTCAGCTAATTTTTATACTTAGCAAACTCATCCTGCGGGCCGGATAAAACCTGTTCGCAGGGCCGTACGTTTGACACCCCTGACCTAATGTAAGGAATACATTTGGTTGAGCTTACCCACCTCAAAGCTATTTTATTTGGTACATGGTGTAATGATAAGTTTGACCAGTAGATGGCAGTCAAACATAAGAGATAAGTGTATACTGCCACTATGATGGCAATATGTCTCAAGTAAAGAACACCAACATTTTAAATGTTCCATTGAAATTATAGAACATTACACACGCCGTTAAAAAATCTATCAAAATGTTTTAGTATGACTTTGGTAAGCTATGAAGACGCACCACTTGAAGGATTGTTGGCACATTAAACATACGAGTATTATTACGGTGTGTGTATAAGGTAAGACATATTATCTGGCGTTTTGTTTTGCATTATTATGCAAAAGCAAATTTTCCTACCTTCTGGTACCTGCTGATCTGTATTTGGGATCTGCAGAAATCCTGAAATATTGCGTGTGTCCGCGCCGACGGCGTTCTTCTTTTTCCTCTATCTTTGTAACGGTACCGTGGAGTCTTCAGCTGGCAGTGTTTGCAAAACACAAATGTGTGTGGAGTGTGTACGTAATCCAAATGAATATGGTGTGACTGTGTGGTAAATATATTAGGGTTGTTACCAGGGGATGTTGAAGGTAAGTATTGAAATCCAGGCGGAAGTCCAGGCAGGCTCGGAAGTCCAGAGACAGGTGGATGGTTGAGGGCTGGAGCGAGGCGTCGTGGTCAGAGGGCAGGCGTGAGGTCTAGATCCGGAGAGCCAGTAGAGTCCAAAGGGGATCCGGGAAGACGAGACACACCGCTCGAAAACGGGGAAGGAAGACTGGAAGATGGATGACGACACAACACAGGACACAATGAGCACGACGGGGGAAGAACACAAAGAGCGAGGAAGCACATGCAAGGAGAGCTGGAGACGTAATAAGGCTTACTGTACGTGTACGAGTAGCTACGTTCTGGCACTGGAACGCAAGACGTGCTGGCTTATGTAGCCAGGTCTCTCATCACTGGCAGGTGTGTTGATTGCAGAGCGTTTGCAGCCACGTGGAGGCGCGACCGCAGCCGGAGGGCAATGCCCGTGGGCGTGTCCCGAGGTGCGCTCAGCAGAAAGAGAGGCGGCAGGTGTGCTCCTCAACTTTTCTCAGTCTTTTTCGCAACTTATGCCAGCTTTTTTGAAACGTGTTGTTGGCATCAAATTCCAAATTAGCTAATATTTGTAAAAAATAACAAAGTTTTCCAGTTCTAACGTTAAGTATCTTGTCTTTGCAGTCTATTCAATTGAATATAGGTTGAAAAGGATTTGCAAATCATTGTATTCTGTTTTTATTTACCATTTACACAACGTGCCAACTTCACTAGGTTTGGGGTTTGTAAAAAGCAACCGATATAAGATGATTTTGTATTTATTTATCTTGTCACTACGGTATCTTAATGCTCTGGGTTTAAACAGATCATGATAATTTCAGTAAAAATCCATGTCTGAACAATTAATTTGTTTTATTAAATCCTTTTTTGGGTTAAGGGACAATACTTTGCATTAATCTGGTAAAATGCCCCAGATATGCGATTTAATGTTGCTCAGGACCAGCTGCTAATTGTAAAACATTACCAGACAGCGTCGAGTTGTAACGCGCTGCATTTATTCTGATACAGTTACTCAAAAAACTTTTTAGATAAATTATACTTGTCAAAGTAGTAAAATCACTACTTTTACTGTTACATTGAGTTTCATTCTGATCGCTACATGAATATCATCTTTATAGGTCTGTCTTCAACTAAGGATTTTCATTGTCCAATTTGATTTGTTCCCCATCGTTGACAATCACTTTTTTTTTTTTAAAGAGATAACATATAATAGTGTATACTGACTGTTCATTAAGGGTCAGTAACATCTGCAATTATACGTGTATTTTCCAAAGTTAATTAAAGACGCTTATAAAAGGAATACATGAAAGTGAACGAAACAAAGATCTCATTATTATTTCCACCTCAAAAAAATGCTAAACTACAGTTTTTAAGGTCCTGGGATCTGGTGCAGCACCAAGAGGACATCAAACTTGACAAAATAGAGGAAGTAAAGGTAACAAAGTTTATATATGTGAACTTGTCGACGGATCATGACCTTTTTTAAAAGGAAAGCTACACATTTTGGGCAAGGCGGCGTGTCCCAGGGCCCACGCTGTGGCCAGTTTCACCGGGGTCGACGATGGGATTTCAGTCGGCCAGAGGCACGCGTTGGTACAAGGAGCTCTGTTCGGACTACGTAGCACCCTGACTACTCTAGTCTCAATCACGTCCCACATATAGAAACATCATCCTATTGCTATTAGTAAAATATTCCTGTTTGCAGAACAATAGAGCAGACCTGGGCAAATTAAGGCATGCGGCCCGTTAAGCTTTTCAATGTGGCCCACCGGACATTCCTCCAAATTTTTTTTAGATCTTTAAAATGGAAACTGTAGCTGCCATTATGATGTGCAGTGAGTTTTTAAAATGACCGTAAGTCTTGAACTATACAAAGTATTTCAATGGTTGGAATCTGCGCTTTTGCATGATATACTAGTTGCTATGGTAATCTAATTAGTTATTATGGGCATCTAAATCACAGCAGCTCAGACGAGGCACCAAGCAGTGTGGGCGGGGTTTGTTTCCACAGAGTGTTTCCAGAGCGGCCAGCCTGAAATGTGGGTGTCAGGGACAGACGCGGAAGGAGATTTTCACAACAAAGTTCTAAAGCTTAGTGATATATCACATGTATAAGATTGTAGGCGGTTTTTATTTTTTATTTTATTTCGCTGTTTGTTGCATTTTTGTTTGATTGTAAAATATGTCGATGGATAGGGGGTGTGACGTTCATATGTTGTCAATATTCAGTGTTTTATCCTTCATATTTAATATTGTAATTCCCACATTTTTATTTTCATGTATATTCTGGGTGTTTCATTCAATAAAAAAACATTCAAAATTCAATTCCGTTTTTTAAGGCGGTCTGTCATAACGTTTTTAGCATTCAATCAGACATTATTGTGAGGTTTTGAGTTAGTTTTCCTAAAAATAGATATACTGGCCCCCAGACACATTCCTACATTACTAAATACTTACCCATACTCAAGTAATCACTTGTATGACGTTTTTTTTACTTTTACTTGCGACATATTACTCTTAATTAAACCTTTTTTGAAATATTTGTAAAAAAAGAAAAGAAAAAAAGATTCAGGGTTTCATATTATTTGAAAAACTGTAAAAAAAATTTTTTAAAAAGTCCAATGTTGTAAAGTGAATGACTTAAACTCATAAATGTCAATCAATAAATATTTTAATTTATCAAGATGCACCTGTACATGCACAATATTTTTTTATTTTCATTAATGATAGAACCCATGCAAGAATGATATATGGGACCAAAAGGGGCAGATTGAATAAAATCACACCATGTACACTAGACAGATTTAATTTACATGTAGTGAAAATGAGCAGATATAATAAAAAGAGTAGAGAAAAACATTTATTCTGTACCTGCAGACTATCTTAAGTACAGAAAGTCCAGTTTGGCAGGACAATGTTTAAGTAAAAGACTCTTTTGAACATTTGTCACAGTAAACTCTTTAAAAATGTTTCTGGTGCAAGATTTGGTCCCTCATAAAATTGCTTAAAATCAAGCAGCAAAACGTTGGGCTATTCATTTAAAGGGGACCTAGTATGACGTTTTTTTTTTCAATTTTCAAAACACTTTCTTTTGGTCTACATCACAAACTGTGTTACAGGCTCCATCTTGTGGTACGCCAAAGAATCACTTGATTAAAGTACAGCGTTTTATTTTGCAATATCCTAACAGTGTTACTGTTCAAACTGTGTGTAATCTTACAGTGGCCATGAAATACTTCTTAAATAAAACCTCTGCCTTGTTTTATAATGAATACTTATGCCTGCTATGCTACTGTATTCTAATGTTAGTAATTATGGTGGTACTTGGAAAGCCAAATGTTTTTTGAGGTGGTACTCTAACATGGTCGTCTGCTAACACAGACCCGCAGACGTGAGCACATCACCCCTATATTAGCGTCCCTTCACTGGCTCCCTGTGCGTTACCGAATCAATTTTAAACTCCTTTTATTTGTTTTTAAATGTCTAAACAACCTCGCGCCAACATATCTCTCCGACCTCCTTCAGCCTTACTGCCCCACCCGATCCCTAAGATCAGCCGATCAGCTGCTACTGACGGTCCCTGACACAAGGCTGAAGCTTAGAGGTCACAGAGCTTTCGCCGCTGCTGCTCCCAAGCTCTGGAACAACCTACCTCTGAGTGTTAGACAAGCCTCCTCTCTTCCTGTTTTTAAATCTCTCTTAAAAACATACTTTTATTCCATGGCTTTTAACACTGAGTGATATCCATCCTGCAATGGCGCCCCATAACACACCTGCTGTGCACCTGTTTTTATATTTTATTTATTTATTTTTTATCGTGTTCTGTTTGTGTTGTGTTGTGTTTGCTCGGTTCTCGTATTATCTTTTAACCTGCCCATTGTACAGCACTTTGGCTACCCCTGTGATAAATGTTAAATGTGCTTTATAAATAAAGTTGATTTGATTTGATTTGATGGTCTACATCAGGGTTCCCCAACCTTTTTTCCAGGGACCGGTTTAATGTATGCATTATTTTCAGGGACCTGCTTTCTACGTGTGGCAGATAAAAAGAGCAAAAAAATTAGCTTTTGGCTACAATCTGTCACATTAACATTGTATATGTCCATTAATGTGCATTGTCCCATGTACTATAACAAAGGAGGTGTAATATACATCTATTAAAAGGCTTATTGGTGTTTAGTGCAGGGGTGTCAAACGCACGGCCCGCGGGCTGGATCAGGCCCGCGAACAGGTTTTATTCGGCCCGCGGGATGAGTTTGCTAAGTATAAAAATGAGCCGAAATTTTTGAATAAAAGAAACAGCTGTTCTAAATGTGTCCACTAGATGTCACAATAGCAATTCTTTGTATCTTTGTAGATGATGCTACATATGTAAACCACATGTTAGTGCACCAGTTAAGGAAAATGAGCAATATACATAAGTATGATGAACATTATCACATGATTTTTTCAGAAAGTATAAACGACAAATAAAGAGAATAATATTAACCGCAACATGTAAGTGTATAAAAACCAACATTATTTTTAATTAAAAAAAAACAATCTGAAGTTGTCTTTATTTTTAAGTTATCGTGCCCTGATTTTACCAGTCCGGCCCACGTGGGAGTAGATTTTTCTCCATGTGGCCTCCGATCTAAAATGAGTTTGACACCCAAGGTTTAGTGGGACAGGCGAAAGTTAAGTCAGAGAAAATGCGGTTATTTCTAAATTAATTATTGTTTCTGTGCGGCCCAGTAGCAAATGTGTCATGGACCGGTGGTTGGGGTATAGTGGTCTACATAACATGTAATGATGGTTATTTGGTCATAGTTTTGCATACCTTTTGCTGTCAAGACATATCTTCAAGCCACTTTTTAGCTGCCCCACCTCACCCCCTCCCGCTGACTGAAACTTCGTTCCCGCCTCGGTGGCCATATTTGTAGTTTAAAAGAGAAGCTTCCCACAAGCAAAATACTGAAAAATCTCTTATTCTAAGTATATTTAACTTTTAAGATGAAACATTAACGGCAACAGCGATTAATTTTAACATCCAATAATACGTATGATGTAGAGTCAGACCCGGAGCAAAAAGGAACCGATGAAGAAAGGCTAGAAATAAACGCATCTCAATGGTTCATACTATATCTGTCGCCCCATTAATCTTATTCTTAAAAGTATGTCATAGGAAAATCATTCTTTATATTCCCGCAGGTTGGCGGAGCTGTGGTTCTAAATTAGAAGGTTAAGCTACAAGCTACACTACAAATCAAGCTAACATTGCTAACGTATCCTTCAAACAATGCCAATCTACTGTTAATAAATCCATCTTTATATTGCCGTACGTTTGTGAAGCAGGAATCTTCGAAGTGGTCGGCACACACGAAGAAACACTACTTACAAGTTAAAGGGACATCGCCGCAAAACGAAAAAGTTAGCCAGGCAATTTTTAGTTCTTCAAATGAAACTGGAAGTGTGTGGAGTGACAGGTGTTGGTTAATACAACAAATAAAATTCAGCATTTTCGTTCCTCGGCTCATACTTTGGGCTTGTTGTCGGGCAGACTACAAACATATATTTTAAACGTATTTTTAAAATGGTGAATTATTCTGGTAAATTTCTACCATACCTAGGAAAAACGTCAGAAGTTGTGCAAATTCCAAACAGCTCGTTTAGCGGAAGTATGAAGATTATTTTATAAATATCTCGGGAAGGCCTCCACGGCCTGATTTTAATTTTCCGGGACCAAATACACAAAAACAGGTACCAATAGGTAGGAAATGTTGGTTTGGCAAAATAGGTCCCCTTTAAATAGAACCGTGAAGGGCAGTTATATTTCGTTAAAATATAGTTAGCAAAAAAAACAAATATTGATCCATCCATACTTCTCTTTTGGGAGAGTTGTTGAAACTAAACAGCTACTGGATGCATAAGAGCAGCAGAAGCGACTGGAGCTGCAGGAGGAGACTCTTTGCCTTTGTAGCCCAGAGAGAGGATGTGTTCTTGCAGGTGTGTGATCCACTGCTCTTGGACAGACAGTGGCCCGTGAAACACTTTTTCACAAAATCTGTCCAAAAAAAAGTTCAAACACAAAGAAGTGTGCTCAGAATAGTGCAGTGGAAAATGAGGCATTGTGTGGCCACCTGGAGGCAGAAGACTTCAACTGCAACATGGTTTCATTTCATTGATAGAATATATAGGAAAAAATATATACGTTTTTTTGTGAACACTATTAAGTGGGTTTTTAATTATCTTTAACAATGTGGTTTGACGTACAGCAAACCCTTGTTTATCGTTAATTGTTCAGAGTCTGACCGTGTTAAATTAAATTCCATAAGTAAGAATTATTGTGTATATATAGATATATATACACATTATCCATCCATCCATTTTCTACCGCTTATTCCCTATATCTTTATATACAGTGTATGTGTACATATATATGTATATAAATACATATATGTATGTGTGTGTATGTGTGTATATATATATATATATATATATATATATATATATATATATATATATATATATATATATATATATATATATATATATATATATATATATATATATATATATACTGTATGTGTATGTATATATATATATACACACACACACACACACACATATATAGACACACAGTGAATATATATATATATAGTATGTGTATATATGTGTGTGTGTATATATATATATATATATATATATATATATATAGTATGTGTATATATGTGTGTATATATATGTATATATAGTATGTGTATATATACATATATATATATACATATACATGTGTGTGTGTGTGTGTGTGTATATATTTATATGTGTGTGTCTATACACACACAGTATGTGTGTGTATATATATATATATATATATATATATATATATATATATATATATATATATATATATATATATATATATATATATATATATATATATATATATATATATGTATATATATATGTATATACATATATGTGTATATACACACACACACATATATATTCAGTGTTGGGACTAACGCGTTACTAAGTAAGAATTATTGTGTATATATAGATATATATACACATTATCCATCCATCCATTTTCTACCGCTTATTCCCTATATCTTTATATACAGTGTATGTGTACATATATATGTATATAAATACATATATGTATGTGTGTGTATGTGTGTATATATATATATATATATATATATATATATATATATATATATATATATATATATATATATATATATATATATATACTGTATGTGTATGTATATATATATATACACACACACACACACACACACATATATAGACACACAGTGAATATATATATATATAGTATGTGTATATATGTGTGTGTGTATATATATATATATAGTATGTGTATATATGTGTGTATATATATGTATATATAGTATGTGTATATATACATATATATATATACATATACATGTGTGTGTGTGTGTGTGTGTGTATATATTTATATGTGTGTGTCTATACACACACAGTATGTGTGTGTATATATATATATATATATATATATATATATATATATATATATATATATATATATATATATATATATATATATATATATATATATGTATATATATATGTATATACATATATGTGTATATACACACACACACATATATATTCAGTGTTGGGACTAACGCGTTACTAAGTAACGCGTTACTGTAACGCCGTTAGTTTCGGCGGTAACTAGTAATCTAACGCGTTATTTTTTATATGCAGTAACTCAGTTACCGTTACTGCATGATGCATTACTGCGTTATTTTACGTTATTTTTATGTAGTATCGGCTAGAAACAGAAGATTTGAGTGTGTTTTATTGGAGCGCTCCGGTGGAAAAGAAGAGGCGTGCTTTCTGTGGGTGGGGGAAAGCACGCCTCCCCGCAGGGGAGATGTGCCTCCAGAGCCGTACTTCGGGGCTAACAACCTTCACTTTACCCGGAAGAGGGTCTTTACAGCTGAGGGTGAATGACGAGCCCGGCGGTTTGCTGCAACTTTGTGACTTTATTGGACGCAGCCATCCACCAAGCTAGAGCACCTGCACGCACTCACTGTCGCCGCTCCCTCACCTCTCTCGCCCACTCACTCACTGACGTCACTCACCTCACATGCTGTCATATCTTAAAGGGCCACACACACACACACACACACACACACACACACACACACACACACACACACACACACACACACACACACACACACACACACACACACACACATACGCTACTCTCATAACAACTAACAAGACATCATGGCGAAGCCAGAAGTCGAGTTTTTTAACATGGAGACATTCTCAATACTTTTCTTTTGTCGAGCACAAAGAAAATAACATTTTAGTTAAATGTAAGTTGTGTCTTGGATCAAAGATCCTATCTACTTAGAGTTAAAATTAAAGTCCCATTATGTTGCAGCTATTTAAAATAGTTTTGTCAATTTTTTCTGGCCTGAAATAAATTGGCCCTTTGAAACATATCTTTGTCTTTGTGTGTTGTATGTAGACCACATTGCTTTCTGAGTTCAGTGATGCAAATGCATGTCAAGTTGATCAACAGATTGTATTATTCTCCAGTGCAATAACAGTACTGAAATGAAGGCTAGAAGGGCATTAATGGGAGCCTTAAAAAAAAGGGGAAAAAAAGAAGTAACTAAATAGTTACTTTTCACAATAACGCATTACTTTTTGGTGTAAGTAACTGAGTTAGTAACTGAGTTACTTTTGAAATAAAGTAACTAGTAACTGTAACTAGTTACTGGTTTTCAGTAACTAACCCAACACTGTATATATGTATATACATATGTGTATATACATTAGAGCTGTCAAAATATTAAAATATTTAACCCGGTTATTCGCATTTTGTTCATAGTTAACTCAAAATTAATCGCAGAAAGATATACAATTTTTTAAATCATTAATAAGTGTATCTTAGTCAGATCATTTTAAAGTTTTTAATACCATGACTAGACAAATAATTTGCTTTAATTAAGGGTTTTAAAAATTATGCATTTTGAATCAGCTCAACACAAAATGGATATAAACACGCTTTTCAAGAGAATACATTTTTTAAAAAGCATTGACGACTTCAAGATAGATATTTAAACGGTGTACATTTTCAAAAGATAGGCGTGGTTTCATTTGCAATCTGGGAATGCCTTCAGAAACGAACCTCTTGCAGACAGAATCAAAAAACTAGTTATAAAAGTGACAGTGGAGCAAAATGTACACCAAAGCATATCCAATACATATTATCTAGACCACAAGGAATTCAAATCATCATAGGTCCCCTTTTAAGTTATAGTCGTACAGTGTATAAAGCTACTTTCTGTATGTAAATTTAGCAAAGCATGTTTGTGTTTTCCCCACTAACCTGCACTTGAGGGAGTAAACTTTTCCGACAAGTTTGACCAAAGGAGTTAAAGGAGGTTTGGGCAGCAGTGCCGGGATGTTGCCGGATTTTGATAGTTGCTGGGAGTTGGTGTCTTGATTTTCTTCTTCTGCAGGTGGAGGTTGTTTTGGGACCGTACGTTCTGTTAAAAAAACAAAAACAGAAGTTATAATGACGCTTACAGTATAAGAGAAAGGAATTAACGACAAATAGACAAGTCATCTTGCTGTTTCATTGCACACCTCTTGGAGAGCGCACACCAGTGCTTCCACATGGTGCTTCAGGGTGGGTGTGGCCTGGTGGCTTTTTGGATGAACCAGGAGAAATGCCCTGGTCCTCTTTGCCCAATGAATGTCCTGAAATCTTCATGTTGGGAGCAGGCAAAGACTCAGAGTCTGACGACATATAGAATATTGAAGACCCTTTCTGGGAAGAGAATGGTGCAGAAAAAAAAAATCAACCAGCACACAACATCAACAAACATGGTCACACATAACACAACCTGCTTATTGAACTTTGTAGATATTATAAAAAAAATCCAATCAACATAAAAATAAAATTAAATCTAAATTACACCCATTTAAATCCATTGTGGTGAAAATGCAAAACAGTCTTTCCAAACTTATACATGTTGGACGCATTTTAGCTGCTTGATATTTCTGATTGATTAAAAAACTTTAAGGACCATGTAAACAAGGTATGACTTTAACTTTTCACATTCTCTTAATACCCAAGTATAATATTTTTTTATTATATATCCATTATATAAGTTTGGACACCCCTGAAAATGATTTAAATGAGTAATAGCAAATACATTTTCCTTTTAATTAGTTGTTGTGCACTACTGACTTTGTTTTGGTCATGTATGTAATAAAACATAATAAGGAAGTAGTTCAAATATTGTGTTGATAGTGCTAAACTGGCAATAGCACTCACCATAAATACATTTAAAAATATACAGTTAATACATGTGATCGGTATCAGACTATCTTACTCATCGATGATAGGTATCAGAACATAAATATTGCTCCATTATAGTAAAACGAGTTTACAGCAGTGCATAAGTCACCTTCTTGATGCTCAGGTCTCCCTCTCGATAGCGCTTTCTGAGAGCAGCCACCTTGGCAGGGTGCTTCTGCATCACCTCGCTCAGGTGTTCGATCGGCGAGGTCGCCCCTTCCGCCTTCCATTCACTAATGCCCAGCTGACGAAGATGGGCCCGTGCGTGACTGGCCAGCGCTGTGCGGTTTTCAAAAACGAAGCCGCAAACCTCGCAGGATTTGTCTGACATGGACACAAGCACAAGAGTCAAGTTTATTACGCAATGACCTCAATCTATACAAATACTGAGGTTAGTTACTCTTATCACACCCTATCAATAAAGTCAGAGTGTTAGTAACTTTATTAAGTGCTTCACTGGTTAAGTATGAGAGTTAACAAGGTTAAAATATGAATCAAAAATGTGCTTGTAAAGTAAATAAAGCTTAATGTTTGACTCTGGAAAATATTAATTATATTTCCATTTTGGGAAAAATAATTCAATCAATCAATGTTTACTTATATAGCCCTAAATCACAAGTGTCTCAAAGGGCTGCACAAGCCACAACGACATCCTCAGCTCAGATCCCACATCAGGGCAAGAAAAAACTCAACCCAATGGGATAACAATGAGAAACCTTGGAGGGGACCGCAGATGTGGGGATTATTTATTAATTAATTGATATTAATTATTATTTTGAAATCCTAGTGTCCTATATATATATATATATATATATATATATATATATATATATATATATATATATATATATATATATATATATATATATATATATATATATATATATATACTGTATATATATATATATATATATATATATATATATACTGTATATATATATATATTTTTTTTTTTTATTATCGCAAGAGTTTCAAATGCTGTACTTCTTAGTTGCGTGGCGAAGTTGGGAGAGTGGCCGTGCCAGCAATCTGAGGGTTACTGGTTCAATCCCCACCTTCTACCATCCTAGTCACGTCCGTTGTGTCCTTGAGCAAGACACTTCGCCCTTGCTCCTGATGGGCCTGGTTAGCGCCGTGCATGGCAACTCCCACCATCAGTGTGTGAATGTGTGTGTGTGAATGGGTGAATGTGGAAATAGTGTCAAAGCGCTTTGAGTTCCTTAAAAAAAAGGTAGAAAAGCGCTATACAAGTACAACCCATTTACCATTTTTATATTTTTTGTTTCTCACACTGAAAACTATTTGAGCTTGGATATAAAATGCATTCAGAGTCATGCATTTATTCAACAGAGCATAAAAATAAAGAAACCACTTAAAAGAATGTACAATCAGAGGGTAGAGTGCTGCTTGCTGTAACCTCCTTTCAGGATCCTGTCTTGAATTTGATCGGGAAATGTGCAAATAGTATTATTATTTATTTAAAGGGACATGCAGAAAATAAATATATAACACAATTTAATGCACAAATATTAATATTTATTTTATGCTAGTTTTATTTAGATTTTTTTATGGCACATAAGGCTGTGCCTCATCTGCTTTCCCCTCACAACAGAAATTATTTTATTAATATCTTTTCATATAGAACAAGTCTATAAGTTGTGTTTTTAATTAAGTATCTTATTTGTCTTATTTGCAAGACAGTGTCATTTATGGCTTTATAATTTCTTATCTGCTGTTTATCGTGTGCAGAGCAGCTATCACATTAATTTAATAACATGTCTTTATTTTTACTTTCGAGATTAATGTAGACTTTTTCTATTGCTTTCTATAATGAAAATGTAAATACTCTACACTGCATGCATGCGTATTGGTGTACCAATTATTGGTCCAATCACTGATGCCTTACCTATGATCAAAGCCTCACTCTTGCCACTTGGAGTCTTCTCTTTCATGGAGTAATCCAGAGGTGAGGAGCAGGAATTTGAGGTTGTCTCCGATGTCCTTTTAGAACGCTGAGGGCTGAAGGAGGCTTTCTTCAACAATGCAGCCTCACCGGGAAAAAAGCCCTTATCGTGGTTTTCACCCTGCATCATAATATCATAGAGGAGATCAATCGGCGACGTCTTGATTGACCAGGTGAGACCAAGCTGACGCAGGTGGGCGCGGGCGTGGCACGAGAGGGCTTTGCGGGTCTCAAAGAGCTGACCGCAATAGTCGCAAAGGACTGTTGGTGGCGATTGTTCATCTGTTGCAGATGCTGGGCGATAAGAAGGAGAAATTGATGCAACAAAACAAGCGAAACTCGAGCAAAACAAGTGCTAAAAACGTTACCTGCACTGAGAGACAGTGAAGAAGTTACAGGAGGTGATGAGGTCAGAGTGGGGGTGATGCTGCTGCTACAGCTGGATCCAATCAGTGCAGAAACATCAACCTCAAAAGGCTCCGGCTTGGGCTTTTTGAGGAGGGGGTCCACTGCCAGACGAAAGCCCTTCTTAGCCTTTGGAGCCCGATTCCCTGGAATCTGGGGAGACTTTGCAGGGCTCTGGAAAAAGGAGGGTCTAGATTGCCCTGTGACTGGAGATCGAGGCGGTGAAGGTAGTGGGGACGTTGGTGCTGAAGAAGGAATCGCGTTGGAGCTGGACGTACTTTTCACTTTAGGGTGGCGCATGGTTTCCAACACACCGCTGTTCACCAGATCCTGGACAGTGTCGATAGCTGACTCTGCCTTCCCCAGCAGGTCAAGCACCCCCATCTGACGCAAGTGAGAGCGTGCATGGCTGGCCAGACCTCTTCGGTTTTTACATTTCTCCCCGCAGAGAGTACAGGTGCACATCTCTGAGGGCTTTGATCTTTTACAAGGAAGAGACGTGGGGGAAGTGGACACTTCTGAGGGACGTTTAATGGGAGTCCCAAGTAGACTGTTTGGAGAACGGGGCTCCTGTTGATCCTTGCTGACGGACTTGAGCTTGTCCTCATTCATGATCTGGTACAGAAAGTCAATAGGGCTGCCCTTGATCTCACTTTCAGGGATTCCGATCTGCCGTAGATGGAAGCGGGCATGGCTGGACAGACCTTTCTTCGTTTCATACCAGCAGCTACAAAGCTTGCAGACGTAGACTTCATCGTTGTTTTGTGACGCTGCAAAATTGGGGAAAAAAGATCAGTCAAAAGTATCTTGTTTCATTTATTATCTGTATAACTTATTAGGGATGTTGCGATCAGGGTTTTATGCTGCCGATACCGATTTACGAGTTTTTCGGGATGCAAGTTGTATCTCAGATAACTGTTATGTAGTGATGGTCAGATGAAGCCTCATGAAGCTTTTGAACCACTTGAGCCATTGGTTGGAGAATCTCTCAAAGCTTCATGCATGCTTTGGGACAAGAAACCAGCTGCTGGCCAAATGTATAATTAAAAACAACTATCTTAACCGCATAATGTGTGATGCATTGAATGGTTGCATCTGTTATGGCTCTTGGAAATTACAATAAATCCAAATAAATGTTTGACCGAATGGTTTTGCTAGTTAAATGAACACATGTATAATAAAAGATATTATATGTATTATAGACAACATGGTAGTATAATATGATGTGGCAGGTTGAATTATGTTTTTCTGTCAACTTGAAGTAAATGGCATGAAGAGGAAGATGATCATTAAAAGTAACTTAGACAATGATGTACAGAACAAGGGAGATTTAGTTCATTTTTATTTTTGGCATCAAGCGATTCTTTTTTTTCCCTTGACAAAACCTCTCCACCCTCCAGCTATTGAATTCTGGTTGCTGGTAAAAAAAAATAAAAATAAGAACAGCATGTTTGACCTTGTTGAACGTAATGAAAACAGTGGTAAACGCATTTGAGAACTGACGTTGCAGAGGATCGAACACACATTATGGTAAATTGTCTGTATTTATGTAGCGCTTTCCTATACCTGAAATGACACCCAATACGCTTTACATTGAACGTCACATTCACCCATTCACACAAACACATTCAAACACAGATGGTGGAAACTGCCATGCAAGGCGCTAACCACGACCCAGCAAGAACAAGGGTGAAGTGTCACAACGTGTTATGTGGCATCGAATGTAAGAGTGCAAACCATTACGCTTCCAAAGTCTTATTGAAAAGTCCAAATGTTACTTGGCTCTTTAATATTGCTAACAAAGCGGTGAATGGCTTGAATTAAGTTTGCCATTTAATTTAATATCATGCACCATTATTCTTTGAATTTATTGGCATTTCAAAAACTGTTTTTATTCTCTATCCACATTCCGAACTGACAACACCTTCCAAAAGCCCACATTTTCAATGGAGCTAGGGCGTTTTTTATGGGTTGTGAAATTTCCTGGCAAAATCTCAACTGCGTCCCGAAACAGTCAAGTGGTACAACCGTGCAGTGAGGCTTAAAGGCCTAGTGAAATGATTTTTTAAAATTTAAACGGGGATAGCAGATCCATTCTATGTGTCATACTTGATCATTTTGCGATATTGCCATATTTTTGCTGAAAGGATTTAGTATAGAACAACGTCGATAAAGTTCGCAACTTTTGGTCTCTGATAAAAAAAAACCTTGCCCCTACCGGAAGTAGCGTGACGTTGTTAGTTGTTCACTCCCTCATATTTTCCTATTGTTTTCAACGCAGCTAGAGCTTTTCGGACCATTACCCCATTAATTTGAGCGAGGATGAAAGATTTGTGGACGAGGAACGTTAGAGTGACGGACTAGAATGCAGTGAAATACATTTTTTTTTCCGCTCTGACCGTAACTTAGGTACAAGCTGGCTCATTGGATTCCACACTCTCTCCTTTTTCTATTGTGGATCACGGATTTGTATTTTAAACCACCTCGGATACTATATCCTCTTGAAAATGAGAGTCGAGAACGCGAAATGGACATTCAGTCCCTTTTATCTCCACGACAATACATCGACGAAGCTCTTTAGCATGAGCTAACGTGATAGCGTCTGTCTCAAATGCAGATAGAAACAAAATAAATAAATCCCTGACTGGAAGGATAGACAGAAGATCAACAATACTATTAAACCATGTACATGTAACTACACGGTTAATAGATCTCAGCCTGGCAAAGCTTAACAATGCTGTTGCTAACGACGCTAAGGCTGACTTAGCAACTTAGCAACCGGACCTCACAGACCTATGATAAAAACATTAGCGCTCCACCTACGCCAGCCAGCCCTCATCTGCCCAGCTCATCAACACCCGTGCTCACCTGCGTTCCAGCGATCGACGGCGCGACGAAGGACTTCACCCGATCATCCGTGCGGTGGCCGGTTAGCATCGGCTAGCGCGTCTGCTATCCAAGTGAGTAATCCTGGTTGTGTTGCTACAGCCAGTCGCTATACACCGATCTCACCTACAACGTTCTTCTTTGCAGCCTTAATTGTTCATTAAACAAATTGCAAAAGATTCACCAACACAGATGTCCAGAATACTGTGGAATTATGAAATGAAAACAGAGCTTTTTTGTATTGTATTCAATGGGGAAGGCATACCTCTGTTCCCCGGGCTACGTCACGCGCATACGTCATCCTCCGAAGGCTTTTTCAACCGGAAGTGTGGCGGGAAATTTAAAATTGCACTTTATAAGTTAACCCGGCCGTATTGGCATGTGTTGCAATGTTAAGATTTCATCGTTGATATATAAACTATCAGACTGCGTGGTCGGTAGTAGTGGGTTTCAGTAGGCCTTTAACTGCATCATCCCAAAGTGGTCACATGGTATGGCCTGGCACCCAGGCTTCACACGTCATCATTTCTGACTTCTCCCATACATGACGCAAGCCTCAAAACACGCTTTGCGGAAACGCCCCCCCATCATATCCCTTCACTATTGTTATGCTTTAGGTTGCAATCCAAAATCAGGTTACCAGCGTCCACACCGCTACGTAGTGAAGCTAATGCATGGAATGGAAACATCCACAGTCGGACTCGCTAGCATTAGCTTATATCGTTTTAACTTGGTTTTTTCAACTCTGGAAACGAAAAAAGTGTGGAGGACTGTGCTAAGAGGGAGTAGCGAATGATATTCATTGGATTAGAGAAACAATTAAAAATAGGACTGAGTACAGCACTTATGCTAATCTCTACCATACTGAAGAAGCCAAGGGTGTTTAAATATTATCTAAAAGACATGTATCCATGAAAATATAGAAAAGCTGCTGATTGTGTTTTTGACTGAGAAAAAGCTTGTAGGAGATATCGTAATAGTCCACTCTCCAAGGTAAAGGTTGTAAATGATTACTACTTTACTTCCTACACCTACTGCAGTTGTTTGTAGTACATTGCTCGGTATTGTTTTTCAAACGATATTTCTTATGTAAAAGTTATTTTTTCTTTTTAAGAGGCATGCTACCTTTTAAAATTGTGGTGTTAGGGTGAGCGGGCGTCAAGCACCATTCAAATTAATTTAAATTATTTTCAATGGGCAACACTGTTTGCAATACGAGCTTTTCAAGGTACGAGCTGCGCCACAGAACCAATTAAACTTGTATCTCAAGGTACCACTGTAGTTAATCACTCAGAGGGTCTCTTACCTAGCGTGATGGGAGCATCAGTTTCAAGAGGCGCCCACATTGGCTTTGGGGTTATTGTTTGGTGTGCCGAAGAAGACAAACGACTGCCCTCATGTCGTCTTACAGCTGACGGAGATGTGGCGAAAACCAAAGCCGCTGATGGTCTGACCGGAGATCGTTGTTGAGCCATCTCTTTTGGGGTTGCCATGATTATACCGCTGGTTTACAATCTGTTGGAGCCTGATGAGGATCTCTTGCGCACTCTCTCTTTTCTTGTTTAGGTAGAGTATAAACCAAGCTGAGGATGCAGAAATATACAATAAAAGATTGCAATTTACATCACAACAGTTGAGGTAAGAGAAAGGCTGTACTGCAAATCATCTAAGAGATTTAAAGGAACAAGAATATTTGAACACAAAAACAGCATACTCAGGGCATTGAAGCAATCACAACTGGACAGTTCAATATGATAGAACAAGACTGAGTGCTAGGTGCCAGATTCAAAGTATTTACCCTCTACAGGAGGGGGCACGCCCCAACAAGAATGGTTTTGCTATTGTTGTGCAAAACGACAACTGTTGAGATGCAAAGAAGAGCAAACTTTGTCATAACAGATGTTAGAATGGAATCACTCTAGTCAGCATTCCATTTAGTTGTATCAATAGTCAAGGGGGCAACTATAACCAAAAGTGGCTATGTCCTGTTATATTTAAATGACTGCATCTCTTAGGAAGAGTTGGAAGGACCGCCATATATGTGGAGGATAGTTGGTGTCACAGACCGATTTTGATAAGGTCATGCATGAGTGAGATCGGCCGATACCAATACCGATCACATGTATTCACTGTAAATTTTACAATCAATTTATTCTGAGTCCCAATGACAGTTAAACAATATCAACACACTATTTCAACTAGTTTCTTATTGTTTGATTACATACAATTGTTTGCGAAAAACAAAGTCAAAAGCACACAGTAACTACACAAAAGCCAAAAATACAATCTGCTACTTGGTTAAAATAAAATAAAATAAAATTTGGTTTTAGTCCTTAAAAGTCATCTTGTGTCCAAGGAATTACTCAATGAGTTTGTAAACATTAACAAAAACAACGGAAAATGTATTTTGAGGAAATAAAAATATCAATATCATTCTAGTATTGATCATATACTGATACTACCTGTGGTATCGACATCACCAATTAATGGATTAATCAGCTATCCTCTTACGTGTTGAGTACTGACTGTGACAATGCTGACACTTGTTATATTATCCTCTCTGTAGGCGCTTATTAATCTACTTAAATTATTGTTAAAATCTCCTTACTTTTAGCTGTAATGTGGGTACATCTACACTTGTTAAAGTTTACTAAGCACTTTTTCCTTGGTGTTGTTTCAAACTAACTTGGCAGTTAGCTTAACTATTAGCATGCCTGCTAGTGTGTAACCTCGTTCTCTAGTGATAAGGTTACTTGATGATAATTAAATGGGCAGTTTGCAATGTTAACACAGATGCATAAAGGTCGCTAACTTTCTATTGTATTTTACGCAGTATACCCCACCCTCCACGGCTTCTAGGATGTAAAAAGATGTCCATTAGGTAACACGTATATGTGCATCAGCTTTGGGGGTTGTCGGCTTGAAGTTGCGATTTGGATAATTAGTGCTATCTATCATTGAATGCATAGTGTATTATAACAACAACATGACTGCAAACTGTTTGGTGCTTCCTGCATGTATGTGTTGAGGACAGGGTGAGGACGGCCGTGAAAAAACAATCATTTTATTCGGGCCGGCAAACATTTTAATTACATAAATTTAAAGGAGTAATTGTGAAAAATATAAACAATTTTAAAACAAATGCGTTCTGTTACGCAACTAATGGTGACAGAATCTAGCCGGTGGTGATCTTGTTACATTTTGTTTTGAAAAACTATACTGTGAGCAAGTTGCAAACAGACCCTTTAAGATACTAAAAAATGCAGTTTGTTTGGTGCAATTTAGGTGATTATTATTAGTTTATTGGAGCCGCTCCACACTGTGTATGGAGGCACATAATTAGCTGCTAGCCGCTTTTTTGGCATTAATCAGCAATGGCGATCACATATTTTTCAGGATAATTGGCGGATACTGATTGATCGGCACATACCTAGTGAAATAGTTTTATTACAAAACATGCATCACAATAAAATCAAGTGTATTTTAAAAGGTAATAACATTGTTTCACACATATAAAACATTGTGAACATTTTGTAATGGGAGAGAGGGCTTCCATATAAAATTCTGCGTAGGGCCACAGTGTAGCCTGGGGCGGCTCTGCATAAAACACATGTTTGCAAATGGCATAATCATTTTTAGAATGATGAGAAATGTGTGCTTGCGCTTTTTAAAATGGCTATCATCCTAAACGATGAAGACTCCCCTTCCCAACCTAATGTTGTCACAACTTTAGGAAGTCAACGTGTGGAAACTTGCTTGGTGCCTAGCATGATTGGTTGCTTTTTGTTGGAAAATATCTGCCAGAAAGTGTATTTTCATATGTAACTATTGTGTATATTTATAAACCGGAGTAAAGCAGTAATGACAAGAATTAGTTTTTTTGAGGGAGCCGACCCTATACCCCTGACAAATCGCAACAAGGGGAGGTCAGTGGAGAATTGATAGTAAACATCCCATCTTTTTACCTTTACGATTGTCACGACCAGGGCGCATTCCAATGCGCACTCATCTGTGCGCGCTGCTGATTGCGCCTCCAAGAGCGCACTTGTGCGCGCCACTCCAGCAGAGGCTGCAATCAATCACCGGCAATCAGCACACCTGAAGCTAATCATCAGACCCGCCTTCATAAGCCTGCACAACCTGCTATCCCGGGCCAGAACGTAGTGACCTGTCCTGCACAGTAAGCCAAACCAGTCTAGCTCTGTGCAAACTCTCTCTTTTTGTTTCTCTCCCCTCCGTATTGATTGTCTCGTGTTTTCTTGTCGATCCAGAATCCTCCCTCCGTTTCCGCGTTACGAGCTGCGCGTCTCGTGTCCCTTACGTTCTTTCTGCTTCCCTGACTGCCTCTTGGATCTCGACCTCCCGCCTGGACACGGACCATCTACGCCTCGCTATAGCCCCCGAATACCTGCTTGTCTCACGGACATTCGAGCCTGTTTTCCCCCCATTGGACTTCCGCCTCTCTCGCTCAACACTCACGGTAACACTTAGCAGTTAATTCCAACACATAGTCACACTCCATACATATTTGGATTAGTTCACTCTCCATTCCCCTTGTTGGTTTATATTATTATATATACTTGTATGTAAATAAATAAATGATAAATGGGTTATACTTGTATAGCGCTTTTCTACCTTCAAGGTACTCAAAGCGCTTTGACACTATTTCCACATTTACCCATTCACACACACATTCACACACTGATGGCGGGAGCTGCCATGCAAGGCGCTAGCCAGCAGCCATCAGAGGCAAAGGGTGAAGTGTCTTGCCCAAGGACACAACGGACGTGACTAGGAAGGTAAAAGGTGGGGATTGAACCCCAGTAACCAGCAACACTCCGATTGCTGGCACAGCCACTCTACCAACTTCGCCACGCCGTCCCAATAAAACATAGCCAAACTACATTCCTGCTGTCTGTGCCGTCTACTCCTCCTGTACACAACAACAATACATGTTTTTGTTATTTGCTGTTATTTTAGCTTTTTCGTTCAATTATATTTTTTTAAAGAATAAAAGAAAACAAGATTTGGACAAGTCAAGACTTCATAATTGGGATATAGTATATATTGGCAACACTGCAGCTGTTTATAAAATGTAAAAATGTATTATAAATACAAACTATAACGAAATATGATGTATTTGATTCTTACCTCATAAATGTGTTGTTTAATTCCTTCTTCGAGTTTGATAAGAAGAGTCGAATTTACCTATTAGGATCAAAGTGACAGTGCATTAAAAAAACATTTATTATTATTAATTATATAGTTATTACAATTAAAAATGAACTGGCGCTTTAGGTGGTTACTTTACATTGTGCAATGGTAAATAAAGCTACGCAATAACTATGCAATAGAGGAATAAATAAGGAAGTCATAAACCAAAAAACAGATTTGTAGATCGACAGATTAGTCAACGTGCTACAAATCGGTTCTGATCCAAATGTTCACTCTGATCCACCCTTTGTTTTGCTATGCAAGCATGCTAAGGTCACATCAACTGCAGTTGTAAATAAACAGTTTAGAGGTAACGGATTATGCAGTAACACACCCACCCCGCTAAAAAGAAAAAACTAATAGATATCTGGTAGAAAATAAGTTAATTTACCTGTAAACAAATAACGACTACCTCTACTAGCGGCAACATCAGTGAGACATGCTAAACGGAAGTAGCAGCACGGGGCTGTGTTTTTCCCTTCAAAGTAATGCCACAGGTTTGATTCGAAACATTCCATACTCACTGAAATATACATTAAACGTGTAAAATATAATTAGATGTACTGAACACACCCATTGAACATTGATTGAATAATAGATAACAAATAAGCGAAATAGGCAGCGCGAGTAACTCTTAATTTGAAGTAATACTGTACTTCCTCCTTTCGCCCAGCTGCCCCGCCTACTTCTTTTTTCGCGCAGCCTCAGTGAGTCTCCTGAGCGAACATTTCACAAATTCACACCGCGGTGCAGCTTTGCGTCCTTCTGTCAACTTCTATCCGGTTTTACAGACAGGTGAGATTAAAACCTCTGATTCACTTTTCTATCGCAAATTAGGATTGTGCCACTGCTCTCGGACGGTTGTTATGAACGTGTGATTTGGAACGAAGAAAAAGTGAAATGTGGTTGAGCGATGTTCGATAAGCTATCACGGAGCTAAAGTAGGCAGTGCTAATGCTAATGCTATCCCTTTGCTACTTTCTTTGTCTTTGCGCTGCTTACTGACAAGACGCTTTATTTGTGGTGCCGTAGCTGCTGCTAATTTATTCTAATCGTTTACTACTCAGCTTCAACAACTATAAAACATGTTAAAACTAGACCTTAGGTTGTATATTAAGCACCTTTCGCCACTAAAATGAAAATGTGTGCACCCTCTTTGTTTGCAACTATAGGCTAGTGACTGTCAAAAAGGGCTTTAGTTTTTGAGATACCCCTACCGGAGGTAGAACAAAGTCTAACAATGTTTTTCCTCATCTCTAAGGTCTCCCATATATGAAATGGGTTCTTAGGTTAAAATATTTTACTGCAAACATTGTTAAATTGATACATATTGTCATACACCCCAAACTTAAAAAAGAACCAAAATACAGCCTGGCCGTATGGGAGTTAAGCCATATAAACTCATGTAGATTAATAACACAAGCTCTGACAGCTTTGAAACTTGACATAATTGTGGTCAGGAAGTTGCTTTACCTATTAGAAAAAACTGGATGTGAATATCTTGATGTGTGTAAGACCTTTGAACACTTGCCTAAAATAAGCGGACATACACAAAATGAATATCTATGCAGAATATTCTCATTTACTTTGTAGTTGCTTTGCCAGGGATTGTCATAAACACACACATCATGGCTTTTTGGAAAGATGGGGCTGTGCTGAATCCAGTGATACCAAATATATGAATATAGCATGTATAGTCAGTGTGTTACATCACTAAGTGCATTTGAGGGTAATGACAAGGCCACTGCTCAACAGCTCATCAGTGAGGTGAAGACTGAACTCCCTGAGATCCAGAATAGAATCCAGATGTTCACAAATGAGGGAGTTAAGCAATCAGCAACCTTTGGGTACTGGTTAACATTCCTAAATGGTGCTGATCTGTTGCTAAGGATGCTTCGTTCAGAGCGTGAAGCTGACTTTCAACTTCACCTGAATTGCATGTGTGAGGTTATGCCTTGGTTCAGAGCTGCTGGAAGGACCAATTATGCCAAGTACACGCCAGTCTATGTTGCAGAACTGAAATCCCTTGAATAGGAACAACCAGAAGCATACACATTCATGCAACAAGGGGGATTTGTTGTTCGCCGGTCTGAGGATCGAAGCTTCAACTGTGTGGCTACTGATCAGGCACTGGAGCAAACCATCAACCGAGAAGGCAAGAGTCAGGGTGGAGTTGTTGGCTTCACACTACGGAAGGGAGCTCTCACAAGATGGCTAATGACAAGACATGTGACCACAGCATATGTAGATGGCATGAAAGAGCTTTGTGACACTGTTGCAAAGAGCCCGAGAGCACACAAGGAGCATGGAGCATCCAGAATGGACAGAGACGAGAGAGACATACAGAAGATAATGGAAGCTGTGGAGCAGAAGCAGAATCCCTTTGACCTTGATAGTGTTCCTGAGAAACTGATCAATATTGCAAGTGGTCAGGTCGCATCAGAGAAAGTTGCAAAAGAGCTCTCAAACTTCCTCCAAGAGGAAAAACATTGTTAGATCTTGTTCTACCTCCGGTAGGGGTATCTCAAATTTTGAGGGGCATTGTCACTGGCCTAGCAGGCTAAGGTTATCCAGGGTAAATCCCACCAAATATTATCCTTGTCCACACACACACACACACAATGGTCGTTTAAACCCCGCCCTCCGCCAGCCGGCACAATGCGACCTAATACGCATGCGCGGAAAATGTGCACATCAGTCACCTCCAGTGTTGCTTTGTGTGCAAGTACTTAAATTTAACTTATCTGAACAATATCCAGTGTTGTGGTATTTCAGTTAACTGGAATCCAGTGTTCTGTGGGGCCCTATTGTAGTGAATCACACCTGAGCCATCATAAATTAATCAAATCTTTATTGGACACGAAAGTAAACAATTTGACAACAATCAATCCGGGGATCTATATATCTGGTCAGGACACTCCTCACTCTTTTGCCTTCACCTTCATTGTCCATTCGTTTTTGGTGACTTTATATACTCTGGACCTAGACGTTGAGTCCGGGACAATAACTGATAGTCTGCTTTGCCAGTCCAAATGCATTTGCGATTTTCTGTAGTCTTCCCTCGTCGGCCAGGTAATACAAAGCACACGCTAAATTTTTTATCACATCCACGGGAGCCCACATTTTCGTTGACTCTCCTTCGACAAATGGACAAAGTTTTTCGGTAAATAGAATCACAGCTGACCTCGACATTCGAAAGTTCTCTTGCCGTCTGAGAAGTGTTGTATCCCAAATAACTGCAATCGCTTTCTCTTAAGGTATTCATGTGATTTCCACAAGCGTCTGTACATGTAGACGAATGAGAAACACGGGCATGTCTGGATGACTCTCCTCCATAATCCAGTGGTTACTTCCGTGTTACGAAACCGCTTTATTATGAAGCTGGCTGTGGGGCGTTCCTTTTAGCGTCACTTCCTCTCCAAACTCAGTTTGTAAACGATCATCGAGTCCATACAGAGCTAAGAGCCAGAGATTCAAGAAATACACGGCGCACTTACCCTTTTAAAAATTTGTCAGAGGAATGCAACCTAAAACGGGGCTTAGGTTGAATAATTATTCGTTTAAGGGGTTATCCGGTTTAGTGTAGACCTAGCCTAAATGCAACAACAGCAGATTATTAATCCTTAGTATTAGGGCTGGGCGATATGGCCTTTTTTTAATATCTCGATATTTTTAGGCCATATCGCGATACACGATATATATCTCGATATTTTGCCTTAGCCTTGAATGAACACTTGATACATATAATCACAGCAGTATGATGATTCTATGTGTCTACATTAAAACATTCTTGTTCATACTGCATTAATATATGCTCATTTTAAACTTTCATGCAGTGAGGGAAATCACAACTAAGTCAACTTAGCAAAAGTGTATTAATTAAACAGTTATTAAGCAGTGGCACAAACATTCATGTCATTTCCAAAAAAGTGCAAGATTGTCAGACATTTTAAAACAAGCTATAAGTGCACTTTTGTGCATGATGACACACAAGATATTTCAATAAGTGTCACATAAAAATGAGCTGCATATCAAATAGTATATGTCCTACGGTGTTGATGTGGAAATAGTTGCTTCGGCATTTAGTTGGTGTGGCACCGAACGGAGATGTTGACATGTAAAGACATATTCCTGCCAAACCACCGTCAGACGGTGGACCCCGTGCTGTTTTTCTTGGAAATTAATTATTCCTCCATTTGTTACCAAATTCGCACCTTTTTTCTCTCGTATTACCACTCAAACCACACTGTTAGCTGTTAGCATCACAGCTAACGTTACCCGTCTGCTCAGAGAGGGCGTATGACGTTGCTCATGTGACAGTATGTGACGTATGTAAGAAGGTGCGCTTGTTTTAAAGTCTCTGGGAGAAGGAGGGACAGGAAAGAGTGAGAAACGCATGCAGTGTAATGCCCCGCAGCTAAAAGCAACTGCGTGAGAACGTATACTCGAATATCACGATATAGTCATTTTCTATATCGCACAGAGACAAACCCGCGGTATATCAAGTATATCGATATATCGCCCAGCCCTACTTAGTATGCAAGTCTTTTTCTTTTAAGACCACTCTTCTATGGGGTTTTTTTTTAATCGAGTTATGCAAGTTCCTTAATAGGCTTTTATTCCCTGCCGGCTGAACATGACTTGCATGTGACTCCATCGTGGTTTAGCTCATTGAAGCAGTGCATTGATTGTCAAACAGCTGCAAAGCAGTCTTTAACAGGCCTCAGAAAGCAGGAGTTATTGTGGGTTAGTGGGGGGAAATGGAGGAGAATGGCCTCATTGAGTGTCTGTCTCTTGCAGTCATCTACCACCACCATAATGTCAGCTGGAAATGCTCAGATCGGCAAGCCTGCCCCAGGTTTTAAAGCAACAGCTGTAGTGAACGGACAGTTTAAGGACATCCAGCTGTCTGACTACAAAGGTAACAATGTACACACCAGTTTTTACCATGTATACATATTGTTGAGTTTGAGTTTATTTTGAACATGCATGCATACAACATGATACATCACAATTTCCAGTTTCTCTATTCAACATGTTCAAAAAGGAGTAAGGAGAAGCAGAGCCTATTTAATCCTACCCCTTTTCCTTTACATAGCAGTTGCTAAAACATTTGTTCACTTCCTGTTCTCAATTTATTCACAATATACTCCATAAGTAATAACAATAAAAAATAAATGAATGAATAAATAGATAAATAGTAATTGGTGAAGTAAGTTGTTTCATATGGTGAGATGATTATCTTGAAAATTAATGGATAATGAGAAATTCAGAATGTTTATCATGGTTCTTCTTCTTTGTACTTTGTAAACACTAAGTTTGAAGAGTTTCTTGAAGTGGATCATATTAGTACATTGTTTGATTTCTTTGCTTAATCCATTCCATAATTTAATTCCACATACTGATATACTGAAGGTCTTAAGTGTTGTACGTGCATACAAATGTTTAAAATTAAATTTTTCTCAATGATTATATTTATCCTCTTTTGGTGAGAAGAATTGTATATTCTTGGGTAGCAGATTATAGTTGGCTTTGTGTGTAATTTTAGCTGTTTGTAAATTCACTATGTCGTGGAATTTCAGTATTTTTGATTCAATAAATAAAGGGTTTGTATGTTCTCTATATCCATATTAGAGATCGACCGATATTTTTTTTTTCAGGGCTGATACCGATTTTTTCTGATATTTGGACATTTGTAGTAAAAATGTGCTAAACATGAATAGTAGGTCAGTTTACAGCAGGACAAGGCTTTACATGATTTTTTAAGCATTGTTTTTTAAGAAACGTCAGTAGCAACAGAATGTTTTATGCGGCGCTAATGTTGTGGTTCTTGTGGCACCCAAAAACAATAGCAGATATCACAAACACCATTTATGACGTGTGTCTAAGAAGCATCAACATTTGCATTTCAAAATATGGAAAATCTGAAAATAGGTAAAATTATACTATTTTACAACATTGAAATAACTTGCAAGCTAATCAATTTTATATCAGTTTATGGATTTAATACATGGTAAGGTTTCCTCGTGAGGAAGCCCAAAATGTTGGTTGGTGTCAGTGAACACTGCAGCTTAGCAGAAAAGAGCAGTAGTTATTACTACTAACTTACTCACTACTTTTTACAAGTTTTTACCTGTGTTGGTGCTAGGAATTTTCAAAAATTTGTAACCGTTTTGAAAACAAATGGTAAATGTATATGCATTATCCTGTTACCTCTCACATTCTATATTGTGTTTTGGAAAAAGGTTGTCGTAAAACGTTACTTAATTCATTAAAAAAATTATACAAAAGAAAACAGATTTTTATTCATATGTAAATTTATTCAGTTATAAACATTCATTCACTTTTTTCTTTCCTTCTAAACTTTATTGCTGCCTGTAGTTTTTTCTATATTTTTATTTAATAAGTTGTAGGTGTATTTATTTCTTTATAAAAGTGTAAAATGTTTTTTTGCTTTGGCCATGAAATTATGATAATCGTGTGTCACAGCATACGTACATTTATTCAACGCTTAAATCTTTAGAGTCTGCATGAACTTCAGATCTATCCGTCAATTCAAAGTTTTTTTTATGTTGTTTTTTTTTGTTTTTCTGCCCTTTTTTGTCAAATGAAACTGTTTTTTTATGGCAAACACACAAAATATACAAAATCTTCAACAAAAAATATTTTTCAAAGTGGAATATTTAATGTGAAGTAATCGGAGCCTTGGATCGGTCAAAAATTCATAAAAACATTGATTTTGATTCAATATTATGTTTTGAGCAATGACAGTTTTAAAGGAAAAAAACAGCTTTGTTTTATTAGTCAACATTGCAACTTTTTCTAAGTGACATATCACCTGTAAGCTTTTTTATTCCACTTTTGTTATGTTTTTGTTTATTTTATTAGTATTTTTAGAATGTGCCGTGGGCCTTTAAAACATTAGATGTGGGCCGCAAATGGCCTCTGGGCCACACTTTTGACACCCTTGCTATTGATAATAAAACATTTTATCTGATAAGTATCGATATAAAGCAGAGCCTGGCGACGCATGCGCGTTAATCATAACGCACAGTCAGCATATCTGCTTCAGTAAACATTGACGGTGATGATGTCACTGTCAGCGATGCGAGCAACACTTGCCAACTTGTCAGCTACTTCTCCAAGAGACTCCTTTTGAACACTCCTCTTACAATAACGCTTCAAAAGGCAAATATTTGCCCCGTCTGTTGACCTGCAAGGTATGTTTTAGGGTGGAGGAGTCTGGTCGGGTGCTGGTTAGCTTGAAGCTAACAGCTAGCCTGTCTCCATCCTCGAACAATGATGTTGCTTCAGCGGGAGATAAAAGTGAAGTTTCCAAGGACTCGCAAAGACTACAACAACTAATTTACTGGAGACATGGCACAGCATGAAGTTAAAAAAGTTGACTTTACACTCACCTTAGTGTTTACCATGAAGTTTTTCTTTTGACAGCCCCTCACGGTAAAGTTGTCAGAGTGCAAACTGAGGCAGTATTTGTGATTGATAAAACTTTCGGCTAATCAAAATTTTACGACCAAAAAAACGCAATAAACGGATGAAAATTTGACCCGGCAAATATAAACAAAACAAAACACCGGCAGAAAGCAATAATCGGTAAAATAAAAAACTGGTGGTAAAAAAAAATCCGCCTCTAGGGGACGCGTGGGCTTCTGGAATTGCGCGTCCTTTCTGTTTTCAATGTGTAAAAAGACACAAAACGTGCGTTAACGCCAATACTGCTTTACTGTGTATTTTTTCTTTGTAGGGAAGTATGTGATCTTCTTTTTCTACCCTCTGGACTTCACATTTGTCTGCCCCACTGAGATCGTGGCATTTAGCGACAGAGCTGAGGAGTTCAGAATAATCGACTGCGAGGTGATCGGCTGCTCTGTCGACTCTCACTTCAGTCACTTGGCCTGGTAAGAGCCCTGCGATATTTGCTGGATACAATAGTTTGCGGTTTTATTCCACTGTAAGATGCAGAATGTCTTGGAAAAACACTTGATAAAACAGTTTGGTATAATTATTTCACTGTTTTCTGCAGGACTGTGATCTATTTGTGGCTGTGACGGGTTGGGGGGAGCACTGATATAATGATGCCATAGCCTAATTTGCATAATAAACCAAAGCACATTTCTTTTTTAATTGTAAAAAAACAAAACGTTAAAGCACAACACATACGTTTTATACTACAAATGAACACATTCTGCTTTAAACCGAGCTGCCTGTAAGCACTTTAAGATGGTGGCGGTGCCCACAAAAGCATGCACTGCTTGTTGAAAACAGCGATACTTGTTTTTATGTCCTGATCTCTGTTAGAAAGTTTTATAACATCTTTATGGTGTTGTCTGATAGCAAAAATTTTATGTCAACCATTAATATTTTGCCTTATGTTGGCCGGTCCAAGAACTCACATTTGCTTTGAGATTCATAAGTGAAACCTATTTATATATATTTAGATGCTTCTACAACCTAATAGACAACTTAACTCATAAGCAGATCTTGCAGTGTTGTGTGTGTGTCCTGCTACGATGAAGAAGCACCCACCTTGTTGACTTGGTTATCTTCTGTCACTTAACCCTTCTGCTTGCGCAAGATAAGCGGTCAGCTCTGATAGGCTAACAGTCTGTCAAAGTCCAACTTCTAGAAGATTTCTGACTCGCAAATAGGGTTGCGCAATATAGACAATGTACATTATAAATTATGTAAAATTTGGAGACGATAAAGGTTTTAATACTATCGTCCTATAGTGATAATGCATGTTATGACTCATTCTAGCTGTGTGTCGCAAATCTGACCGCCACGTACGAACAACCGCGTCCTCAACGCAATGTAGCGGTCCTTGCACGTGAGCTAGCGGCTAATGTCCCTCGACAGTGCAGCTTCTAAATCACTAATCCTCCCTTCAATGGCAACAAATCAACTGTTTTCAAAGTATCATTATCACTAGAAGGACAAGAAATAGCTAAGCATGCTTAAAAAAACATAACTAACTGATAAGCTAGAGCTTGTGGGTAGATCGATACAAATATTGACCGCAACAAAACGAAGTGGATATTTTTTAAATTATCGTTACTGTTTTTTGTCATTTTTGTGGTTTACAAACTAAGGAAATAAGAGCCAATAGTAGATTTTGCTATTCTGTAGGTATTTGCACTCTTAACTTGATGATACACTTTTTTTGTATTAAACGGGATAGTGGATCTAATTTAAATATCAATTGATATCGTTACACCGCCATTCTGTGTTTTGGTTGGATTACACTTGTGATCAAAAATATTTTCCTGAACATTTTAAGTAAGAACATTGGTATGACCAATACTGCCACTGTAACTACCAGTACTTAGTATTGGATCGATAACCAAAAATGTAGTATCGCCCAAAACTAATGTAAAGTATCCAAACAGAATGAGTGCGAGTTCTATTTTAACAGAAGTGTAGTTAGATCAGAAATTAGCCAGATATTTACAGAAAATCAACACACACAGTATATTAATATTTTTAAAAGAATAATACAACTGAAAATAGCACAATATGTTTCTACATATGTTAGCAGCAAAATTAGGTGCCTCTGTAACCCGTTTTGAAAGGGTTTTATCTTTTATATACCAAGTAGTATAACATTATCACAGAATACTGCAGTAAATATCTTGATTTAGAATTTAGGCTATATTGCACATACTACTTGCAATTGATGTAGTTTATTTGAAACGCATTTTGTAATCGAATGTCTTATCACAACCTTCTGACAATGTGTTTATCACATTGTTTCATTTTTTGAAGTCAAAGTGAAAATGTTCCAATCTGTATTGCCATTTTTCGTTATTGTATTTTTTTTAAAAATTAAAGGATCAATACGCCTCGGAAACAGGGAGGTCTGGGTAAGATGAAAATCCCTCTGGTGGCAGACCTGACAAAGAGCATCTCCAGAGACTACGGCGTGCTGAAGGAGGATGACGGCGTCTCATACAGGTATCAGAACACAAGCAGATGCCAAAGCCGTGTCCCAATCCTGGAGCTGTATGCTCTTTGACGACACCATGTGTTTGTTTGTTATGCAGAAGTCATTAAGAAAAACTCCAAAATTTCACAGCAGTTGTTTGGACACACTTTGGTTACCATAAGGATGACATCAACCAAAAATTAGAGTAGTTGAGTGTGGGAGGTTTTTGCATTAACAGAAATCGATGTACAATTATTAGTGTTGATTTTTGCCGTAATCGCCCAGCCCTCTTCTTGGGATTTCCTTGTTTTTTACAATGTTGCGTGACTCCATGCGATATGGACAAATATGACCTATAATATGTTTTTCCTAAAATCATATACATATATGCATGAAATTAATGCCAATTTTGCATATTTCCTCTTATTTATAAAGCGTATATTTTATATGTATAAAAATTACAATACAATCAATTACAAAAGAGTATTTTTATTAACAGCTGTTTTCGACAATTTCTCAATGTTTGTGGGACTGCTTGTCATAGACCGTGTCCTTGGAAAAGGACTCAGTTAGGCTCGTTTGGTGTTTTTCTTTTTATCACTTTGTGGTTTTGAGTTAACATTGGTACTTTGTCACATTTTAACATTGTTTTTGTACTGTCCTTCATGCTGTGCCTTCGAGTGATAGAAAATAATAGACATGTTCAAGTCGCTAGCAACGACTCATTGGTGGTATGTTTAGCAGATTAGCTTACTAATCGTTTATAAATCCAAAACAAGGAGTTCCTGTTCTTTCTTTTTGGAACAAATTGCACTTTGGGTTTTGTTGGTTTAGCTTCCATTGGGGTCTCTGTGCAATGTTGACATCCATGCTGTAGTTGTAGAATTATTTTAAAAAGAACTTTCTTCCTATCATTCACAAACCTAATGTAAGACAAGAACACATGTTTTTTTATATGCATTCTCACTTGTAAATAAACGCTGGCAAAAGTTAGCTCAGTGGAGCCAAAGGGAATTGCTCCCTTCCACCTATAAAGTGCTCTAAAACACCCAAAACACCCATTTTATATACAGGCTGTAAGTATATATGTAATGTAGTAACTGGCACATTAATAATATGTAATATTTCAACAACACCACTACTCACAACATAGAGACAACAAAGACTAATTTGGGACAAATTATGATCCAGAAACTTATATTTTTTAACTTTAATATAAAGAGGATGAGCAACAAGTTTTAGAAGCTGTGTGCTAAAATGATGCAGCTTTAGTGAAACAATCAAGCAGCAGTATTGTTAATTGCTGAACAAGATATACAAACTACGAACAATAAAATACTCTCACTGTACAATGTCTGCTCTCAGTGGGACGTTCATATCTTCCCGTTTGGATAAAGAATTAATTATAATTCACCTGGAGATAAAAAATAAAATATCTATATGAGGTGGGCACAAACGAGCGTTTTCTTTCGTCTTTCTCGCCATCCCCGGGTCTAGGTTAGATGTCAAAGCTAACCACTTTTACGGTTTGCAGCCAGAACCTTCTACTATACAAGTGAGAGGTGTGATTTATAATCTAGAATCAACTTTTACCAACTTGTTGGCGATGCAGCAGCTCAGTATGTCAATATAGCAGCATAAGCTAGTTAGCTCTCTGTTATCACGGTGCCCCTAAAAATAGTCTTGTCAGCGTTAGTGCATATAACATCGCTAATACTTAGTTAATTTTCCAGTCACGACATGTAAATGCAGTATTGTTGGTGGTTGACCACCTTGTACTTGCCGTATATTACAAGTTAGAATGCATAAAAAAAAATAAGATGTCTTACATAGGGATTGTGAATGATGGGGGGGGGGGAAGCGCAGTTCCCCTTTTAAAGTGACGTTAAAATGCTCCCTCAAAGTAGCATAGTTTCTGCAATTACATTAGCCCAGACGTAAAATTGCGATACAAACAGAGAATTATAACAACATATGTCGCAATATCGCATTAATGTGCTGCCAATAGTACCGTTGTCTTCCACAAAATGACAAACATAAGAAGCTTTATTTTGGGGACAAAAATCTTGCTTTTCTCTCTCAGGGGTCTGTTCGTGATTGACGGCAAAGGCATTCTAAGGCAGATCACCATCAATGACTTGCCTGTGGGTCGCTCCGTGGATGAAACCCTGCGTCTGGTCCAGGCCTTCCAGCACACTGACAAACATGGCGAAGGTGAGCTAAATAGATTTTTAAGATAAATACCTGAATAACAGCAGAAAGATAATACATTCCACTAAAAATCCAGGTGAGCTTTACAAAATAGCATTTGTATATTCAGAAAGTTTTATTTATCATTGGTCACTTGGAAGCTTGTCATATGTAGCTCATGTTGTGACCCCTGGTCTTTTACTACATTTGTTCATCATGCAAACCTTAACTATTGTAGATAGGTTAGATAATTTGTACTGTAGGATATGAAATTTACTGAAAATTACTTGAAACCCATCCTTGAGCTGGCAAGTTGATTTTACTCTAAACACACATTGAATGATCAGATAATCCCACAGGGTAGTTGACGTTTGTACTTTGTACATGTCTATACTGCTCTGTCAATAACTGATACGAGAACGGGTACTTTGTTCTCTTTCACAGTGTGCCCTGCAGGCTGGAAACCAGGCAGCGACACCATCATTCCTGACGTTGAAAAGAGTAAAAATTTCTTCTCCAAGCAGTAAAAATGTGCACTTGCCCTCACACGGAAGGCGCTTCTGTGGAGTAGTTGTACACCGCTTTCCATATTGTCTGTTGTCCATTCCCAGTTAAATACTTTTTGTTGTATTTGTGCATCCAGTACACAACTGAGGGGGACAAGTCTCAAGCACTGAAACATACATTTATTCATTTTCCAGAAAAGTATTAATATTCCTGGCTGCTTCTAATATCATTTATTAAAGCAGTAAGGAAGGTGAAGTGTGCTCCTTTTTGTCTTCATTAAAGAGGACCTATGGTGATGTTAATCTACATTAAACACTTCCTTGTGGTCTAGATAATGTATTGTACATGCTTTGGTTTAAATTTGGTTCCGGTCACTATAAAAACCTGTTTTTTTAGTCTGTCTGCAAGATGTTCGTTCCTAGAATTGTTCCCAGAGTGCAAATAAAACCACACCAAAAGTATCATTTATCTTATGAAAATGTATCTTTGTAAGAAAAAAAGTTATCACCGCTATTTTTTTCCTTACAGACATCCATCCATTTTCTACTGCTCGTCCCTTTTTTGGGGATGCGGGGTAGTGCTGGAGCCAATCTCAGCTGCATTCTTACAGACCTGGTCGAAAATAATCCTATTTAACAGATTCACCCAGTCACAGCGATAGGTACACCTGCACACTGTCCGATTGATCCAGACTCTGCAGTTTTTTAAAAGCTGCTTTTAGTAGTATTTATGTCACTGCATGTTGCACGGCGGTCTTATGCGCATGCCACGATTATATGAAAATACTTTATCAATAATACTGAGAGGGAGTAGCTACTCCCCGTCTGGCTAAGAGCTTGACTTTATGTAAATAAGTGCGTCCACCTCGCTCCGAGGTCACAACGTAGCCAGACTATAAAACCTGCGAACAAAGGCATCCAAAACTGTGAGCTCACATCAAAATGCATGAACCTTATGATTCGACCTTTGGCATTGTTTAACATAAGTATCCATTCAACAATTATAATTCAGAAAAGACTAAAAAGGTCCCATTCCAATCTAAAGTACTTTGTGGTGCTTTTAATGTCCTACCGTTTGGTCACCACTAGATGGTGCCACTTGTTTGACATTCGGACCCTGAGTCTAAACAACACAACTTTATCAACTTTCCTGCCAAAAATGTAATTTCTTTCGAGCAAAGTTACTTTGAAGTACATCACCTGTTTGCACAATCAACATGTCTGAAGACCGTCGAGTTTATTTAATCCTGTGTGGCACTATAGGTTTACACTTGGAAAGGCAGCATACTAACGAAAGACAGATTGCTGAGTATTTCTTAGAATGTTAATACAATATAAACCAGGCTGAAGTTGATCCTAAAGCAGGGGTGGGAAAACTTTTTTTGGCTGAGGGCCCACATTGGCTTTTGAAAATTGACAGATGCACTTCAAAGCATATATCTGTTGGAACTAAGAGTCCTAAGGTCAGGATCTCAAAGAAACAGAAATATGGTACTACAAGGTAAACAGATTCTTTCAGTGGGCACAGTGTTGTTGATCACCCTTTTTTTTGCCGGTGCGTCAAAGTCTAGTATCAGTTTTGTTGTGGCAATTCTCAAAACAGATCTTGGATCAATTTGGTTCTATTTGGCGGGCTAGATTCAAAAGACCTACGGGCCATAGTTTGCCCATCCCTGCCCTAAAGTGTTAAAGTTAAAGTACCACCGATAGTCACACACACTAGGTGTGGCGAAATTACCCTCTACATTTGACCCATCCCCTTGGGAGGTGAGGAGAGCAGAGAGCAGCAGCGGTGGCCGCGCTCGGAAATCGGGATTTAACCCCCAATTCCAATACCTTGATGGGAGGTAACGGGTCCCATTTTTGTAGTCTTTGGTATGACTCGGCGGGGGTTTGAACTCACGACCTACCGGCCTCAGGGCGGACACTGTGACCACAAGGCCACTGAGCATAATATAATCATGATATATTCTGAAAATACAGCTTAAGAATTCATAAAATTATATGTTGATTGGCAACACTAAATTGACTAGTGTGTGAATGTTGTCTGTCTATCTGTGTTGGTCCTGCGATGAGATGGCGACTTGTCCAGGGTGTACCCCGCCTTCCGCCCGAATGCAGCTGAGAGGCTCCAGCACCCCCCGCCACCCCGAAAGGGATAAGCGGTAGATAATGGATGGATTGATTATACTAACAATATGCTTTGCAAGTGTTTTTTATTTTTATTTTAAATACATAACTTATTATCTATGCTGGTATTTTCATTTTAAATACATAACTTATCTATGCTGGTCTTTTTATTTTAAATACATAACTTATTATCTATGCTGGTCTTAACTTGTTCAGACACTTCTGACTATCAGATGGTCTCAAACAAGTGTTTTTTTGGCACTTTGACACCCACTTGTCAATTCACATCATGTCACACTTATTTCAGTAAATTCCTAACCTAGCTTCTGTTGACAACAATCAACTTGTTTCACTGGAACTTTTGTGTTTACCGTTTGGGAGAATTGGGGAATTCCCATCGCTCATTGACACACACTCACTCACACACACACACATATTCTTGTATTTGTTACCTTCTTGAGACCTTCGAAAAATGCCTACCTCTTTAGGACCACCCTTTCTAGATATACAAAGATTTGTATTTACAACATTAATAATATATACATACTATGCAAATATAAAAAAGTAAGCTTTTAGTTAACTTTTTTGTTGAATTTTTTGTTTGTAATTGGTTTTTAATCTTCATTATTTACCTCAAGTTATAACAGTGTGTCTCTATATACATAATTATTTATATTAATTTTGACCAAACGGGGTGCATTTCAATATCTTACACACACTTGTTATTACATATGTTGGACAGAGGGGGAGCACTTTTAAAATCGACACACAATCAATTTGGGAAATCCCTCCTTTTTGGGACCACCATAACTTTGATAGATTTCACCACCAGGGGTGCAAATGAAGTCTCTATTTTTTTGTAATGCGCTTAAGGCCGATGACAAACGAGTCACGGACCACAGATGGCCCCGGTGCCACACTTTGGGCAATGCAGCTGTAGAAACTAACTGTTAATGGCCACTATAGTCTTAGTACCGTAGTGTATTTTTTCATCCTATGGTCACATATGGGATGCTGGTTGTCTTACGTGAGCGCTGGAAGTTGAGAAATCAGCTGTTTTTCGGGGACGAATAGGGAAGTCTTTCTTTCGCTGCCGTCTTGTTTTATCATATTCTGCTGCCTTTGCACCTGTCAATGTTTACTTTTGTATTAAAGTTAAAGTACCAATGATTGTCACACACAGTAGGTGTGGCGAAATTATTCTCCGCATTTGACCCATCACCCTTGATCACCCCCTGGGAAGTGAGGGGAGCAGCAGCAGTGGCCGCGCCCGGGAATCATTTTTTGTGATTTAACCCCCGATTTCAACCCTTAATGCTGAGTGCCAAGCAGGAAAGGGTCCCATTTTTATAGTCTTTGGTATGACTCGGCCAGGGTTTAATCTCTAGGCGGACACTCTAACCCAGGGGTAGGGAACCTATGGCTCTAAAGCCAGATCATCTGGCTCTCAGAAAAATCCTAACTGACATTGCTTAACACGATAAGTAATGAATAATTCCGCTGGTCATCACAGTGTTAAAAATAACCACATATCAACCAGACTACAAAGCCAGAAAAAGAGACTTATTATACTCTAAAAATGTTGGTCTTACTTAAAAATGCACGCATTTAGTTGTATTCAGAGTTAAAGAATATTATATGGCTCTCACGGAAATACATTTTAAAATATTTGGCTTTCATGGCCCTCTCAGCCAAAAAGGTTCCCGACGCCTGCTCTAACCACATGCACATTAAATCAACCAAAAAAAAAATCCTGACTTTGGAGCAATGTTCACGGACTTTAGTATTTGGCTCGCTATTAGATGCAATGGTTTTCCATATTGGGACCATGATTTTCGGTTCTAACTCGTTCACCGGTCCTCATATGGAAGGTACTTTTCCTTGTTGATGTCTCAAGAAGGGTATAAATACAAGAACACACACACACACGCACACACACGGTGGTGCGACCTCTGACCAGCATTGTAGGAGGGAGTTCCCGGAAATCTATTAGGCGTTGTGACGTTTGTGAGAAGCGCACCTTATAAGGAGTGCTCGTACGTCAATAGGAAAGAATGCTATCTGCTGTTTTGAATGTCAAGAAACTTTAAATTGCTGACAGGGAAAATGATAAAGTGACAAACCCAGGCAGTGTGAAAAGAAAAAAACACATTTCTTAATTATGACTTTTCTTTTACTTAAATATATATATATATATATATACTGTACAAATACAAAAAGAAATGCCAGGCTCAACCTGACAAACAGAAATAAGTTACAAGACAATGTACAAAATGTAAACAGTTCAAGTCCAGTTCCAAAAATGCCCCAAAGTTGTTTTTTTTTGTACTTCAGCCACAACAATCCCAGTTCTTTGTGCCGTCAGTGCAATTCCAGTCCAGTGTTGGCGTCCTCAGTAAGACTTGACTTTGGGAGACAACATGAGGTGACAGCCGCTGCTCACATGCGTCATCACTTTCTGTTTGAGCTGCGCCACCTGCTCCCGCAGCAGCACTGCCGTGTTGGACAGGCCGGCGTTGTCCGTTTTCAGTACTTTCACTCGGTCCTCCAGACGCGCGATGCGCTCCAGCTTGCGCCGCCGACACTTGGACGCCGCCAGGCGGTTCCTGAGCCGCTTGCGCTCCGCCTTGATGCGCTCCTGGTTCTCCAGGTCGATGGGGGACATGGGCGGGGAGCTGTTGTCGCTGCTGTGCATGTCCGGGACCGTCTGGGGCTCCTCTTTCAGGCCGCCGAAGCGCGGGGCGTGGAGCCCGGCGTGGAAGGGGTGCGCCGAGGCGGCGGGGAGCTGCTGGTGGTGGTGCTGGTGGTGCTGGTACACCGGGTGGTGCGGCAGGTAGCTGATGGTAGTGGACGGGTAGCTGACCGCCGACGACAAGCCGGGGTTGGTCGAGCAGCTGCTTAAGTTGGTGTACTCCAGCGGTTCCGGCTGCATGGACGCCCCGAACACGGAGCCGGGGGCCGCGCAGGCGACGCCCCCGGTTCCGATGGACACGTTCGGCGGTGCCATCTGGTTCATCTTGTGCAGGTCGTCCAGCGCCTTCACGAAGCCCTCGGCGAAGCCCTCCTGCTCCTCGGTGATGCCCCGGTTGTACACGTACTGGCTGGGCGTCGGCGTGGTGGTGATGAGCCCGTTGCTGTTCTGGATGATGAGTCGCTCCAAATCGGGGGAAGCGAGCTTGAGAGAGCCGGACGAGTCCGCCGCTGCCGCCGCCGCCGCGCAATAGAACTCGGCGTCGGCGCGCAGGTGCTGCTGAGACTTGAAGTTGGAGCTCCGGTAAGGATCGGAGAAGTTCAAGTTCATGTTCTGCTTGAGCAACTTGTAGTCTGGCAGCGCTGCTCCTGGATGGCCATAAGCAGAGAGAAAGGAGTCGTCATAAAAAGGCTGTTCCGTTAGTGTGGACATATTTTGCTTTTCAAATCAGACAATTAGTTCGTGAAGGTGTCCCGACTTTTCACAGCAAGTCCCGCTGTGTTATGAGAAATCAAAACAGCAAAACTTCCAAAATAGTGGAACTCTACTATACCAAGTCGTCGATTTGTACCTTTAGTTGGAATCAAAGCGGAGTCCGGTAACTAACTCGGGTGTTTTCATTCCACTCGCGTGTCGCTGAGCTTTTATTGTCTTAAATCTGTCCGATCGATCGTGCGTCTTTTGTCCTGGCTAATAAAAAGCTGCCCGGCGCTTTCTCTCTTTTTATACACTCGGACGAGCACACATGATCCGAGGCGCTGATTGGTCGCCGGGGTCCGTGTAGCTCCGCCTCCAGGATGTCAAAACGTGTAATGACGCACGTTGCCAGGAACCACCGCTGTAAACACGGCGAGCCCTTTTTTAAAAATGTATTTATTTTTGCCCGGTGAGGATTAACAACAAAAAAAAAGTTCAATTGAAAAACAATATTTTAACATGTTTGTTGATTTTTAGATCTATCAATTGCTCTCCTTACTCCTATCTATCAATACAGCCTGCTGCTGAGTCATGGATCCAAAGTGATACGGGATAGCCCTTATTTGGATATCCTGGCCCGCTGGTTCCTCCCTGACACAAGCGGGAAGCCAATCCCCTTCTGGCGCGCCTCCAGCCTGCTGGGATATGGAAGGCTGGCCTCCCTTCGCCTCAGGCAGGGGAGACTTGAGGTGAGGGTGTGTAAATAACTGTGGGCGAGACGGCTTCAAAGATGCACGAAGCACAATGGAAGCCATGGTGACAATTGACTATATGTTCAGTGCATTAGGTTAAGGATAAAAGGAGTAAAACTAAAGGACCCATAGTGCTTAGATCAGGGCTGTCCAAACTTTTTCCACTGAGGGCCGCACACGGAAAAATTAAAGCATGTGGTGATATTTTTCATTTTCAAACCATAACAAAATACATGCATTTTTTATTTATTTTACCTTTAGGGGTCCCGGGGACCATAAAGGGTCTCAGTCATTAAAATGTTAAAAATAAGTCAGATTATTATTATTTTTTAATTATTTAACGCTTACAGTAAATCTCTTATCAACTTCAAGTTGATATAAAGTAATACAAATTTAAAAAAATGTTTTATGGCTTTTCTGTCAAAAACAACTTAGTTTTTTTTTTATAGTAAAACTGAAATATGCAGTATTTAGTAAATAGAGCCCTAAAAGATCAATAATGCAGGACACCATTGATTTTAATTCTTTCATATTGTTGAGTAATCACAGTGAAAAGATAAATAAAAAATCACTAAATATATTTGGGATCCAAAAGGTGCCCCACTCATAAAGTGATACATTTTCATTAGGTTTTTCTTTTACTTTCAACACTTAAAGGCCTACTGAAACCCACTACTACCGACCACGCAGTCTGATAGTTTATATATCAATGATGAAATCTTAACATTGCAACACATGCCAATACGGCCGGGTTAACTTATAAAGTGCAATTTTAAAATTCCCGCCACACTTCCGGTTGAAAATCTCCTTTGGATATGATTTATGCGCGTGACGTCATAAAATGCACGGAAGTGTTTGGGCCCTATTGGACACAATACACAAAGCTCTGTTTTCTTCGACAAAATTCCACAGTATTCTGGACATCTGTGTTGGTGAATCTTTTGCAATTTGTTTAATGAACAATGGAGGCTGCAAAGAAGAACGTTGTAGGTGGGATCGATCGGTGTCTTAGCGGCTAAGTACAATACTTACAGCAACACAACAAGGACTACTTACCCTGATAGAAGACGCCTAGCTGATGCTTGCCGCCAAACCCACAGATGAAGTCCTTCGTCGCGCAGTTGATCGCTGGAATGCAGGTGAGCACGGCTGTTGATGGGAAGATGAGGGCTGGCTGGCGTAGGTGGAGCGCTAATGTTTTATCATAGTTCTGTGAGTTCCGGCTGCTAAGTTGCTAAATTAGCCTTAGTGTCGTTAGCAACAGCATTGTTAAGCCTTACCAGGCTGAGATTTTTTAACCGTGTAGTTACATGTACATGGTTTAATAGTATTTTTGCTCTTCTGTCTATCCTTCCAGTCAGGGGTTTATTTATTTTGTTTCTATCTTCATTTGAGAACGATGCTAGCACGTTAGCTCAGTAGCTAAGTGTGTCACCGATGTATTGTCTTGGAGATAAAAGTCACTTTAAATGTCCATTTCGCGTGCTCGACTCTCATTTTCAAGAGGATATAGTATCCGAGGTGGTTTAAAATACAAATCCGTGATACACAATAGAAAAAGGAGAGAGTACATAGTTCTGTGAGTTCCGGTTGCTAAGTTTCTAAATTAGCCTTAGTGTCGTTAGCAACAGCATTGTTAAGCCTTACCAGGCTGAGATTTTTTAACCGTGTAGTTACATGTACATGGTTTAATAGTATTTTTGCTCTTCTGTCTATCCTTCCAGTCAGGGGTTTATTTATTTTGTTTCTATCTTCATTTGAGAACGATGCTAGCACGTTAGCTCAGTAGCTAAGTGTGTCACCGATGTATTGTCTTGGAGATAAAAGTCACTTTAAATGTCCATTTCGCGTGCTCGACTCTCATTTTCAAGAGGATATAGTATCCGAGGTGGTTTAAAATACAAATCCGTGATACACAATAGAAAAAGGAGAGAGTACATAGTTCTGTGAGTTCCGGTTGCTAAGTTTCTAAATTAGCCTTAGTGTCGTTAGCAACAGCATTGTTAAGCCTTACCAGGCTGAGAATTTTTAACCGTGTAGTTACATGTACATGGTTTAATAGTATTTTTGCTCTTCTGTCTATCCTTCCAGTCAGGGGTTTATTTATTTTGTTTCTATCTTCATTTGAGAACGATGCTAGCACGTTAGCTCAGTAGCTAAGTGTGTCACCGATGTATTGTCTTGGAGATAAAAGTCACTTTAAATGTCCATTTCGCGTGCTCGACTCTCATTTTCAAGAGGATATAGTATCCGAGGTGGTTTAAAATACAAATCTGTGATCTACAATAGAAAAAGGAGAGAGTGTGGAATCCAATGAGCCAGCTTGTACCTAAGTTACGGTCAGAGCGAAAAAAGATACGTCCATCACTGCCTCTCAAGTCCTTCACTGTAACGTTCCTCATCTACGAATCTTTCATCCTCGCTCAAATTAATGGGGTAATCGTCACTTTCTCGGTCCGAATCTCTCTCGCTCCATTGTAAACAATGGGGAATTGTGAGGAATACTAGCTCCTGTGACGTCACGCTACTTCCGGTACAGGCAAGGCTTTTTTTTTATCAGCGAGCAAAAGTTGCGAACTTTATCGTCGATTTTCTCTACTAAATCCTTTCAGCAAAAATATGGCAATATCGCGAAATGATCAAGTATGACACATAAAATGGATCTGCTATTCCCGTTTAAATAAAAAAAAAATCATTTCAGTAGGCCTTTAAGTTACGAGATCAACTTCAGATATATCTGTCGATTTTATGCTGGAACAATTATTTTGTTTGTTTTATGCGCTTTTGTCAAAGAAAACTTTGATGTTTTTATATGGCTACTACACAATATATGCAATATTTACCACATAAAACATTTTAAAGTGAAATATTTGAAGTAATTGGAGCCCTGAAAATAATTCATTATATATTCATTATATATTCATTATTCTTTTTTGAGCAATGGCAAAAAAAAATAAAAATAAAGAAAGACAAAAGAAAAAAAAACAGCCTTTACTATAGGTCCTGACACAAAAGCTGCCTACATGGCAGCTTTTGTGTCAACATTGCAACTTTTTCTCGTTAGATTTATCTAATTCCACTTTTTTTAATAGTCTTTTTTATTTTTACAATAGTATTTCCAGACTGTGTGGCGGGCCGGTAAACAATTAGCTGCGGGCCGCAAATGGCCCCCGGGCCGCACTTTGGACACCCCTGGCTTAGATAATTAACTTCTCTGTACGTATTTGTTGCTCCTTAAAACTAATCTGGCAGTCATTTCCGCATAATATCAATTTGTTTTTGACTAATTGGTAGATAATTAACTGTACTATGCCTTTTTTCCATTGGCAGACCGGATAAGCCACCCATTCTTGCTGTGACGTCATCTACAGCAGGGTTCCCCAACCTTTTTTCCACCAGGGACCGGTTTAACAAATGCATGATTTTTTTCACGGACCGGCTTTCTACGTGTGGCAGATAAAAACAGAAAAAAACAAAAAAAACATGAGCATGAAAAATTAGCCTTTGGCTACAATCTGGCGCATTAACATTAATGGTGGAGTCAATCTGTGGAACAACTTAGGGGACGAGTTAGAAACCTGTTCTAACATGATTCAATTTAAAAGACTGTTTAAAAAAGAAGTACTGAAGAAGTATGAGGAGGAAAGAGAGTGATGCCCTCAGCACAGAGCGATGGGAGAGAGGTGTATGGTCAGAGAGTGTATGTGTGTGTGTGTGTGTGTGTGTGTGTGTGTGTGTGTGTTTTGTCTCGTCTTGTCTTGTCTTATACTAAAAGTGTTTGTATTGTATTGTTAGTGTACAGGAGCTTTTCTTGTTTTTGTTTGTACAGTATAGTTCTTGTATTATATTGTTTATGTTAAATGTGGAATGAGTGAGAGGGGTTGGCAACATATAAGCATCTGCTTCATCCAACCCCTTTTCAAGCCTTGCATAAATGTCTCTGCCAAAATGTAAAAAAAAATGTGTGTTGTTGTATGGTGCAGGTTTGAAATAAATAATAATAATAATGGATTAGATTTATATAGCGCTTTTCTAGACACTCAAAGCGCTTCACAGAGAAGTGAGAACCCATCATTCATTCACACCTGGTGGTGGTAAGCTACTTTCGTAGCCACAGCAGCCCTGAGGTAGACTGACGGAAGCATGGCTGCCAATTTGCGCCTACGGCCCCTCCGACCACCACCTATCATTCATCATTCATTCACCGGTGTGAGCGACACCGGGGGCAAAGGGTGAAGTGTCCTGCCCAAGGACACAACGGCAGCGATTTTGGATGGTAAGAGGTGGGGAGCGAACCTGCAACCCTCAGTTTTCTGGCACGGTTGCTCTACCCACTACGCCATACCTCCCCTGAATACACATTGAATACTTCAATTCAATTCAATGTGCATTGTCCCATGTACTATAACAAAGGAGTTGTGATATAAATCTATTAACAAGCTTATTGGTGTGTTTAGTGGGACAGGCGAAAGTTAAGGATAACACTTTAGTATGGGGAACACATATTCACCATTAAATAGTTGCTTATTAACATGCAAATTAGTAACATATTGGCTCCTAATTTGTCATTATTAAGTACTTATTAATGCCTTATTCTGCATGGCCTTATACAACCAGTAAGCCATTAACTAAGAGTCTTCCCTCAATAACCTCAGAATTATTGCTTATTAGTAACCCTAACCCGCATATGTTCCCCTAGTGTCCAAATAACTCTAAATTAAGTCTTTGTTACTTTAATAAGCAACTAATTAATGGTGCCTATGTTCCCCATACTAAAGTGTTACCAAGTTAAGTCAGAGAAAATGCGAAAGAGTATAAATTAATTCTTGTTTCTGTGTGGCCCAGTAGCAAATGCGTCACGGACCGGTGGTTGGGGACCACTGATCTACAGAACTGGAGACCATTTCCTTGCATTGGCAGTGTTTATAAAGGGATGTACAACTATTATTTTTGATCACTTCATTGCATGTTTTTGTCTCCCTTGTCCATGATTACTTCAAACTTATATCATTAACATTATAAGCAAAAAAATAATATGAAATAATCTCCATTTCTGGACTTCCTTGCTCTTTCATCAACTTTTCCATAGACACCATTACTTGTGTTTCCTCATGCTCTTTCAACATTTCCTCAAATATCTTGAGGAAAACCTCAGTAGAAGAGGACACAAAATTGAATAATATGCGGCTTCTTTTTCAGTTTTTCTGCAGGTTTTGACTCAATCTTTTTACCCTCGTGGGTGCTTCGGAATTTCCGGATCAAATTTGCCTTGAGTCTTTAAATTTATTCAATCTAAATTCTGACCAAAACCCTTCTCCTTCAAAGTCACCCTTCTCGCTTGATCTGTCACATTTTGACTGGAAAAGATCCATACTTTCCTCATATTCCCGTCATATGGAAATGCATGCATGCAGACCTCTTCTTTTGGTTGTATTGCCACAACCAACAATGAAGATGCTACTAAAACACAAAGTACACAAAATGAAATGGCCTTCAGTCTTCTGTGGATGAGGTCTGCAAGCTGATGTAGGCCCGAACCCGTTCTGGAACTAAAGGTTGCATTTTCCAAAATGTGCTGAAACTCCTAAAAAAAAAAAGACAAGCCTAAAATCTCTACTGTGTCCATTTTAAGGGGATTTTACCTGTAGACATCATTTTTAGGTCCTAAAGTAAGAAATAAGTGACAATGTTGTCAGCAAGGGCCATTTAAGTATTATGTTTCCAGTCATATATTGGACAGTAGTATATTGTGTTGTTGTTATTATTTCAAAAAATCCCTGTTAAAAGGGGTCACATTACAATGTTTTTTTCCACATTCAAAACACTCCCTTGTAGTCGACGTCAGGGGTTCTTAACCTTTTTGACCTCGGGTCCGAATTTTCCCTCTACAGACGGGTCCGGGGCCCACTCAATTAATAACAATGGCTTAGTAAACTTACTTTTGATTTTAATCATATTAAATCATTACATCCAACCTAATTACAGTTTACAACCTTGTCAAATGATAGGAAGCCATTTGTCAATAACACAGATTATTATCAAGGCTTAGGTCAGGTTAATTTCAAACATAAATACAAATTTAATACACTCATAAAAATACAAAATAAATAAACAATACAAATGTACATACAATTACACAGTGCTGAAAAAACAAATGTTAAATGGGTTATACTTGTATAGTACTTTTTTACCTTCAAGGAACTCAAAGGGCAGGGCAGCACGGTGGTACAGGGGTTAGTGCATGTGCCTCACAATACGAAGGTCCTGAGTAGTCCTGAGTTCAATCCCGGGCTCGGGATCTTTCTGTGTGGAGTTTGCATGTTCTCCCCGTGACTGCGTGGGTTCCCTCCGGGTACTCCGGCTTCCTCCCACCTCCAAAAACATGCACCTGGGGATAGGTTGATTGGCAACACTAAATTGGCCCTAGTGTGTGAATGTTGTCTGTCTATCTGTTGGCCCTGCGATGAGGTGGCGACTTGTCCAGGGTGTACCCCGCCTTCCGCCCGAATGCAGCTGTGATAGGCTCCAGCACCCCCCGCAACCCCGAAAAGGGACAAGCGGTAGAAAATGGATGGATGGATATATGGAACTCAAAGGGCTTTGACACTATTTCCACATTCACCCATTCACACACACATTCACACACTGATGGTGGGAGCTGCCATGCAAGGCCCTAACCACGACCCATCAGGAGCAAGAGTGAGGTGTCTTGCTCAAGGACACAACGGACGTGACTAGGATGGCGGAAGCTGGGGATCGAACCAGGAACCCTCAAGATGCTGGCACGGCTGCTCCATCACCCGATCCACTCTAGCTTAATATCAAACAATTATATATATGTTTCTTGAATAAACTATCAATACATTTAAAGTGCACATGAAAATATAGCTTTACCACTTTAGTCATAATTTTTGCGCTTAAGAAACTTCTGTATGACTTTACTTCAACTTCTTCTGTTTGTTTACTATTGCTATTACTGCCATAGTGGTGGAAAAGTGTATTACAACTGCGCACAGCTGTGGCCCGTACTGAGAAACCGATATTTTTTGGCAGCCCAACAATAGGCCCTATGGTTAAAAAACACTGGTATATATATATAACATATAATTGTGGTTCTTTGGTCAAAATGTTGCATTGATTATGTTTTACAGGCCATCTTAAAGCCTCTTTGGGATGCGCCATTTTGTGGGCGGTCTTATTTACGTGGCTCACCTTCGGCAGCGTCTTCTCCCCGTCATTTTTGTTGTAGTTTTTAGCGCTTCCATATGGAGTCTACTGACAGATATAAGTTAGAACTATACGCCACTTTGTATTCGAAATGGCAACAGCGGAGGATGCATGTGCATGTACGAGCCAGTCTGCCCCACAACAAGAGGACAGAGAAAAAGAAGGAGCTTATTGACTTCGACTTCGGACTACAATGGCGGACTCGCGCAAAGCTCTTTGGGTAAACCTCTACCATTTATGGAGATATCCACAGAGTTCACATGTTGGAAAAACGTCAGAAGTTGTGCAAATTCCAGACGGCTCATTCAGGGGAAGTATGAAGGAAGGCAAGATTGTTTTATAAATATCTCTGCAACACCGCCACGGTTTGATTTCACATTTTCTGGACTTCTGCAGATCCTAAATACACAAAAACAGGTACCAATAGGTAAAAAAGAGTTGGTTTTGATTTCATAGAAATCTTCCGGTTGAACTTCTTAATCAATAACCCACAACATGACCACTGTCTAGTTACACATCATTCAATTGTGCACATCTGACTTCCTCTTCAGTGCAAAATTAGCTTCAAAACAAAAGCATGGCTGTACTAACCTGGATTCTACACCCATTTATGTATTTATTTTAGATTGTGAGCCGCAGCAAGAAAGATTTGTACAAACATTTTACTGTCATTGTAGTCAGGACGTAATTATCGCAGCAGCTCTGCCAAACTAAGCACACGACACCAATGACACGCCTTGATTTGACAAAACCAGTGAAGTTGGCACGTTGTGTAATTCATAAATAAAAACAGAATACAATGACTTGCAAATCCTTTTCAACTTATATTCAATTGAATAGACGGCAAAGACAAGATATTTAATGTTCGAACTATGAAACTTAAGTTTTTGGAGGCAAAAAATCATTAACTAAGAATTTAATGGCAGCAACCCATTGCAAAAAAGTTGGCACAGGGGCTTGTTCACCACTGTGTTACATGGCCTTTCCTTTTAACAACACTCAGTAACAGTTTGGGAACTGAGGAGACCAATTTTTTAAGCTTTTCAGGTGGAATTATTTCCCATTCTTGCTTGATGTACAGCTTAAGTTGTTCAACAGTCCGGGGTCTCCGTTGTCGTATTTTAGGCTTCATAATGCGCCACACATTTTCAATGGGAGACAGGTCTGGACTACATGCAGGCCAGTCTAGTACCCGCACTCTTTTACTATGAAGCCACTCTGTTGTAACACTTGGCTTGGCATTGTCTTGCTGAAATAAGCAGGGGCGTCCATGATAACGTTGCTTGGATGGCAACACATGTTGCTCCAAAACCTGTATGTACCTTTCAGCATTAATGGCGCCTTCACATATGTGTAAGTTACCCATGTCTTGGGCACTAATACACCCCCATACCATCACAGATGCTGGCTTTTCAACTTTGCACCTATAACAATGTGGATGGTTCTTTTCCTCTTTGGTCTAAAGGACACAACGTCCACAGTTTCCAAAAAATGCAATGTGGACTCGTCAGACCACAGAACACTTTTCCACTTTGCATCAGTCCATCTTAGTTGAGCTCGGGCCCAGTGAAGCCGGCGGCGTTTCTGGGTGTTGTTGATAAATGGCTTTCGCTTTGCATAGTACAGTTTTAACTTGCACTTACAGATGTAGTGGCAAACTGTAATTACTGACAGTGGTTTTCTGAAGTGTTCCTGAGCCCATGTGGTGATATCCTTTACACACTGATGTCACTTTTTGATGCAGTACCGCCTGAGGGATCGAAGGTCCGTAATATCATGGCTAACGTGCAGTGATTTCTCCAGATTCTCTGAACCTTCTGGTGATATTACGGACCGTAGATGGTGAAATCCCTAAATTCCTTGCAATAGCTGGTTGAGAAATGTTGTTCTTAAACTGTTCGACAATTTTCTCACGCATTTGTTCACAAAGTGGTGACCCTCGCCCCATCCTTGTTTGTGAATGACTGAGCATTTCATGGAATCTGCTTTTATACCCAATAATGGCCCCCACCTGTTCCCAATTAGCCTGTTCACCTGTGGGATGTTCCAAATAAGTGTTTGGTGAGCATTCCTCAACCTTCTCAGTCTTTTTTGCCACATGTGCCAGCTTTTTTGAAACATGTTGCAGGCATCACATTCCAAATGAGCTAATATTTGCAAAAAATAAACAAGCGTTCCAGTTCGAACGTTAAGCATCTTGTCTTTGCAGTCTATTCAACTGAATCTAAGTTGGAAAAGGATTTGAAAATAATTTTATGTTGTTTTTATTTATGATTTACACAACGTGCCAACTTCACTGGTTTTGGGTTTTGTACTTGCTTTTTTGTGTCTTTTTGAAATGTAGCCTATAAGGCAAAATGTGTGTACAGAACTTGCCAAAAGAATGTAAATTAAAATAAATGAATGTAAAAATGTCAAACATTGAGCCAACATCTCTTTCTTCTCCGTCAGTGTTATTATGCGTTTTACTGCTCCATACAGAACCGGAGCGTAGTACAACACGCAACTTACAATAAAAACTATTATTTACAAATAGCTTGTGATTTGTCCTCTTGTCTGTTTTTCCTGAGGACTTGATTAGCACAGCTGGAGTCTACCACTATCTGGCAACCTGTGTAAGCCTTGGGGGAGGTCAAGGTGTCCTCGCTACAATGGCGTGTCACTTGACTTCCAAGTGACAATACGCTGCCTTGCAAACCCTTACATTTGTTTCAGTCGACTCCTAAACATAACACAATGTGTGTTATTAAAGGGCCGATGTAAACAAAAGTCTGAGGTCTGTCAGGAAAGGCACGTCTCTTGAGACGAACACCTGCTAGATAATGGCCTCTGACTCATCTCCCAGTGGGCCGTGCGCCCACAGATGTGCCCATGCACGCTCCTAAATTTTGGCTTGTCTTCCCAATCTTCTGTCTCCTCTGGTGATGTGAAGGTGTTTAACATGACCTCATTTGTTCAGCCAAATATTTGATGGCAGGAAACTGTATGCGTGGTAGCCAATAAAAAACACTGTTTAACACAAAACAAATACTCTTTATGAGGAGTCATCAATTACATTTACTCATCTACTTTGCATAATTGGCCATGCCGCATATGAATGCAAAGTTTAAAAAAAAAAAAAGGCCGAACATGTACAAAACCCAAAACCAGTGAAGTTGGAACATTGTGTAATTCGTAAATAAAAACAGAATACAATTATTTGCAAATCTTTTTCAACTTATATTCAATTGAATAGACTGCAAAGACAAGATATTCAATGGTCGAACTGAGAAACTAATTTTATTTTTTAAAATAATCATTAACTTAGAATTTATTGGCAACAAAAAGTTGGCACAGGGACATTTTTACCACTGTGTTACATGGCCTTTCCTTTTAACAACACTCAGTAAACGTTTGGGAACTGAGGAGATCCATTTTTGAAGCTTTTCAGGTGGAATTCTTTCCAATTCTTGAAGTGAAGTGAAGTGAATTTAATTATATTTATATAGCGCTTTTCTCTAGTGACTCAAAGCGCTTTTACATAGTGAAACCCAATATCTAAGTTACATTTAAACCAGTGTGGGTGGCACTGGGAGCAGGTGGGTAAAGTGTCTTGCCCAAGGACACAACGGCAGTGACTAGGATGGCGGAAGCGGGGATCGAACCTGGAACACTCAAGTTGCTGGCACGGCCACTCTACCAACCGAGCTATACCGCCCCACATTCTTGCTTGATGTACAGCTTAAGTTGTTCAACAATCCGGGGATCTCCGTTGTGCTATTTTAGGCTTCATAATGCGCCACACATTTTCAATGGGAGACAAGTCTGGACTACAGGCAAGCCAGTCTAGTACCTGCACTCTTATACTATGAAGTCATGCTGTTGTAACAGGTGCAGAATGTGGCTTGGCATTGTCTTGCTAAAATAAGCAGGGGCGTCCATGATAACGTTGCTTGGATGGCAACATATGTTGCTCCAAAACCTGTATGTACCTTTCAGCATTAATGGTGCCTTCACAAATGTGTAAGTTACCCATGTCTTGGGCATTAATACACCCCCATATCATCACAGATGCTGGCTTTTGAACTTTGCGCCTATAACAGTCCGGATGGTTCTTTTCCTCTTTGGTCCGGAGGACACGACGTCTACAGTTTCCAAAAACAATATAAAATGTGGACTCGTCAGACCACAAAACACTTTTCCAGTTTGCATCAGTCCATCTTAGTTATGCTCGGGCCCAGCGAAGTCGGCAGCGTTTCTGGGTGTTGTTGATAAATGGCTTTCGCTTTGCATGGAGGTAATGGGTCCCATTTTTATAGTCTTTGGTATGACTCGGCTGGGATTTGAACTCCCAGCCGAGTCATACCAAAGACTATAAAAATGGGACCCATTACCTCCCTGCTTGGCACTCAGCATCAAGGGTTGGAGTTGGGGGTTAAATCACCAAAATGATTCCCGGGCGCGGCGCCGCTGCTGCCCACTGCTCCCCAAGGGGATGGGTCAAATGCAGAGGACAAATTTCACCACATCTAGTGTGTGTGTGACAATCATTGGTACTTTAATCTTTAATCTTTTATCATAACAGAGTTTTAACTTGCATTTACAGATGTAGCGACAAATTGTAGTTACTGACAGTGGTTTTCTGAAGTGTTCCTGAGCTCATGTGGTGATATCCTTTACACACTGATGTCGCTTTTTGATGCAGTACCGCCTGAGGGATCGGAGGTCACGGGCTTAGCCGCTTACGTGCAGTGATTTCTCCAGATTCTCTGAGCCTTTTGATGATATTACGGACCGTAGATGGTGAAATCCCTAAATTCTTTGCAATACTTTGTTGAGAAATGTTGTTCTTAAACTGTTGGACAATTTGCTCACGCATTTGTTCACAAAGTGGTGACCCTCGCCCCATCCTTTTTGCTGCTTTTATACCCAATCATGGCACCCACCTGGTACCAAGTAGCCTGTTCACCTGTGGGATGTTCCAAATAAGTGTTTGATGAGCATTCCTCAACTTTCTCAGTCTTTTTTGCCACTTGTGCCAGCTTTTTTCAAACATATTGCAGGCATCAAATTTCAAATGAGCTAGTATTTGCAAAAAAAACAAACTTTTCCAGTTGGAACGTTAAGTATCTTGTCTTTGCAGTCTATTCAATTGAATATAGGTTGAAAAGGATTAGCAAATCATTGTATTCTGTTTTTATTTACAACGTGCCAACTTCACCGGTTTTGGGTTTTGTACTTTGCATAACTGGCCATACCACATGTGAATGCAAAATAAAAAAGGCCGAACATGTATTTAAAGACTCATCTTTGTGTTGTTATTAGTTCTGCAATGGACTGATGACCGCTCCAGGGTGTACCCCGCCTCTCTCCCAAAATCAGATGGCACAGGCCCCAGCTTACCCATGACCCTAAGCAGTATAGAACATGCATGAACGGATCGGTGTTTCTGTGCTTGATACACAATGCCTTTTCGTTCTAGTTTTTCATTATATATGTTTTTCAAAATACTGTCGTCCCTCATTAATTGGTTATGGACATGACCAAGATAAATGATTTTCCGGACTCTATCATTATAAATCAAATATTTTCATATCTAGAGCATTAAAAACCTTAAAAAATACTATTCTCAACATAATGAGAGCCCTTTGGTATGAAATAACACACTTTTAATCCAATATAGTAATGCTGCCTGAGGCTGAGCCAATCAGTGGCCACAATACTTAACAGTGCGCTTTGATTTGTTTGGCCAATACTAAAGTAGTATTGATATTTTTGTTTCGTTAAGCCATTTTATGCTTGAAAATGCTTAATTTAAAACCAAAAAAGTACAATAGGCTTTAAAAAAAAATCCGCCAAAATCTGAAATATTTGAAGGGCAGTGTGACGAGGAACAACTAACTGTATCTTTATTGCCAGCATTTTCCCAGTAAAACATACAAACATTGGATTATATGGATTATACTTGTATAGCACTTTTCTACCTTCAAGGTACTCAAAACGCTTGGACACTATTTCCACATTCACCCATTCACACACACACATTCACACACTGATGGCGGGAGCTGCCATGCAAGGCCCCAAAGCTGTTACATATACTGTAATATTGTACATGGTAATTGGGATTTGTTATATATTGTGTATATCATATAAAAATATAATATAATAATATAATATATCAGTATATATCATATACTGTATATATAATATATAAATATTACAAATATGTTATATTTTATATTGCTACTTTGGTACATTTTTAGTCTACTTTATACCTTTTGTTTTCGCCCTCTTTTTGTGCCCTTGTGTGCATTATCCTTTCCATCCTTATCCTTTCCATCCTTTGTAACTGAGCTACTGTATGGAACAATTTCCCTTGTGGATCATTAAAGTTTGTCTAAGTTTAAGTTCTAACAAATTTTTACTGTGACATGGACCCATTAAAAAAATGAGCCCCTGAGCCTCGCTTTGGACACCCGTGGTATTTCACAAGGAAGGGGAAGTGCTACCAAACAAGGGAAAAGTGTCTCCAAGCTCATAATAGTCGTCTTAGCCTTATGGCTACAGGCATGACTGTCGCTAGTCAATGGCTGGCCTGCACGCTTCCACGCCTCCCCTTTCACCACAGTGTTAATGCACACGCCCCAGGCTTGTGGAACCGCTCGTATTTGACGCAAAAGACACTTTCTGTATTACCCTTTTGATCCAGGTTTTGATTGATTGATTGAAACTTTTATTAGTAGATTACACAGTACAGTACATATTCCGTACAATTGACCACTAAATGGTAACACCCGAATACGTTTTTCAACTTCTTTAAGTCGGGGTCCACGTTAATCAATTCATGGTATAAATATATACTATCAGCATAATACAGTCATCACACAAGTTAATCATCAGAGTATATACATTGAATTATTTACATTATTTACAATCCAGGGGGTGGGAAGTGGAGTGGGGTTGGGGCGGGGGGGTTAGGTTTGGTTGATGGTGACATACCAACTTATAAGACAATAAGAGCTCACGCTTGTATTAAGTGGACTACAGCCTCAAAAATGTGCAAGTTTTACGCTGCAGTTTATTGTTAGATAAGAGTTCCTTACTGGACTTCTGGACCCACACTTTAACTGCTTCAGTGCGATGCACAACGTCAGTATGTGGAATTAAATTATGGTAAGGATTAAAGGCCTACTGAAACCCACTACTACCGACCACGCAGTCTGATAGTTTGTATATCAATGATGAAATCTTAACATTGCAACACATGCCAATACGGCCGGGTAACTTATAAAGTGCAATTTTAAATTTCCCGCTAAACTTCCGGTTGAAAACGTCTATGTATGATGACGTATGCGCGTGACGTCAATCGTTGAACCGGAAGTATTGGTACCCCATTGAATCCAATACAAAAAAGCTCTGTTTTCATCTCAAAATTCCACAGTATTCTGGACATCTGTGTTGGTGAATCTTTTGCAATTTGTTTAATGAACAATGAAGACTGCAAAGAAGAAAGTTGTAGTTGGGATCGGTGTATTAGCGGCTGGCTGCAGCAACACTACCAGGAGGACTTTGACTTGGATAGCAGACACGCTATCTGACGCTAGCTGCCGACCGCACCGATGATCGGGTGAAGTCCTTCGTCCTTCCGTCGATCGCTGGAACGCAGGTGAGCACGGGTGTTGATGAGCAGATGAGGGCTGGCTGGCGTAGGTGGAGCGCTAATGTTTTTATCATAGCTCAGTGAGGTCCCGTTGTTAAGTTAGCTTCAATGGCGTCGTTAGCAACAGCATTGTTAAGCTTTGTCCGGCTGGAAAGCATTAACCGTGTAGTTACAGGTCCATGGTTTAATAGTATTGTTGATCTTCTGTCTATCCTTCCAGTCAGGGGTTTATTTCTTCTGTTTCTATCTGCATTTAAGCACGATGCTATCACGTTAGCTCCGTAGCTAAAGAGCTTTGCCGGTGTATTGTCGTGGAGATAAAAGTCACTGTGAATGTCCATTTCGCGTTCTCGACTCTCATTTTCAAGAGGATATAGTATCCGAGGTGGTTTGAAATACAAATCCGTGATCCACAATAGAAAAAGGAGAGAGTGTGGAATCCAATGAGCCAGCTTGTACCTAAGTTACGGTCAGAGCGAAAAAAGATAAGTCCTGCACTGCACTCTAGTCCTTCACTCTCGCGTTCCTCATCCACGAATCTTTCATCTTGGCTCAAATTAATGGGGTAATCGTCGCTTTCTCGGTCCGAATCGCTCTAGCTGCTGGTGTAAACAATGGGGAAATGTGAGGAGCCTTTCAACATGTGACGTCACGCTACTTCCGGTACAGACAAGGCTTTTTTTATCAGCGACCAAAAGTTGCGAACTTTATCGTCAATGTTCTCTACTAAATCCTTTCAGCAAAAATATGGCAATATCGCGAAATGTTTAAGTATGACACATAGAATGGATCTGCTATCCCCGTTTGAATAAAAAAAAATTCATTTCAGTAGGCCTTTAAGCAAAGAAATCAAACAATGTACTAATATGATCCACTTCAAGAAACTCTTCAAACTTAAAGTACAAAGAAGAAGACCCATGATAAACATTCTGAATTTATTTCATCCATCCATTCATTTTATAGATAATCTTACTCATTTCACCATATGAATTATAACTTACTTCACTAATTATTATTTCTTTATTTTTAATGTTATTACTTATGGAGTATATTGTGAATAAATTGAGAACAGGAAGTGAATAAAAGTTTTAGCAACTGCTATGTAAAGGAAAAGGGGTGCTTCTCCCTACTCCTTTTTGAACATGTTGAATAGAGACACTGGAAATTGTGATGTGTCATGTCGTATGCATGCATGTTCCAAATAAACACAAACTCAACTCAACTCATCATGTGTGTCACCATTGTGGTGTGGCATTGTCGGCGTGACCCCGAGATGCAGAGACAGCAAGCGACGTGGAGGAAAAAATGCAATTTAATGATCCAAAAATGAGGGTGCATCCACATGGCTGAGCAGCAAACCACGGGTAAATACAGAAAACTTTCAGGGGAAAACACGCAAACAGCGCAAACAAGGGATAAACAAAACCCAACCCTAACAATGCAAAACAATGCACCAGCGTACGAAAACCCTTCTAATTAGTTCCCCGGCAGGTGAGTCTCCTAATCACGGTACTGGGGCAGGTGTGCTCAATCAGCACTCACAGCAAGAAGTGGCAAAAAAGGAGGGAAGGAGCACTGAAACGGAAATAAACACTAACAGTGTAAAAAAAAAAAAGATTTTCGAATGAATCGCAATTCTTATTTGTAACGATTTTTAATCGATTAAAAAAATATATATATATTTTTTAATCTGTCCTGTGCAACCTCATTGGCAAATCATATTGTTGATGTAGATGCCCATATCTGCTGTGCATATTTATTTAAGAAAAGATAATATTTGGATACTTCTGTTGTTGCCTTATTTGTATTTGACTTTAGTAAATGTTTGGGTGCAACTTTATTAAACAAAACCAGTTTTATTTAAAGTAATTTAGAAATGTATCAGAGCTGTTTATTTAAAGTTAAAGTACCAATGATTGTGGTGAAAGTATCCTCCGCATTCGACCCATCCCCACGTTCACCCCCTGGGAGGTGAGGGGAGCAGTGAGCAGCAGCGGTGGCCACGCCCGGAAATCATTTTTTGGTGGTTCAACCCCAAATTCCAACCCTTGATGCTGAGTGGGGAGGTAATGGGTCCCATTTTTATAGTCTTTGGTATGACTCGGGCGGGGTTTGAACTCACGACCTTCAAGTCTCAGGGCGGACACTCTAACCACAAGGCCACTGAGCAGGTCTGTGGAGGAATGTAGTCAATCATAGAACTAGCACACATTGTTATTCAAAATTATGGATTTTTGAATCGAGAATCAATTCTGAATCCAGTCGTTACCCCCAAGAATGGAATCGAATCGTGCGGTGCCCAAAGACTCAAAGCCCTACTAAACACCGGAAAATCAATATACAAAGTTGTACCTGTATGACAAGCACCACCAAAAAAAAACTAAATAAAAAATGATATATTGGGGATCTCATTTATCACGTTAGTCAAGAAGCAAGCAGTAGACACTTAAAAAGAACTTTTTAAAAAGAACCAATGATTGTCACACACACACTAGGTGTGGCGAAATTATTCTCTGCATTTGACCCATCACCCTTGATCACCCCCTGGGAGGTGAGGGGAGCAGTGAGCAGCAGCGGTGGCCGCGCCTGGGAATCATTTTTTGGTGGTTTAACCCCCAATTCCAACCCTTGATGCTGAGTGCCAAGCAGGGAGGCAATGGGTCCCATTTTTATAGTCTTTGGTATGACTCGGCCGGGGTTTGAACTCACGACCCACCTCAGGGCGGACACTCTAACCCAGACCTGGGCATTCTGCGGCCCGCGGGCCGCATCCGGCCCTTTGTGCGTCCCTGTCCGGCCCGCGTGAGGCCAATTATAAATTACAAAATAAATTTTAAAAAGTATCTATGTCGAGTGTGCAATACAACGGTGCTGCTTTTGTTTTGAAAATCGTTATTTGTATTACTTCCGTGTGGACGTATGCGTGATTGTGAGTGAATGTGAACAACTGCAATTACAAAATAAAGTTGAAAAAACATCTATGTCCTGCGCGCAATACAACTGTGCTGCTTTTATTTTGAAAAGTATTATTTATGGGCGTGTGTCCGTGTGTAACCTGCGAGTGAAGGTGCACATGCAGCGACAAGTGATGCACGGTTTACACCCGAGACGCCAAAAAGAGAAAAGTTGATGAGGAATGCCGTGTTTTCAACAAGACATGAACTGCAAAGCAACGTCCCCTCACCTAAGGTGCGTGCCTGCGCAATTGCGCACTGCTCAAGCGTCCGCTGCGCGCAGCAAGTATATGCCGCGCACCAAATCAAATCCCATCTGAATTATAAACAAAATAAACATATTTATTCTATGGAATTTTGCAATGCAACTTTGAGTGACAGTGACAACAAGCGGCCCTAACGGTGTTCGTCAACACCGTTCAATTGAACACCGTTCAATTATTGTAACGTCTATCGAGATGCTTCGAGGACAGGAATTATATCGATCACTTTATTGAACAAAACTGTTTATATTCGGACATAACCACACCAAAAACATGAGTAAAACAATTCTATCTCGAAAAAATAGTCATTTTCTGCCGTACAAACCAGGCCAAAACCAACTTGTCATCTGTCACCAACATGCATAGCACTAAACCACTGGTGCGTTTAAGGCCACACAAAAAGTCGGACAACTCAAACACCACACAAAGTTACACTATGACTCCTCAGTCATACGTGTGCTTATTTTACTGTCATTTATTATTAATGTTAATTTATATATATTAGTCATGGAATGCTGTTACACACACTACGTTGAAGTATTACTATTATTATTATTATTATTATTATTTATCTTACGGTATATGTCAAAAATAATATTGAGCAAAATTTAATTGAAATATTGTCGATGTGGCCCTCCAGCAGTGCTCGGGTAGCTCATGCGGCCCCCGGTAAAAATTAATTGCCCACCCCTGCTCTAACCACTAGGCCACTGAGCAGGTGTACATTTACATTTACTTGAAGTAGTAAATGTCCCAATGTAACTTCCAAGTCTTTCTCTAATACGGTAAAGAAGTCTGGCTTTTAGATATACACATTTCCAATCCTTCACAACACCCTTTTTATGTTATTTTGTATTATTACAATGTTATATGTTGGGGTTTCCCCTCATAATAAGAGCGCACTGGCCTTTGGAACCTTAGTGTCACTTTCGTTTTGACTCGGAGCATATCTGCTCTTATCTTTATTCGCTATTCCAGCCGATGCAACATTGCGCATCTCTTGCGCCGTGGACGTGCGTGATGTTGCGCTCAGGTGTCCTATCAACGAGAAGAAAATCTCAGTGGAAGTGGGGAAACAGAAGTGTTTTCAGGGAAGCACTGAAACCTCCCTTAGCGGTCACTTCCAGTTTCACAATGAACTCATTGACTGACTCACCTGAGACACCGGCTTGAGTTTGTTTTGACAGAAAACGTTACTTTTGATTTTTTTTAAAAAATAACTGTCTTTTTGAATAATTTTTGTACAATTTATTGTATATTCTTCCAGGTGAACTCTGCCCTCATAGACGTGATTTTATGTGTACGGTGACGCACCGAAGCACAACCCGGACACCTCATACAGCCGATTCTGTCATTGGCGCTGAGTGTTGGTGTGATTCATGTTGGCACCGACGAGGCCTTGGAATAGAGGAGAAAATTGGAGGAATTACAAAAGGAGCACAACGCTGCAACCAGTGACAACCAAAGGACGCATCGAAGCGACTTAGGCTGGCGAACCTAGCACGACATGGTGTCGGGTGATATGCTTTGTTTGTGTATGTGACAAACAAAATATCACTAAAGTCATATTTATGTATGTTAAACTACCGTGTGTGTCTGTGGTTGTTCAGAATGGACCCCTACCATCACTGAATGATGCGCGTCTTCCAAAAAAAAGTTTAAAAAGTAGTCATCTAGCAACAGTACAATAAATATATGATAATATATTTGTGTATCGGACACCTTGGTCTCTTTGGACGCAAACTCGCTCATCCATGTGGACTGGACACTGGCCGAGACTTGGTGGGCAGCCGAGGGTGGAGACGGCTCTCTTGGTTGCTTTGTTGGGTCTGCTCCTGTCTCTGGCCATTCGCATACTTGCCAACCTTGAGACCTCCGAATTCGGGAGATTGTGAGGGGGGGGTTGAGGTGTGCGGGGTCGGGGTGTGCGGGGCCAGGCCTGCTGACATGCAAGCAGAGTAGTAGATTTTTGTAAAAAGCTTTTATAATTGTAAAGGACAATGTTTTATCAACTGATTGCAATAATGTAAATTTATCATTGACGCCCCTGCTTATTTCAGCAAGACAATGCCAAGCCACGTGTTACAACAGGGTGGCTTCATAGTAAAAGAGGTGGGTACTAGACTGGCCTGCCTGTAGTCCAGACCTGTCTCCCATTGAAAATGTGTGGCGCAATATGAAGCCTAAAATACCACAACAGAGACCTCGGACTGTTGAACAACTTAAGCTGTACATCAAGCAAGAATGGGAAAGAATTCCACCTGAAAAGCTTCAAAAACTGGTCTCCTCAGTTCCCAAACGTTTACTGAGTGTTGTTAAAAGGAAAGGCCATTTAACACAGTGGTAAAAATGCCACTTTGCCGACTTTTTTGCAATGTGTTGCTGCATTAGATTCTAAGTTAATGATTATTTGCAACAAAAAAAAATTGTTTCTCAGTTATAAATGATAATGATAAATGGGTTATACTTGTATAGCGCTTTTCTACCTTCAAGGTACTTAAAGCGCTTTGACAGTATTTCCACATTCACCCATTCACACACACATTCACACACTGATGGCGGGAGCTGCCATGCAAGGCGCTAACCAGCAGCCATCAGGAGCAAGGGTGAAGTGTCTTGCCCAAGGACACAACGGACGTGACTCGGATGGTAGAAGATGGGGATTGAACCCCAGTAACCAGCAACCCTCCGATTGCTGGCACGGCCACTCTACCAACTTCGCCACTCTACCAACTTCGCCACGCCGTCCCTTAATTTGAAACATTAAATATCTGGTCTTTGCAGTCTATTCAATTGAATATAAGTTGAAAAGATTTGGAAATCATTGTATTCTGTTTTTATTTACTATTTACACAACGTGCCAACTTCACTGGTTTTGGGTTTTGTAAAATAAAAATGTCACATCACATTGTCATTATGGGGTATTGTGTGTAGAATTGTGAGTATAAAAATGAATTCATTCCATTTTGGAATAAAGCTTTAACATAACAAAATGTGAAAAAAGTGAAGTGCTGTGAATACATCATTCTCATGAAGATGAATGTTTGGTGAAGCACTTGAAGAAATGAAAAGAAGCCATCATGAAGAAGCAACATGGTATCTGTCAGTTGATGACAATATCGGTTTTTCAACCACTGTGCCGCGGCACACTAGTGTGCCGTGAGATACAGTCTGGTGTGCCGTGGAAGATTATCTAGTTTCACCTATGTGGGTTAAAAATATTTTTTGCAAACCAGTAATTACAGTCTGCAAATGATGTAATGTAAGTGCTGTCTCGAGCTCGGCAGAGTAACCATGTAATACTCTTCCATATCAGTAGGAGGTAGCCGGTAGTTAATTGCTTTGTAGATGTCGGAAACAGCGGGAGGCAGTGTGCAGCTAAAAAGGTGTCTAATGCTTAAACCAAAAATAAACAAAAGGTGAGTGCCCCTAAGAAAAGGCATTGAAGCTTAGTGAAGGCTATGCAGAACGAAACTAAAACTGAACTGGCTACAAAGTAAACAAAAAGAGAATGCTGGACGACAGCAAAGACTTACTGTGGAGCAAAGACGGCGTCCACAATGTACATCCGAACATGACATGACAATCAACAATGTCCCCACAAAGAAGGATAAAAACAACTGAAATATTCTTGATTGCTAAAACAAAGTAGATGCGGGAAATAGCGCTCAAAGAAAGACATGAAACTGCTACAGGAAAATACCAAAAAAAGACAAAAAGCCACCAAAATAGGAGCGCAAGACAAGAACTAAAACACTACGCACAGGAAAACAGCAAAAAACTCAAAATAAGTCAATACTTTGAGACAAGAGCTATAGTGATGCATGCTTGGTTATGGTTTAAAGTTATATCCAACAATTGCGACAACGACTTTTTACTGTCAACTGAGTTTCGTTTGTTGATGATTTCTGCTGGTGGTGTGCCTCTGGATTTTTTTCAAGGCAAAAAATGCGCCTTGGTTAAAAAAAATGTTGAAAATCACTGTTATAGAGACTTGAAATAGGTTCCTCTGCTTATGCGGCGACTAACGACGGGCTCAGTGAACTGAACCAGAAGTAACGTCTCTCTGAGTCTTGGGCAAGGTCTTCCATGATGGAAGCTTGGTGACCTGGAAGCGGCCTGTAGGTGCGGTGAGTCAGGTAAGGCCCATCGTCACGGCAACAAGCTCGCTGTCCCCGCGAGGTGAGAACAAGTCAGTCCAGCGCGCAGCGAGCGTATGAAGTCACACTCTTAGTCACTCCCTCAAGTAGGCCTGCGTCGCCTGATTTAACGCCGACATTGTCAGTCCTCTCCCACCCCCCTTCCTAAATCCGCCCTCCAAAAATTTCCCCCATCTTTTGGTATTTGGCTGCCTGTGGGAAATCCAGGCTCGTTGCGCATGTAATCGCTTTAATGAAGCCATGTTTAATCAGCATATTCGCGGTCTGTAGCTGGCAGATAGTGCCAGGGAGCCTCGTAGCCATGGGAGACCTTTAGCGCAAGACAGGACGATTGCTGAGGCCAAATGAGTGTGGCAGAAAAAGGCAGTGGGATCCAGCGTGCCCCTAAGGCTGACACATCACATATGGATCTGTCTTTCCCACTCGTCCTCCATCCACACGGATGCCTAAACTCCCTGTCACCGTGCCAGTCTGTGTAAAAGGGCAGCAAGGGAGTTATTTGATGCCGCACGCCCGCTTACTTGCTATTAGGTGAGGCGGCTTCGAAAAAGGTGAAAATGGCTATAAGTGGGGGACATGGTTCTTCATGACGACAGGCTGCCTGGCATCATTCTGTCAACGTTGTTGCGGAGCGTCACACTCTGTTCTCATGAATTATGTCGCAAGAACCATGCCAGCAATGTTGTCAGCTTGGGAAATTGCATAGAAGTTGCATTATTTACACACTTGTTACTCTAAACATCCTAGCATCCAAAACACAAGCCAACAATTACTGCCGTGTCTTGTATTAGCTTTCGCAACCCTCTTGGGATTCCAGAACTTACTGCAGTTCATCTTTATTTTAAGCAGAACTAACCTTGTCTGCGTCAGAGACGGTTGCAATGGTGTGGAAAATTCCCAGTAATGTTCCAAAATATTTTACATATAGGAAGTTGTAGCTTGGGGGCGTTGAAAGCACTCAAAGTTGAACTTCTTCCATAAAAATCTAAGTGTATTTTGGGTAACACTTTAGTATGGGGAACACATATTCACCATTAATTAGTTGCTTATTAACATGCAAATTAGTAATTAGCCATACTTATTAATGCCTTATTCTGCATGGCCGTATTATACAACCAGTAAGCCATTAACTAAGAGTCTTCCCTCAATAACCTCAGAATTATTGCTTATTAGTAACCCTAACCCTAACCCTTATATGTTCCCCTAGTGTCCAAATAACTCTAAATTAAGTCTTTGTTACTTTAATAAGCAACTAATTAATGGTGAATATGTTCCCCATAGATTAGATTTAGATTTAGATTTATTGGTCCCCTTAGGGAAATTCCTTGTCACTGCCGTACATTTGAACAATAGACATTACACTTCACAAAAAATAACAAAAAGACATCATACATGACCAACACACATTTACAGGCTTGTCAGACAGGTCGGCCGGGCCTGCTGTTAAGGGCGGCTATAGCTGCAGGGATAAGGATTTTCCTGAGGCGAACTTGATGGTTCTGTACCTGCGCCCTAAAGGTAGTGGGATGATGTATTGGTGTAGTGGGTGAGTGATATCCTGTACTATTGTTTTTGCCAGTCGAGTGATGGACCTGTGGTTTAAGTCTGAAATGTTGGGTGTGGGTAGGCCGATGATTTTAGCTGCTATGTTTGTAATGTGTGTAAGTTTGGTCCGGTTGGTTACAGAAAGCATAGTGAAAAAACATGTGGAACAGTAAAAAAAAGGGTTCCAGATGTTAATCATAATTGTTGTTCTGTGTACTTTGTGAACACTTGTAGTTTGAACAGTCTCTTAAACTGAATCATATTGGTGCTTTGTTTGATTTCTTTGGTTAATCTGTTCCATAATTTAATTCCACATACTGATATACTAAAGGTTTTAAGTGTTTTAAGGTTATATTTCTCCTCTTTTGTTGAGAAGAATTGTTGTACATTTTTGGGTAACAGGTTATAGTTTGCTTTATACATAATATTAGCTGTTTGCAAATGCACCAAATCGTTGAAATTCAATGATTGTGATTTAATAAATAAAGGGTTTGTATGTCCAACATTATGTGTTATTCTAATTGATATTTTTTGTAACACCTTTACCGTAGTTGTTTCCCCATATTTCTACACAATAACTCAGATATGGTAACACTAGTGAGCAGTAGAGAATATGAAGTGACGTTTGGTCTAGAACAGTGCTTCTTAACCTTGTTGGAGGTACTGAACTCCACCAGTTTCATATGCACATTCACCGAACCCTTCTATAGTGAAAAATAAAATTATTTTTTTTTCAAATTCAAGACAAAGTTATATGTTTTTGGTAACACTTTAGTATGGGGAACATATTCTAAGTAACAAAGACTTAATTTAGAGTTATTTGGACACTAGGGGAACATATTGTAAGTAATAAAGACTTAATTTAGAGTTATTTGGTTAGGTTTAGGGCATACTTGCCAACCTTGAGACCTCCGAATTCGGGAGATGGGGGGGGGGGGGTATTTGTTCTGTTGTGTTTATGTTGTGTTACGGTGCGGATGTTCTCCCTAAATGTGTTTGTCATTCTTGTTTGGTGTGGGTTCACAGTGTGGCGCATATTTGTAACAGTGTTAAAGTTGTTTATACAGTCACCCTCAGTGTGACCTGTATGGCTGTTGACCAAGTATGCTTTGCATTCACTTAAGTGTGTGTAAAAGCCGCAAATATTGTGGACGGCACGCTGTTTGTTTGGAGGAACAGCGGACGTGACGACAGGTTGTAGAGGACGCTAAAGGCAGTGCCTTTAAGACACGCCCCCAATAATGTTGTCCCGGTGGAAATCGGGAGAATGGTTGCCCCGGGAGATTTACGGGAGAGGCACTGAAATTCGGGAGTCTCCCGGGAAAATCGTGAGGGTTGGCAAGTATGGGTTAGGGTCAGGGTTAGAGGGTTAGGGTTATAATAAGGCCATGCCGAATAAGGCTATAATAAGTACTTAATAATGACTAGTTAAGAGCCAATATGTTACTAATTTGCATGTTAATAAGCAACTAATTAATGGTGAATATGTTCCCCATACTAAAGTGTTACCATGTTTTTTTTACTGGTGCACAAAATGAACCGTGCATGAACATCACCTTGTTCAAACAACAAAACCAACACAGTGCATAAACTCACAACAAATTACACACCTGCAAATCAGTCAGCTGTTGCCGTATCCGTAATACGCCGATAGGGAGAAGTTTGTATTTACACGATGAGTCGGGTGTGTTTTGACCTCCACCGAACCCCTGAGGCCGACTCACCGAACCCCCAGGGTTCGATCGAACCCAGGTTAAGAACCACTGGTCTAGAACATGTTTTTGCTTTATTCATTATTGATGTGTTTCTTGCTACTTTATATTGTATATTTGTATTTTTTATAGTGGGCGGGCTGATCGCTTTCCGGTGCTTATTCAGTCCGCAGAGCACTGCTGTCGTTTGCTACTGAGCTAATTGCTACTTTGTGTGCTCTAAAGTGTTTTTTGTGAGGAACTTGCATGGCTGCGGTAGTTGTGACCCCAAGATGCGGGAAACCGGAGAACGACGTGCAGGTAAGAGTCTTTTAATGTACTCAAAATACGGAGAAGCAGTCATGCATGCAGAGGTCCTAAACATAGTCAATCCTCCAGCACTGAGGAACAGGCGAGGCAGGCATAAATAGCCGCCTGATTGGCAACTGCAACCAGGTGTGCCAGGCTGCCAATCAGAGACAGGTGAGGGGAAACGAGCACTCAGGAAGGGGAACAAAAATAAGAGCGCTGACAGGAAACAAACACCCAACAAGGAACCACAACCAGAAGTGAAGTGACAGATCGTCACATTTTTAAGCCATTTTACAACATTTTTCTAGATTTGCTGGCTCAATATGAGTCCAAAGAATGCAATGGACAAGCGTGGTTTGAAACATTCAGGAAGTATCCACAGTGTTGTTGACATGCTCCCACCCCACCCCTTCTTCTGCTGCACACAAAGAAGAATAACCAACAAGGTAAAGTGGATGATATTTTTAATTTCCTAATCATTGTAGCAACTTGGCTGTTAAATTAAGGAGTGTTGTGATTTCAAACTGTGAGTGCACTACAGAGCTAGTGACAGTGTCTGTGCGTGTCGGCAGGGCGGCTGCTTAGGAAGAGGGACTGTTCAGTTGTTGTTGTTTATTTTGTTATTAAATAGAACATTTATCCATAATCTACTTATGTTTGTTTGATATACAGTACTGTATTTCATTTTATATTGTGTTCAAAGTGCACACATTTGACTAAAATATGGACTTTTGTCGAGGCTGAAAGCCATTATTTACATTTACAGTGTTTCTTATGGGGAAATGTACTTTTAATATACAAACTTTTCTATGTATGAGCCCTGTTAAAAAACAAATTAAGTTTGTTCATCGAGGTTCCACTGTTTAAACACACTTTTGGGACTTTGAGTACAGCTGCAAAGCCATTATAGAGCCAAAGAAAGCCAAAAATTACCGTATTTTTCGGACTATAAGTCGCAGTTTTTTTCATAGTTTGGACGGGGGTACGACTTATACTCAGGAGCGACTTATGTGTGAAATTATTAACACATTACCGTAAAATATCAAATAATATTATTTAGCTCATTCACGTAAGAGACTAGACGTATAAGATTTCATGGGATTTAGCGATTAGGAGTGACAGATTGTTTGGTAAACGTGTAGCATGTTCTATTGTTATAGTTATTTGAATGACTCTTACCATAATATGTTACGTTAACATACCAGGCACGTTCTCAGTTGGTTATTTATGCCTCATATAACGTACACTTATTCAGCCTGTTGTTCACTAGTCTTTTTTTATTTTAAATTGCCTTTCAAATGTCTATTCTTGGTGTTGGTTTTTATCAAATACATTTCCCCCAGAAATGCGACTTATATATGTTTTTTTCCTTCTTTATTATGCATTTTCGGCCAGTGCGACTTTTACTCCGGAGCGACTTATAGTCCGAAAAATACAGTAACAAGAGCCTTCAAGTCTGTGTTTCCAGAGTGTCAGTGAACGCACCAAACTGCTATGGCATGCCTAGCCCAGGGGTGTCCAAACTTTTTCCACCAAGGGCCACATACTGAAAAAGTCAGCATGCGAGGACTATTTTGATGATTTTTTGTTTTGTAGTGTGTTTTGATCAATTATTAGTACCACAAATTAAGTTTTTGCGCTGTTTTTATTTTTATTTTTTATGTTTGTATTTTTTAATTGATTTTATTTTGACAATATGCTGCAGGCCAACAAAACTTTGGACATACTAGTCTAGTCAAACAATTAAGGCTAATATGGCGCCTATGGTCTGTCCTCCTTAGTTTTGCAGCGAACGATACCGTCTCCTCGCACACCCGTGTGATTGCATCAGCACACAGTAGTTGTGCGTGCGTTGTTGGGTCTAACAAGTTAGCCAGAACTTTGATAAAGAAGGTGAGAAGCACTTAGTATTCAAGAAGGAAGTCATAGAAGTGTTCAAAGGTGGAATCTAGTTATTTTCCTGTGTGAGACTCTTATTTAATTATTAGTTCCTGTTTGCCACCATATGTTTCACCTTCCTCACCTGTTCCTGGTTCCCAATCAGGATGCTTTATATGCCAGCTCTGGACAAGGCTGGATCATTGCTTGACTTTTTTGCATCTATGTTGCTTTGCTTGATTGTTTGGTAACTTAAATGTGCGTGACTTTCCTAATGCTTCATGTGCTACAGCACTATTTCTTTGTTTTCGTTATTAAATACTGTGCATATTTACCTGCGCTACGCCTGACGTCTCTGCATCTCGGGATCCAGACAAACACAGACCGTAACCATTTATATGCATTTTACGTTGTGTTCTGGTATAAAGCAAAATAATCATTCTTCATAAAAAGTGTACATATGTTTGGATGTCGGGAACTAATTCATTTGATCTACATTATTCATATGGGAAAAACAGTTTGGTTTCATACGGTTCGGTTTTTAGCGGGATCTTTGGAACGGAATAAAAGGATTAATTAATCACGATAACAGAAAAAAAGACAACTGTGCTCATTTTGGACTGACTGTCAGAGAAGAATTCATTTGAGAAAGTATTTTTTTAACCATTGTTAGGGCCGCCAAAAAACATCTGTTTGTCGGCTGTGGTCTGTATGTTGTAATACACTTTTTCACCACTTGTGGCAGTAATGACAATATCAAACAAACAGAAGAAGTCTGTAGCTAAAGTCATAGAGAAGTTTCTTAATTATGACTAAAGTTGTGAAGCTGTATTTTCATTTGCAGTTCAGTAAAGACAACTAATATTGTTTATTTTAGCACAGCATAATTGTATGTACATTTATTTATTGTTTTAGTTATTTATGAATCCTTTCTTACAGTATGCAGTATATTTTTGTAATCAGCCTAACCTAAACCTGAGGTTTATGTGTTAAATAGATGTTAATATTGGAGACAAACACATGTTTTTGTATCATTTGACAAGGTTGTGGAATGTCAGTAGGTTAGAAATAATTATTGAATATGATTTAAGAGGGAAGTCTCTGCTTAGACTGCTGCCCCCGCGACCCAACCTCAAATAAACGGTTGAAAATGGATTGAATATGATTTAAAATTAAGACTTAAATGACTATTTAAGTGTTAATATTTGAGTGGGTCAAATGGTTAAGAAGCCGTTATTTAAGACAATGTCTATTGATTACCATGAATTGATTTACGTGAAACAACTTATTCGGGTGTTACCATTTAGTGGTCAATTGTACGGGATATGTACTGAACTGTGCAATCTACTAATAAAAGTTTCAATCAATCAATCAATCAATGTGCTTGTAGTATGCAGTGGGGCAGAAACTGAGAGGTGTTTCTAATGTTTTGGTTATGAACAACACATTACAAATAGCATTATTGTATCGTATGATGACATCAGTTCCAACCTGCTCACAGGTTCAGATTGTTTTTTTGTGCACATATCAATACCGTAAATACCGCACTCATATGACCCTTGCAAAGGAAGTGCAGCAGCGTATACATCACTATATCGTGTACATACAGTATTATGAGCTGCAGTTGAAACAAACAGTGGTGACCCAGACAGGTCACAGACAGGTAAACATGATAGTAAAGTAAAAGCAGTGAGCAAGAAGCCGAACACTCCCATTTCTGTAGACACACGCTTACAGGATTTGTCATAGCGTTGAATGAATAATGATTTACAGTAAGTGACTAAACTTTTACTCATGGTACTGTATGATGACATCATGTGGTATACATTAATAATTTGTAATTTTTTAAAATCACTTATCCGTTCAATGAATAATTTTGTCTTGGGAATATCCCGCTGGTTGTGAAGTGGAATTTACCTTTAAAGGGCACCTATTATCAGATTTTTTACATTTAAAACACTTCCTTGTGGTCTACATAACATGTAATGGTGTTTTTTTATAGGTTAGGTTTTACAGACCATCTTGTGGGTGGTCTTATTTATGTTATAGTTTTTAGCGATTCAATATGAAGTCTACTGACAGATATAAGTTAGAACTATACGCTACTTTGCATTGGAAAATAGCAACGGCGGAGGATGCACGTCCATGTACGAGCCAGTCTGCCCCGCAATAAGAGTATAGAGAAAAGAAGGAGCTTGTTGTCTGCAATGTCAGACTACAATAGCGGACTCGCGCAAAGCTATTCGGGTAAATTTCAACCTTATATGGAGAAGTAGGTCAGAAAAGATCACAAGTCAGAGCAAAGTCCAAACAGCTCGTTTGGAGGAAGTATGAAGAAGGCAAGATTGTTACATAATAGTGTTGTCCCGATACCAATATTTTGGTACAGGTACCAAAATGTATTTTGATACTTTTCAGTACTTTTCTAAATAAAGGGGACCACAAAAAATTGCATTATTGTTTTTATTTTAACAAAAAATCTTAGGGTGCATTAAAACATATGTTTCTTATTGCAAGTTTGTCCTTAAATAAAATAGTGAAAATACAAGACAACTTGTCTTTTAGTAGTAAGTAAGCAAACAAAGGCTCCTAATTTAGTCTGCTGACATATGCAGTAACATATTGTTTCATTTATCATTCTATTATTTTGTTAAAATTGTTAAGGAAAAGTGGTAGAAAATTGATTATTAATCTACTTGTTCATTTGCTGTTAATATCTGCTTACATTCTCATTTAACATGTTCTATCTACACATCTGTTAAAATTTAATAATCACTTATTCTTCTGTTGTTTGGATACTTTACATTAGTTTTGGATGATACCACACATTTGGGTATCAATCCGATACCAAGTAGTTACAGGATCATACATTGGTCATATTCAAAGTCCTCATGTGTCCAGGGACATATTTCCTGAGTTTATAAACATAATATAAATTTTTCAAAAAACGAAAGAAGATGTTGTGATGCTAAAAAATATCGACGTAATCATAGTAGTATCGAGTAGATACGCTGCTGTACTTGGTATCATTACAGTGGCTGTCAGGTGTAGATCCACCAATGACGTTTGTTTACATTTTGACGCCGGTGAGCTACGGTGTGTAGTGAAGCATGTTTAGCTATTCCTCGTCCTGCAGGGATGATACTTGTAAGAAACTTACTTTATTTGTCGCCATGGAGGCGAGAATTAGTGATTTAGAAGTAGCTAAAACACTGCCGACCGCAGATGGACATTAGCCGCTAGCTAGCTAGCCATGTCTTAAAGCACCTCTTCCTGAGGGCGTTTAAGTGTTTTAACCTCACCTTTTATCTCTAGTTTTCAAGCCAAAATGCGTCCGTTCTCCCTTTTCTGTCTACACACTGTCTGCTTGTAAGTACTCTGTGATTGTGCGCTGCCGAACATGCTCGTCTGCTCGTAAACCAGCAATGTCACTACATGACTATGACGGGGGAGCGGAGGCGGTCGGGGACCGGTACTTTTTAGAGACGGTATAGTACCGAATATGATTCATTAGTATCGCGGTACTATACTAATACCAGTGCACCGTACATTCCTATTACATAAATATCTCTGCAATGCCTCCATGGTTTGAGTTCAATTATTTGGGGACTTACGCAGATCCTAAACACACAAAAACAAGTACCATCAAAAAGAAAAGTTAGGTTTGCATAATCAGTCCCCTTTGAGCCACGGGGGTTAAATAATATCTACAATGGTAATGTTATTGGTATTATATTATATATTATTTATTATAAAGTTGACCAGCTGAGTGAATTGTCCTCGCTTTGCAAACGTTAAACTGTGGCACGCCAAAGAATCACTTGATTAAAATTCAGTGTTTTATTTTCCTATATTCAAACACAGTGTTACTGTTCAAACTGTGTGTCATGTTATAGTAGCCAAAAATATTACATATACTTGTTAAATAAAACCTTTGCGTTGATTGTAAAGAATACTTAGGCCTACTATGGTACTGTACTTTAATGTTGGTTATTATGGTGGGACTTGGAAAAGCTAAGTTTTTTCTGAGGTGGTACTTGGTGAAAAAAGTTTGAGAACTACTGACATATAGAATATTAAAGCAGGGGGACGGCATGTTTTTATCAACATAGTAAATGACTACATGTTGATACTTTAATGTGTAATTACTCAACGACTCTGTGGTTTGCTGAGATGTGTTGGCCTGCAGTTCCTCTTTTTTTTTTTTTTTTTTTTTTTTTTTTTTAAAAAGAAGAAGTGAATGTGAGTCTAGGGTGGGGAAGATTTTGGTTTGTCGTATTTTCATTTCCCTAATACATTACCGTCAGCAGTGGGCTACATTTGGCGCTAAATAAAGTTTAAGAAGGTCACAAAAGATCAAAAGATATTCAGGGGGATCATTATTTAAATTGAGCCTTAAGAAGGGGATGTATAACTTTATTCTTCTGATCTTGTTTAAAGGGGAACTGCACTTTTTAAAAAAAATGTTGCCTATTGTTCACAATCATTATTAGAACAAGAGGGAAAGACAGATCCATCTTGCATTCTAACATGTAAAATTCGTCTTGATTTTGGTGGCTAGCAATGGAGCTAATATCAGCAATCAATTCTACCTCTAAATCACTTTAGGAATTCATTCAAAAAGCGTAAACAATACTTAAATACCGTTCCGTAACCCGTATACAACCAAACTGTAGTGACATTGTTATTGTAAGAGCAAACACTGACAAACTGTTTTGCTAGCGTACTAACACATCGGCGTGCTATGGTATTAGCCGTACAAGCTAACCACGGCAAGAGATAAGATAGCTTCTACGACAAAACAAATCGCGTTTGAGTTTGTAATGCACAATGCGATAGGAAACCAATCTGTACTGACTGAAAAACATGAACAATCATATTACAGTATCTGTAAAGTATTAGCCCACATTTCATGTTTTGTTTGTACACAGCTAGCCAGACAGCGTATGTACCGTAGTTGTAATAACACGCATGACGTGCTGCGTGTATCATGATCAATATAAAGTTTGACTCACTCAATGGACAGTTGTCTGTTTGGTCTAGCTCAGGGGTGTCCAAACTTTTTCCACTGAGGGCCGCACACGGAAAAATTTAAGCATGCGGGGGCCATTTTGATATTTTTCATTTTCAAACCAAAACAAAATATATGGATTTTCTTTTTTAACCTTTAGGGCTCCCGGGGACTATGAAGGGTCTCAGTCATTAAAACGTTAAAAATAAGTCAAATTATTATTATTATTTTTTATTTAACGCTTACAGTAAATCTCTATATCAACTTCAGGTTGATAAAAAGTTAAAAAAAAAATTTAAAAAAAGGTTTTATGCCTTTTCTGTCAAAGACAACTTTGTTTTTTATAGCAAAACTGGAAATATGCAGTATTTAGTAATTAGAGCTCTAAAAGATCAATAATGCAGGACACCATTGATCTTAATTCTTTAATATTTTTGAGTAATCACAGTGAAAATAATACAATCCCACTAAAGTGATACATTTTTATTAGGGTTTTTTTAACTTTCAACACTTAAGTTACGAGATCAACTTCAGATATATCTGTCGATTTTACGTTTGAACTATTATTTTGTTTGTTTTTATGCTCTTTTGTCAAAGGAAACATTGATGTTTTTATATGGCAACCACACAATATATGCAATATTTTTTCCACATAAAACAATTTAAAGTGAAATTTTTGAAGTAATTGGAGCTATGAATAGGTCAATAATTCATTGTAACATAGATTTTTTTGTCTTTTTTTGGAGCAATGGCAAAAAAAAGAAAAAGAAAGAAAGACAAAAGGAAAAAAAACAGCCTGCATGGCAGCTTTGTGTCAACATTGCATCTTTTTCTCGTTAGATTTCACCTTATTCCACTTTTTAAAATGTTTTTTTAAATTTTTGCAATACTATCAATTTTGCAATTTTTGCAGAATGTGTGGTGGGCCGGTAAACAATTAGCTGCGGGACGCAAATGGCCCCCGGGCCGCACTTTGGACACCCCTGGTCTAGCTGATCAGGGACATTTTTTTCCTGGTTTGTTTGGGTAAGCACTCTATTTATGTCGAAAAATAGCTTGGCTTCAAATTCCACATTTTGCACCTTCGAGTCACTTCCCCTCACTCTCTCGGCTTCCGTCTGCTCCAACGTCTCACTCTACCTTCGTGCTGGCTTCAAGAGGCAGTCGTTCATCCTCTGTATATTCGGCTTCAAAAAGATCATCCTCATTTGTCCAAAGATAGTTGTCTTCGTTGTGTGTTATCGAGTCTGCCATGATTACAACACACACTCGTGTTTGATTCCGGAAGTAGGAACGCAGTTGTTGCCAGAAGTCAGACGTGCGCTGCTATGGAAACGCAAATCAATGCACTGAGAAAAATCAGTGATTGAATGATTAAAATAGTCAAAATACGGTAAATATTGAACATACAATATATTCAAATTGTTATGAAAGTGTCTGTTACTACATTAATAAATATATATATATATATATATATATATATATATATATATATATATATATATATATATATATATATATATATATATATATATATTTGAAGATTCCCAAGTTTCCTCTCTTTATAACACATTACATATTTCCTATAATCCACAATAAAAATACAATTATTATTCTCTAAATTCAATATTACATTCTAAAAAACATATCTTTATCCATAGCACAATGGCTATTATAATGTTCTTAACTACTGTATATTCACATTCTATATAGTGCTTTTACACAAACATCTTGAACATCTGAGTAATAGACCCTTTTACAAATGGGGAATTATCATTTAGACATGAAATGTCCTTGGGAAGTATACTTAGAGTCAAACAAAATGTACCCACATCACTCATCTATTTACATATATAAGAAATAACAATAATATATTTACACAGAGAAATATACAACCTTATAGATAGAGAGAGAAGAGTATTTCTCTACAACACATAACTATATCTGTACACTGCAGTGCTCTTCGGTTGGCATAAAAAGGGTTAACTGCTCTCAACTGACCCACACATGAAGAGTTAGCTCGATGCTCTTTCTATTTCATTTATTTTGTCTATTTCAGAATAAGGCTGTAACATAAAAAAAATGTGGAAAAAGTCAAGGGCTGTGAATACTCTCCGGATGCACTGTATTCAGCACAGAAAAGAGAGAGATGTGTGTTCTCGTCTCACATAAGGCTTGTGGATGATGGACAAAATAAAAATAAAAGAAAAAGTGAAGTTTTCTTTTAATGTCTCTTAGATTCTTCTGGTGACAGTGAATCCAAGAGAAGGAAAATGAAAAGGGAAATGAGATTAGACATGCTCAGAAAAGAGAGAAACTCCAATTAAGCATTACCATGGATAAAGATAAAGTTGAACAGATGTAAGGATCTTTTATTGTGAAATATATATATATATATATATATATATATATATATATATATATATATATATATATATATATATATATATATATATATATATATATATAGATAATGTGTGTGTATATATATATATATATATATATATATATATATATATACATACATACATACATACATACATACATACATACATACATACATACATACATACGTACGTATGTATGTGTATATACAGGTAAAAGCCAGTAAATTTGAATATTTTGAAAAACTTGATTTATTTCAGTAATTGCATTCAAAAGGTGTAACTTGTACATTATATTTATTCATTGCACACAGACTGATGCATTCAAATGTTTATTTCATTTAATTTTGATGATTTGAAGTGGCAACAAATGAAAATCCAAAATTCCGTGTGTCACAAAATTAGAATATTACTTAAGGCTAATACAAAAAAGGGATTTTTAGAAATGTTGGCCAACTGAAAAGTATGAAAATGAAAAATATGAGCATGTACAATACTCAATACTTGGTTGGAGCTCCTTTTGCCTCAATTACTGCGTTAATGCGGCGTGGCATGGAGTCGATGAGTTTCTGGCACTGCTCAGGTGTTATGAGAGCCCAGGTTGCTCTGATAGTGGCCTTCAACTCTTCTGCGTTTTTGGGTCTGGCATTCTGCATCTTCCTGTTCACAATACCCCACAGATTTTCTATGGGGCTAAGGTCAGGGGAGTTGGCGGGCCAATTTAGAACAGAAATACCATGGTCCGTAAACCAGGCACGGGTAGATTTTGCGCTGTGTGCAGGCGCCAAGTCCTGTTGGAACTTGAAATCTCCATCTCCATAGAGCAGGTCAGCAGCAGGAAGCATGAAGTGCTCTAAAACTTGCTGGTAGACGGCTGCGTTGACCCTGGAAAAAAGAGCTGGACTGCTGCTGAGTGGTCCAAAGTCATGTTTTCTGACGAAAGCAAATTTTGCATTTCCTTTGGAAATCGAGGTCCCAGAGTCTGGAGGAAGACAGGAGAGGCACAGGATCCACATTGCCTGAAGTTTAGTGTAAAGTTTCCACCATCAATCAATCAATCAATGTTTATTTATATAGCCCTAAATCACAAGTGTCTCAAAGGGCTGTACAAGCCACAACGACATCCTCGGTACAGAGCCCACATACGGGCAAGGAAAAACTCACCCCAGTGGGACGTCGGTGAATGACTATGAGAAACCTTGGAGAGGACCGCATATGTGGGTAACCCCCCCCCTCTAGGGGGGGGGTTACCCACATATGCCATCAGTGATGGTTTGGGGTGCCATGTCATCTGCTGGTGTCGGTCCACTCTGTTTCCTGAGATCCAGGGTGGTGCGTGATGCGTTTTAATTCATCAATCAATCAATCAATGTTTATTTATATAGCCCTAAATCACTAGTGTCTCAAAGGGCTGTACAAGCCACAACGACATCCTCGGTGTCGAGTGGGTCTGACATAATATTGTGAAAGTCCAACACATCAGCGAAAGTCCAGTCCATGGTGGGGCCATTAATTGATTTTTAAATGCGCCAGAAAATAACCCATTTTGTATACTGTTGATGTGATTCAATGCAAAGTAGGGCGTAAATGTGTTCCTGTATAGTATTTCTCCAGCAATGGTCATGTGGTGACATCAATTCTGGTATTTTGAGAGGTAATCAATGAAGTCGGACATCACTGAAGGCCTAGGTGGGAAACGCACGGCCCGCCACTGCTATGATTTAAGTTCAGACTTACACTTAAACTCAACGTCGTCGTAGTTCCAATACAGTTAATAAAAGTTGTACTTAAAGACCTACTGAAAGCCACTACTACCGACCACGCAGTCTGATAGTTTATATATCAATGATGAAATCTTAGTATTGCAACACATGCCAATACGGCCAAGTAAACTTATAAAGTGCAAATTTAAATTTCCCGCTAAACTTCCGGTTTAAAACGTCTTTGGATGATGACGTATGCGCGTGACGTAGCCAGTGAAACAGAAGTATTGGTACCCCATTGAAAACAATACAAAATAGCTCTGTTTTCATCTCATAATTCCACAGTATTCTGGACATCTGCGTTGGTGAATCTTTTGCAATTTGTTTAATGAACAATGGAGACTGCAAAGAAGAAAGTTGTAGGTGGGATCGGTGTATTAGCGGCTGGCTGTAGCAACACAACCAGGAGGACTTACTTGGATAGCAGATGCGCTAGCCGATGCTAGCCGCCATCCGCACGGATGATCGTGGTGAAGTCCTTCGTCGCGCCGTTGATCGCTGGAACGCAGGTGAGCACAGATGTTGATGAGCAGATGAGGGCTGGCTGGCGTAGGTGGAGCGCTAATGTTTTTATCATAGCTCTGTGAGGTCAGGTTGCTAAGTTAGCTTCAATGGCGTCGTTAGCAACAGCATTGTTAAGCTTTGCCAGGCTGAGAATTATTAATTGTGTAGTTACAGGTCCATGGTTTAATAGTATTGTTGATCTTCTGTCTATCCTTCCAGTCAGGGATTTATTTATTTTGTTTCTATCTGCATTTGAGCCAGATGCTATCACGCTAGCTCAGTAGCTAAAGAGCTTCGCCGATGTATTGTCGTGGAGATAAAAGTCACTGTGAATGTCCATTTCGCGTTCTCGACTCTCATTTTCAAGAGGATATAGTATCCGAGGTGGTTTGAAATACAAATCCATGATCCACAATAGAAAAAGGAGAGAGTGTGGAATCCAATGAGCCAGCTTGTACCTAAGTTACGGTCAGAGCGAAAAAAGATATGTCTTGCACTGCATTCTAGTCCGTCACTCTAACGTTCCTCATCCACGAATCTTTCATCCTTGCTCAAATTAATGGGGTAATCGTCGCTTTCTCGGTCCGAATCGCTCTAGCTGCATTGAAAACAATAGGAAAATATGAGGAGACGAACAACTGACTACGTCACGCTACTTCCGGTACCAGCAAGGCTTTTTTTTATCAGAGACCAAAAGTTGCAAACTTTATCGTCGTTGTTTTATACTAAATCCTTTCAGCAAAAATATGGCAATATCGCGAAATGATCAAGTATGACACATAGAATGGATCTGCTATCCCCGTTTAAATAAAAACAATTCATTTCAGTAGGCCTTTAACGTTCTATGTTGTGGGGCCGTGGAGGAGGTTAGTTGGTGGCCATGACATAACAGTGCAGGTGCTGTGAATAATCTGCACGTACGCATTTGTTTTTGCTTCAAGAATTTTAAACGTTTTTCATCAGACAGGGGAGTTTTATTATCAGTCAGTTCAGACACGGAGATTGCACATTACAAACCTTGTGCGAAGGTCCCGACCTCATGCTTGACATTTCTGCTGTTTTTTTTAAGTCTCTCGGCTATAATTGAAAAATATCCACAACAAATGCTACATATACTGTATAGATTGCAATAATCTAGAGGAATTAAAGAATGTGCCCCATGTGATTGGTAAATGTCAGCTGTTCATTCACACATAGTGAATGATCGTTTATCCATCTGTAGACATAATCTTATACACAAAGGCTTAGTTGTCATTGCATGAATACTTACTTGGATGGTTATCAGGAAGCAAACTCCATATCTAATGTCAGAAGTGTTACCGTACGTACAGTAAGTGTATCACATCGACCTGTGTGCATCCCCTCTTTGCGCCTTTGCAGTGTGCCTGGCAGCGAATGAGGACACCTGCATGAGACAGAAATGTTTAAGAAAGAGCCACACATCAGATAGAGAGCAAGGATGACGATGAGATCAAATAGTGTGAGTGGGGATGAAACTGTGTAGGCGCTCTCTGATGTTACTTATGGCCTCCATTGCTTCTTGGGCCCTGACATATTTCAAGTGTGCATGCAAGTCTTGTGCATGCACTCCAACATGTAATTGGATTTTTAGTGTGCCTACTTAGTATAGTACTCATCATATTTTCAATTTGCAATTGTCATAATGGAGTGGGCGGGGCCTGCTGATGTCACTTACAGAGGACTGGAGGCAATTTCATCTTGTGTCATATTCTATATTTTGGTAGCATCTTCATTCAAACTCACAATGTTTTCAAGCAGAATTTGAAGGAATGTTAAAAAATGTCTGACGGATGCAAAGTGAAAAGTTCAAGTTAAAGGCCTACTGAAATTATTTTTTTTAATTTAAACGGGGATAGCAGATCCATTCTATGTGTCATACTTGATCATTTCGCGATATTGCCATATTTTTGCTGAAAGGATTTAGTAGAGAACAACGACGATAAAGTTCGCAACTTTTGGTCGCTGATAAAAAAAAAGCCTTGCTTATACCGGAAGTAGCGTGACGTCACTGGAGGAAGGACTCCTCACATTTTCCCATTGTTTACAATGCAGTGAGAGAGATTCGGACCGAGAAAGCGACGATTACCCCATTAATTTGAGCGAGGATGAAAGATTCGTGGATGAGGAAAGTGAGAGTGAAGGACTAGCGTGCAGTGCAGGACGTATCTTTTTTCGCTCTGACCGTAACTTAGGTACAAGGGTTCATTGGATTCCACACTTTCTCCTTTTTCTATTGTGGATCACGGATTTGTATTTTAAACCACCTCGGATACTATATCCTCTTGAAAATGAGAGTTGAGAACGCAAAATGGACATTCAGTGACTTATCTGCACGACAATACATCGGCGAAGCTCTTTAGCTACTGAGCTAACGTGATAGCATCGGGCTTAAATGCAGATAGAAACAAAAGAAATAAACCCCTGACTGGAAGGATAGACAGAAAATAAACAATATTATTAAACCATGGACATGTAAATACACGGTTAATAATTTCCAGCTTGGCGAAGCTTAACAATGCTGTTGCTAACAACGCCATTGAAGCTAACTTAGCAACGGGACCTCACAGAGCTATGATAAAAACATTAGCTATCCACCTACGCCAGCCAGCCCTCATCTGCTCATCAACACCCGTGCTCACCTGCGTTCCAGCGATCGACGGAAGGACGAAGGACTTCACCCGATCATCTGTGCGGTCGGCGGCTAGCATCAGCTAGCGCGTCTGCTATTCAAGTCAAAGTCCTCCTGGTTGTGTTGCTACAGCCAGCCGCTAATACACCGATCCCACCTACAACTTTCTTCTTTGCAGTCTTCATTGTTCATTAAACAAATTGCAAAAGATTCACCAACACAGATGTCCAGAATACTGTGGAATTTTGAGATGAAAACAGAGCTTTTTTGTATTGGATTCAATGGGGTACCAATACTTCCGTTTCAACGATTGACGTCATCATACATAGACGTTTTCAACCGGAAGTTTAGCGGGAAATTTAAAATTTCACTTACTAAGTTAACCCGGCCGTATTGGCATGTGTTGCAATGTTAAGATTTCATCATTGATATATAAACTATCAGACTGCGTGGTCGGTAGTAGTGGGTTTCAGTAGGCCTTTAAAGTACCACTAGGTGTGGTGAAATTACCCTTTGCATTTGAGCCATCACCTTGTTCCACCCCCTGGAAGGTGAGGGGAGCAGTGAGCAGCAGCGGTGGCCGCGCTCGGGAATCATTTTGGTGATTTAACTCGCAATTCCAACCCCTGATGCTGAGTGCCAAGCCGGGAGGTAATGGGTACTTTTCAGGGGCGGTATACTACCAAATATGATTCATTAGTAACGCGGTACTATACTAATACCGGTATACCGTACAACCCTAGTTGCAATACAATTATATAAAGCACAAATAAATGTCCGCTTTCTACCACATAGTTTTTTAAAGGTTCACTGAGCTTTATATGAGCCTCTATTATGTTATGTTTTGTTTTAAAATATTTTAAAAAAGCCCCTGATTATGTTCGGATCCCGTACAAGCCCTCAATTATGTTACAGTCCTGGTAGCCGTTGTCTGGTTAAAAGGGAGGCAGGACAGGGACTTACTTGTTGCTCCATGAACAGTTTATTTTGCACATAATACAAACCCCGTTTCCATATGAGTTGGGAAATTGTGTTAGATGTAAATATAAACAGAATACAATTAATTGCAAATCATTTTCAACCCATATTCAATTGAATGCACTACAAAGACAAGATATTTGATGTTCAAACTCATAAACTTTATTTTTTTTTTGCAAATAATAATTAACTTAGAATTTCATGGCTGCAACACGTGCCAAAGTAGTTGGGAAAGGGCATGTTCACCACTGTGTTACATGGCCTTTCCTTTTAACAACACTCAGTAAATGTTTGGGAACTGAGGAGACCCATTTTTTAAGCTTCTCAGGTGGAATTCTTTCCCATTCTTGCTTGATGTACAGCTTAAGTTGTTCAACAGTCCGGGGTCTCCGTTGTGGTATTTTAGGCTTCATAATGCGCCACACATTTTCAATGGGAGACAGGTCTGGACTACAGGCAGGCCAGTCTAGTACCCACACTCTTTTACTATGAAGCCACGTTGATGTAACACATGGCTTGGCATTGTCTTGCTGAAATAAGCAGGGGCGTCCATGGTAACGTTGCTTGGATGGCAACATATGTTGCTCCAAAACCTGTATGTACCTTTCAGCATTAATGGCGCCTTCACAGATGTGTAAGTTACCCATGTCTTGGGCACCAATACACCCCCATACCATCACAGATGCTGGCTTTTCAACTTTGCGCCTATAACTATCCGGATGGTTCTTTTCCTCTTAGTTCCGGAGGACACAACGTCCACAGTTTCCAAAAACAATTTGAAATGTGGACTCGTCAGACCACAGAACACTTTTCCACTTTGTATCAGTCCATCTTGATGAGCTCAGGCCCAGCGAAGCCGACGGCGTTTCTGGGTGTTGTTGATAAACGGTTTTCGCCTTGCATAGGAGAGTTTTAACGTGCACTTACAGATGTAGCGACCAACTGTAGTTACTGACAGTGGGTTTCTGAAGTGTTTCTGAGCCCATGTGGTGATATCCTTTACACACTGATGTCGCTTGTTGATGCAGTACAGCCTGAGGGATCGAAGGTCACGGGCTTAGCTGCTTACGTGCAGCGATTTCTCCAGATTCTCTGAACCTTTTGATGATATTACGGACTGTAGATGGTGAAATCCCTAAATTCCTTGCAATAGTTGGTTAAAAAAGGTTTTTCTTAAACTGTTCAACAATTAGCTCACGCATTTGTTGACAAGGTGGTGACCCTCGCCCCATCCTTGTTTGTGAATGACTGAGCATTTCATGGAATCTACTTTTATACCCAATCATGGCACCCACCTGTTCCCAATTTGCCTGTTCACCTGTGGGATGTTCCAAATAAGTGTTTGATGAGCATTCCTCAACTTTATCAGTATTTATTGCCACCTTTCCCAACTTCTTTGTCACGTGTTGCTGGCATCAAATTCTAAAGTTAATGATTATTTGCAAAAAAAAAAAAGTTAATAGTTTGAACATCAAATATGTTGTCTTTGTAGCATATCCAATTGAATATGGGTTGAAAATGATTTGCAAATCATTGTATTCCGTTTATATTTACATCTAACACAATTTCCCAACTCATATGTAAAAAGGGGTTTGTATTTTACACTCCAGCATGACGTAGGAACCGGGGGGAACGAAACAAAGACGCATTCGTCCCACCCAAAAAATATACTGCGGAGGTATATGTGCTTAGTCATGTGACTGACAGGCATCTTCCTTCACCAGCTCTGGGTGTGCCAGTGAGAAAGAGACTGAAGAGAACAGGCTGTGAGGGTGACACCAGCAGACGGTCTGTTGTGAACAGTGCCATGAATATTGCTTGTTTATAACGTCTTGCCGTTTGTTTGCAGTCACATTTCGAAAGCACGTATTTTGAGTTAGGTCATCTTAATTCTAGCATAGTCACTTGTCCATTATTAAATAGCTAATTTTGTCAGTGTTCCCAAGTAATGTCAACACCAGCTAAAATGTCAAGTTCATTTTTTTAAAGATATATTTAATTGAATTACGTAATCATTTCTACACTATATAGGGTTTTGGGTCATGTTTTTAAGTCAAATACTGATACAGTACATTATTATATGTAATGTTGCAAGTGTGTTAATGCCATGCAGGAACATCGAGGGCTTGAGGCAGGGAGTCAAAGTGAAGTGGATACAAGACCAAAACCGAAAGGTAAAAAGAGAGTAATTTTGCAAGAGCTGAAAAAAAAAAAGTCATCCTTTTTTAACAGTAATAATTTAAAAAAACGAGTGCTTTTAACTGTTTACTGTTGCATTTTGTATCCTCTTTCACTTCCCTTGAATTATTTATATCCATGATTTTGGTTGTTGCTTCCTTTTAATCAGTTCTACTTACTGGCTGTACTACTAATTGTTTTCCTTTATCACTCATATTTTCATGAATTGTCACAGTAGGTGGTGTCGTATATGTACTACTAGCTTGGTAGCAGTACTACCGTCTCTAAGTGGTATGTCAGCAAGCTCCAGTATGGAAGTATTACTTATGGAAGTATTATTGGAGCAAAATTATTTGCAACCGTGTATCTCAATATGTGCATCCAATTCTCGTTTGTGTCTCTGTATATCAATCTGAGTGTGTGTATTCAGATACACGCACGTTTTAAAGGCCTACTGAAATGAATTTTTTTTATTTAAACAGGGATAGCAGATCCATTCTATGTGTCGTACTTGATCATTTCGCGATATTGCCATATTTTTGCTGAAAGGATTTAGTAGAGAACATCGACGATAAAGTTCGCAACTTTTGGTCGCTGATAAAAAAAAGCCTTGCTTGTACCGGAAGTAGCGTGACGTCGCAGGTTGAAAGGCTCCTCACATTTCCCCATTGTTTACACCAGCAGCGAGAGCGATTCGGCCCGAGAAAGTGACGATTACCCCATTAATTTGAGCGTGGATGAAAGATTCGTGGATGAGGAACGTGAGAGTGAAGGACTAGAGTGCAGTGCAGGATGTATCTTTTTTCACTCTGACCGTAACTTAGGTACAAGCTAGGGCTCATTGGATTCCACACTTTCTCCTTTTTCTATTGTGGATCACGGATTTGTATTTTAAACCACCTCGGATACTATATCCTCTTGAAAATGAGTCAAGAACGCAAAATGGACATTCACAGTGACTTTTATCTCCACGACAATACATCGGCGAAGCTCTTTAGCTATGGAGCTAACGTGATAGCATCGGGCTTAACTGCAGATAGAAACAAAAGAAATAAACCCCTGACTGGAAGGATAGACAGAAAATCAACAATACTATTAAACCATGGACCTGTAACTACACGGTTAATACTTTCCAGCCTGGCGAAGCTTAACAATGCTGTTGCTAACGACGCCATTGAAGCCAACTTAGCTACGGGACCTCACAGAGCTATGCTAAAAACATTAGCTATCCACCTACGCCAGCCCTCATCTGCTCATCAACACCCGTGCTCACCTGCGTTCCAGCGATCGACGGAGCGACGAAGGACTTCACCCGATCATCGATGCGGTCGGCGGCTAGCGTCGGATAGCGCGTCAAAGTCCTCCTGGTTGTGTTGCTGCAGCCAGCCGCTAATACACCGATGCCACCTACAGCTTTCTTCTTTGCAGTCTCCATTGTTCATTAAACAAATTGCAAAAGATTCACCAACACAGATGTCCAGAATACTGTGGAATTTTGCGATGAAAACAGAGCTTTTTGTATTGGATACAATGGTGTCCGAATACTTCCGTTTCAACCATTGACGTAACGCGCATACGTCATCATACATAGACGTTTTCAACCGGAAGTTTCGCGGGAAATTAAAAATTGCACTTTATAAGTTAGCCCGGCCGTATTGGCATGTGTTGCAATGTTAAGATTTCATCATTGATATATAAACTATCAGACTGCGTGGTCGGTAGTAGTGGGTTTCAGTAGGCCTTTAAGTTGTCTGTCTGTCCCTAATCAGAAAGAACTCTTGATAGGCTGTCGACTTATACGTGACTTTTGCGACACTTCTGCCGTGTACGATTTGAGCGCACACATTCGGATTTGTGAGCGTGTAATACAAAGGTGTCAAACGTGTGGCCCGCGGGCCGGATAAGGCCCGCAAACCTGTTTTATCCGGCCCGCGGGATGAGTTTGCTAAGTATAAAAATAAGCCAACATTTTTGAATGAAAGAAACTGTTCAAAATGTGTCCAGGAGATGTCACAATAGCAATTATTTGTATCTTTGTGGATGATGCTACATATGTAAAAAAAAAAAAAAAACCACATGATGTTAGTACATCAGTCGAGGAAAATGAGCAATCTACATAAATAACATCCTGTAATTTGATTTTGATATTTTTTTTTTTATCTTGATAGATTGAAAATGAACACCAATGAGTTGACTGATGAACATTATCACATTATTTATTCAGAAAGTATAAATAACGACAAATAAAGATAGAATACTATTAACCGCAACGTGTAAGTGTAAAAAACAACAACAACAACATTATGCTTTGTGCATTTTCAGAATGTGCTTGTTCTAATTTTAAACAAAGAAAACATCCTGAAGTTCTTTTTATTTTTAAGTTATCGTGCCGGGATTTTACCAGGCCCACTTGGGAGTAGATCTTTCTCCATGTGGCCCCCGATCTAAAATGAGTTTGACACCCCTGGTGTGTATTACAATCTGCGTGTGCGTATCTGAGGTGTGCCTACATTATTAACGTTATTTCCATCAAGACGAATCCACAAAATCGTATCTGTTTTTCCAAACTGCGCTATTTTCTATTTGTTGAACATGTTAAGAGCTGCTCTCTGCGGTTTATATCTCTTGTTCAAGGACTTCAATGAAACATGTTTTGTGAAAGAGGTTTGCCAGAAACTTTGAAAGCTCCGAGATGACCTGCTCTAACCCTGGGGCCACGCCTTGTGGGAATCTTGAGTTCAATTCATTAATGCAAGAGCTAACAGAATAATTAGGTGTCCTTGAAATGAATAGAGTGAGGGTGGAGATGTCATTAATGTCTTGAGACATGCCTGAGCAGCATGTTTTTTTTCATTTTTTTTGATCAGCAGCGCTTTTTTCATGGATTTGAACTTTTAGCCATTAGCACACCTGGTTTGTGGAAGCCAGATCATTTTAGCTGATTCGTGCCCACAAGAGTCATGCAAGAGAAGTACGGCACGCTATTTATAAAGATCCTGATTCTAATCATTTTTTTTAAAAGCAACTTGGTAAAAACAACAAGAACATTTTCAGTCATGCCATGGCCTACTTCCATCATAATAATCTGCTCTCTATTTGATGTTTGTCTCATAGAAAAATACATACGTTAATTCAGAAGCATTATTTTGCTATTGTAATAATAGCTAGGCGGTAATTTTATTTAATTTTGTTTTCTTAATTTAATTACATTTTTTGTGAAATAATAATATTGCCAATGAGCACAAGACTGTTAAGTTAAAGTTAAACTTAAGTTAAAGTTAAAGTACCAATGATTGTCACACACTGGGTGTGGTGAAATTTGTCCTCTGCATTTGACCCATCCCCTTGTTCTCTCCCCCCCTAACCACGACCCATCAGGAGCAAGGCTGAAGTGTCTTGCTCAAAGACACAACGGACTTGACTAGGTTGGTAGAAGCTGGGGATCGAACCAGGAACCCACAGGTTGCTGGCACGGCCACTCTCCCAAGTGTGGCGAAAAGCAGGAATAAGGAGCTGCCCCGGGAGCAGTGCCCGGGAGCGTCCCAAACACTAATCAGAGGCAGGTGAAACTAATCAGCACCCATAGAAACCAAGAACACACAACCCCAGGGGTGCTGAAACAGAACTAAGGTAGTCTTTAACTAAACAAAACATGATCCGGGCAACGGATCATGACATGATCATGACTGACCAATCACTGGTGCTACTTGCAATGACTGACATGTAGCCTGACCAATAAACTGTCTATTTACTGGTATGATTTAAATGCAGACATTAGTCGTTTATTGATAGAAACATTTAAATACATGAAACTTATGTAGTCTACACAGGTGTTGAACCAGGCTCATTCTTCAAGGCGCCTCTGCTGTTACTTGTCGGGTAGTGGTTGAGACAGGCGTGACTGGGAGAGGCTCTGTCACACTTTCACCAGCACCCATTGTAGTGTGACCACTAATATATGGAGACCGAGAGCAAAACGCTTTGAGTCAGTCAACCACAGTCAACTCAATTCTCTCCGGCAATGAAACGGTTAAACTGCAATTGTCTCTTTTTCTCACAGAAAATGCTTAACCAGATAGTTATTAGCGACAAAAGGAAAATCACCACTTGAGTTTGTCCTCATAAAACACTTTAATTTCTCAGTGTTGTTCTCCATATCTTCCTCCTCATTTTTCTTCCTCTGTTTCAGTTTTTGTTTCCCCTCATTATTAGACATGTGCAGCAGCCTACATTTGCTTAGCTGCAGCCTGAGGGTGATTTTTTTTTTTTTTAAATATACATGGAAATTCTTGGCACAAGCCGTGCACCTAAATTGTGCCCAGGAGCGACATTTGACCCAAGTTCATGAAGCAGCCATCTACACATTTATGAACAAACACATACTGTATATGCAACATAAGCAGTCATGATGAGCCATCCGCGTCATGCGGTTGCTTGTTGAAACATTATTTGATTCAATTTGCAATCCTAGTAATTTTGGACACTGTCAGACTATAAGGTGTGGTTTAATGAATCATAGCTCATTTATTTCATTGGTTAGACCAATTTTCTTTTCTTCATCCATTTCTATTTGACCTAAAATCAACAGCCGAACAAGAAAACATGACTTGCCAGAGCGCGTGAAACAAGTCAAATATAGTACGGCGAGGAGCAGAGGGACGTGTCATTCACTGTAACAGGTGGTGACGACGATGACTGTGCTTGAAATAATTCATTTAAGAATGGTTACCAGAAAGGGAGGGGCTCGATGAATAAAGGCTGAAAAATTACACCTGTGGTTAAAGTAATATACAGTATGTCACAATTGTCACGGTTGGGAAAGCGGGAGGATGACAAAGTTGGATTTCGGAGAAGGAACAAAGTAAACAGTATTAAACTTTATTCAGAACTTGAAATTAATTTCCTCATGGAAATATAATAACCTTTTCAGGGATAATAACCCACAGAAATACTACACGTGTATTGGTTTTAGTCATTTTTTAGCATAGTTATGTCTTTAGCGTTGTCATGTTTTGTTCAGTTAAAGACTCCCTTAGTTTTGTTTCAGCACCCCTGGGTTTGTGTGTTCTTGGTTGCCATGGGTGCTGATTAGTTTCCACATGCCTCTGATTAGTGTTCGGGACGCTCACCTGCTCCCGGGCACTAATCAGAGAGCTACTTATTCCTGTTTTTTGCCACACTTAGTCTGGCTGTCTTGTTTGCGTCACGCAACAGTTACGTCTACCTTTTGGATTCCCGTTCTAAGCTTTGCCATGCTAGGATTTTCTTGTTAGCTATTTCCTTAGCTTCCCGTGCAATCGGCACGCTGTTTTTGTGTTTGTTTGCATTTTGGGGTTTTGACTGATTTATGGTAAATAAATCATTGTCTTACCTGCACCTTGCCTCCGGAGTTTCCATCTGCATCCTGGGAAAACAATCCGCGCAGTAACGAGTTATTTGGCATGCACTAAAGAGTCACAACGAAGTTGAGTAAGTTGCTATCTGAACAGGGGTTCTTAACCTTTGAGACCTCGGGGCCCAACTTTTCCACTACAGAGAAGCCAGGGGCCCACTCAAATAATACCACTGAATTAGTAACATTACTCTTTAATCATATTTAATAATTATATCTAATAGAGCTGTAACTCTTTGGGTACCGCACGATTTGATTCGATTAGATTTTTGGGGGTAACGATTCGATTCAGAATCGATTCTCGATTCAAAACAATTCTCGATTCAAAATCTATACTTTTTAATAATGTTACGTTCAGTTCCATGAAGTAGATAAAGATGAATGTATATATTTTTTCAGGAAAACTTGTTTTGTTTGATACAATTCTGCCCAAAAATGTAATAAAGTCAAATGTAAATAAGGCAACAAGACGTAGTAACTCACACTTCTCTTCTATCTGTACAGCAGATATGGGCATCTACATCAACAATACGATTTGCCTGAGTGGCTGCACAGGACAAATTTAAAAAAAAAATATATATATATATATATATATATATATATATATATATATATATATATATATATATATATATATATATATATATATATATATATATATATATATATATATTCAGATCTTTTTTCATACAAAAGGCGCACCGGATTATAAGGCGCATTACAGGGGTCATATTAGGATTTTTTTCTAAATTTAAAACATTTCTTTGTGGTGTACATAACATGTAATGGTGTTTCATTGGTCAAAATGTTGCATAGATTATGTTTTACAGATCATCTACAACAGTGGTGGCAAACTCATTTTAGCTCAGGGGCCGCACGGAGCAAAATTTGTGCACACCTGGGCCGGACTATTAAAATCATGGCATTAAAACTAAAAAAATAGAGACAACTTCAGATTGTTTTCTTTGTCTTACTTTGGCCAAAAATAGAACAAACACACTCTGAAAATATTACAATAAAAATATGAAGAACGTGAATGCATGTTTATAGCTGAATACATTTACATATGCATTAAAAATGGTTTTCTTTTGTATTATTTTTTTTATGAATTAAGTAACTTTTATGACAACCTTTTTCCAAAACACAATATAGAATGTGAGATTATTTATTTATTTATTTATATAACAGAATCATACATACATTTATCATTTGTTTTCAAAACTGTTACAAAAAATTGGGACCCCAAAAATGTACTGTGGGACCCCATTTTTAAGACTTGATGTGGTCCCTGGGACCCTATTTTGAAAATTCCTAGCGCCAACACTGATGGAGTATTGGTGCGTGATAAACAGCAGCAGAAATACAGCAATACAGTAGTATCTGAGGGGAAACAGGATGGGTGACCAGTGGGTATTACAATAAGGCAGAAATGAGGTGCAGTATATTTATTGCTTGCCGAGAGATGTCGTAACATGTGTATATGTGCTTATCGTGGCTATAGAGTTTTTTTTTTTCCTGACACCAAACTGAGCCCCCCACCCTAATAGGAGCCTAGTCTGGGATCGACTTTTTTTTTTTTTTTACTTATCCCCCTCCCTTACCTTTTTTCCACCTAGTGGCGACACATCTGCGTTCCTGTTCTGTCACCCTAAACAATATGTCTGCTCTTCAACGGGTCTGTGCTGAAAATGTAATTGCGTTGTAGTTTTTAAGTGCAATGACAATAAAGTGCTATCCTATCCTATCAAATTGGGTACCAAATTTACTGAATTCTGATGTAAAATCTAAACAATTCTTAATACCTGGGTCAAGCACTTAGGCATACAGGCATAATTACAGCAAGCTGACCTGTCTTCAACTAATGCTTGATTTTTTTTCATGCCAACAAGGCTGATAGAAAAGCACTCGAAAAAAGGCCCCCGCCTTTCCCGCTAGCTCAATGCTAATTTACTTTATTTACTTTATTTTTGGATAAATCATATACATGCTACTAATTAGCATCATGAATTTTACATGGTGATTTTAACACCTCCAAATTTGGTAATGAAAGCAACAATTAAGATCAATTAAACAGCTGATGTGTAACAAATATTTTTTATATATTTTTTATATTTACAGTACAACACTTTGTAGGGCTCAACAAAATGCAAGACTGGCGCATTCAACTTAATACCAAAAGACTTCCTTGCATGTGATGTACACCGCACTCGATGTCCTACACAAAGTACATTTGCAGTCAGTTATATCATCATCCTTTTGTCAACTAAAGAATACCGAGTACATGACCTTGGTGTCCTCAATGGTAGTTACGGCCATGGTTCCCAGGTACCATCATCTGTTGGTACCCATCCCTATGCTTGACCTTAGTTTTTTACCTGCATCTATGTGCTAAATTGTGTAAATCGTGTCCTGCTCAACTAATACACAACTCTCCACAATTCTTTATCAATGATCAATCTCCGCTTGATTTGTACAGAATGTATGCACTTAGAGTATTGTCCCTACTCTCTTTGTGTCATGTGTTACTGCTGGTGTTGCTGTCATTCAATTTGGACACTTTGTTGTGGATTTTATTTCATAGTGGTGCTTCATGATCCTACAGATTGGACTCTGTTCTTTGTTTTCCTGTGTTTGGTATCACTTACTGTCCTGCTGCTCTTGTTTTGGTAGTATTTCCTCTTTAGTCTGTGTTTTGCAGCACCACTGCTTTGTGTTCCTTGTCCTTGCAGCACACATGTTCCTCATTTTTAATTATGTCTATTTAGTTCCACTTTGATCCCTCCTCAGTGCTGGTTCATACCATAGTGTACTTTTCTTCTGACGAGACCTCCTTCTTGAGGTATTCTTAGGTTCTGGTGTGTCTGTTCTCTGTCCCCGCACCTGTTCTCACTTTCTCTCTCCGACAGCTGGCTTGAGACAGCAGAGCACACCTGATTCTAATTAAGGGTCACACTACTTAACCGTGCTGGTGCAGCATGTGGGCGCCGGAGCTTTGTACTCAGTTACCACAGCCACATCTTCCATGGTCTCGCAAGGAGCATGCTCGGTTTTCCAGTACTTCCGAGCTTTGCCTAGCGTCCTTATTTTTGTACTTTGGTTTTCTTTGTAGTTTTCTCATGGCATGTTAGTTTTTGCCGCAATCGCCTTTTGTTTGCTGCCTTAGGCCATGTCTACACTAAGCCAGATAACCCTTAAACGAATCATTATTTAGCCTAAGCCCCGTTTCAGCCACACTAAACTATCGTTTAAGGCCCTCCTCCTCGGACAATTTTTTACACGGGTAAGTGTGCCGTGTATTTCTTGAATCTCCGGCTCTTAACTTTGTAGAGACTCATTGATCTTTTAAAAACTGAGTTCGGAGAAGAAGTGACGCCAGAAAGACCTCGCCCCACAGAGGAAGTGACATCAGAAAGAACGCGCCACAGCCAGCTTCATAACAACCCGTTCGGTAACTCGGCGGCAACTACTAGAAAGATGGAGGCGAGTCATCCAGACATGCCCGTGTTTACCCTTCCTCTACATGTACAGACGCTTGTGGAAATCACACATGAATACCTTAAGAGAAAGCGATTGCAGCTATTTGGGATACAACACTTCTCAGACGGCAAGAGAACTTACGAATGTCCGGGTCAGCTGTGATTCTACTTACCGAAAAACTTTTTCGAACAAGAATGCGGGCTCCCATGGATGTGATTAAAAAAAAAGGTAGCGTGTGCTTTGTATTACCTGGCCGACGAGGGAAGACTGCGGAAAACATCGAATGCATTTGGACTGGCAAAGCAGACTGTATCAGTTATTCTCCGCCATGTATGTCGCGGACTCAACGTCTAGGTCCAGAGTATATAAAGTCACCAAAAACGAATGGACAATGAAGGTGAAGGCAAAAGAGTGAGGAGTGTCCTTACCAGATATCTAGATCCCTAGTTTGATTGATGTAAAATGTTCTTCTTCACATGGTTTACTTTCACTTGTCCAATAAAGATTTGATTAATTTATGATGGCTCAGGTGTGATTCACTACAATAGGGCCCCACAGCACACTGGATTCCAGTTAATTGAAATACCACAACACTGGATATTGTTCAGATAAGGTAAATTTAAGAACTTGCACACAAAGCAACACTGGAGGTGACTATGACGTGCGCATTTTCCGCGCATGAGTACTAGGTCGCGTTGCGCCATCGGACAGAGGGGGGAGGGCGTCTTAAACGACCATTGTGTGTGTGTGGACAAGGATAAGGTTAAGTAGGATTTATTCTGGACAACCTTATCCGGCTTAGTGTAGAAGGGGCCTTATTGTGTTTCCCTCACAATAAAGAGGAAGACTTTTTGCCAAACGCTAACCGTCTCTGCATTTTTGGGATCCACAACACCCACACGTAACACTGCTTGCACTTTCACTACCTCCTCTGCATCCTGGGTTCACACCAACAGCCAACATGCAGCGTTGTCTTATTTGTTACTCATGTTAATAACATTATTGAAGTACCGTATTTTTCAGACTATAAGTCTCAGTTTTTTTCATAATATGGCCGGGGGGTGCGACTTATACCCAGGAGCGACTTGTGTGAAATTATTAACACATTACCGTAAAATATCAAATAATATTATTTAGCTCATTCACGTAAGAGACTAGACGTATAAAATTTCATGGGATTTAGCGATTAGGAGTGACAGATTGTTTGCTAATAGTATAGCATGTTCTTTATGTTATAGTTATTTGAATGACTCTTACCATAATATGTTACGTTAACATACCAGGCACGTTCTCAGTTGGTTATTTATGCGTCATATAACGTACACTTATTCAGCCTGTTGTTCACTATTCTTTATTTATTTTAAATTGCCTTTCAAATGTCTATTCTTGGTGTTGGGTTTTATCAAATAAATTTCCCCCAAAAATGCGACTTATACTCCAGTGCGACTTACAGTATATATGTTTTTTTCCTTCTTTATTATGCATTTTCGGCCGGTGCGACTTATACTCCGGAGCGACTTATAGTCCGAAAAATACGGTATTTAGATTACTATTCAGCTCAACTCGCACGTCACACAATAAAAAGGCGTTGTTTTGGGGCAAAATATGTTTCAGATAATAAAGTTATTATTGGAGAAAAACCTGAGGTTAACCATTCAAATATGAAATAGTGTATCAACAGCATGCAATGAAACAAACACAGGATGCAGAAGGAGCTCTTTAACCAGCCCTGCTTCTCTGTTCCTCTATAAGACTAAAACTTACTTCACCTACTTGTTCTTCCATTAACATCTTGTATATTATATTTTGGGGTTGATTTGAATTCTTTCTCCACATAAAATTTGAAAAAGGCCGACGCTAAGAATCAGTTTAGATTCCCAGTGAAAGAATGACTCTCCTCTCTGATTGACCATCATACTGTGTAAGTGGCTTTATTCACTCATATCGCTTCATTCATGAAATGTGTGGGAGCGCACGCAGCACCACATGTGCACGTTGACTACTGGATAGTCCTTCGAAAAAGAAAAAAAACCTCATTCATGATAGTCTGGAACATGACAAGTCACTAATCTTACATCCTGTACTACGTGCGGCAGGAAATGCTGGTTTCCTGCTGCCGAAAGTTGGCGTGTACCCATCTAGTGTGTGTGGGGGTGTCTAAGGACCAAGACCACCTAATTATAAGAACCTATTCCCTTAGTAGGACCGAAATAAGTGAGGAATTAAGTAAATCATGTGTACAGTACAGTGGAGGGTTCAACCTGTGTGTTTTTTTGTATGCAACCCTTGCTGGAAAAAGTTTGAAACACCCTTGAACTACACAGTCCAAAACATTTTTATGTAAGCTTTAAAGCAGAATTGCAGTGCAAGTAGATTATTAGAACTCATGTTTGGAATATTCCAATGTGAATATATGAATGACCAAATAAATCAAGGCGTCACATCGAGGCATCTTTAACTCTCATTAGTTGGTTCTTTCCGTCACATTGTTAGGTTAATGAATTTCCGAGCAATCCGATCAGATCTGAGCGAGAATAGACGATGGTCTAGTGGTTAGCATGTTGGCTGCACAGTCAAGAGGTTGAGGGTTCAAATATCTCTTTGGGCATCTCTGTGTGGCAGGGGTGTGCGTTCAGGGTACTCGTCATGATGAGAAAATTCATAATATAAACATGAAATAAATATTAAGATTAGTCCATTAAACTGGGGTATAAATGCATTTAACGTGTGACTGCAAATGTTTAAATCATAATATAAATCTTCTGGGTCTCGTGCCGCCCTTTATTCTTGCCTGTGTGGGTGGGAGCGGAGAAGGATGAGGGTGTGGCTTACTGGCAGGTCTGCTTGTCACAATGTCGCCAAAATATCGTTTGCAGAGACATTTTTACACCATGGATTTCTAGTTTGTACACTGTAAAAATCTACAGCCTCATATTTTTAAATTGAGTATGACTTTTATGACCTGTGCCTCAGGTCGTGTCTGGTCATGTTTTGTTGTTATAATCCTAGGTTTTGTGTTTAGTTCTGTTTCTAGTGCTCCTTGCCCTCCATTTGTTTACGTTCTTGTTGCGAGGAGCGCTTGTGCTCTCACACCGGTTTCTCTTTGGTGAGGGGTGTATCCACCTGCTGCCGCCACTAATCCCTCCTCTTTGGCGCCCGTCTCACCCTGCCGGTCCTTGCGGGATATGTGTTCACCACTGGAGACAGTATTTTTGGGGAACACATCTATCACTAATGCATACTTGCCAACCTTGGGACCTCCGAATTCGGGAGATTGGGGGGGGTGGGCGGGGGGCGGGGTTAAGGGGGGAGGAGTACATTTATAGCTAGAATTCACTGAAATTAAAGTATTTTTTATATATATATATATATATATATATATATATATATATATATATAGTACAATACACAGTTGTTCTACTAACTGTAATTTACTTGCTGCTTACTTAAAATTAAAAAAAAAACACTTACCTTTCACTATTTGAGTAGCCTTTGTTCTGCCATTTGAGTACTGGCGAGCGATCTCTGAATCCGGGAACATATCCTTCACGGATTTGTTGAAAACATGCGCAAATGAGAGCGGGATGTTGCTTGCAAGGTGGCCCATAATACTGCGTTGCCGCCGCCTTGTCCTTCTCTGACCGTTCATGAGTGACTATATCCATTCGGCCACCGTGTTATGGGTTATAGATAAACCTATGGATAACGGAGACATATATAATAGTCTCCTTTTCAGGTGAGAGGACGCTAAAGGCAGTGCCTTTAAGGCACACCCCCAATATTGTTTGTCCGGCTGGAAATTATGGACATTACTACTTGGCCTAGTTTTGAAGCAATGCATGATGGGAATCCGGATGTGTGTCAGTGTATTAACGTGCCGGCTGGTATAAACACACGCTGAGAAATAGCTCCGTGCCTGCCTACTTTATGGGTTATTGATAAACCTATGGATAACGGAGACATATATAATAGTCTCCTTTTCAGGTGAGAGAGGACGCTAAAGGCAGTGCCTTTAAGGCACGCCCCCAATATAGTTGTCCGGCTGGAAATCGGGAGAAATTCGGGAGAATGGTTGTCCCGGGAAATTTTCGGGAGTCTCCCGGAAAATTCGGGAGGGTTGTCAAGTATGCACTAATGTGCGACCCAACCATGACAATGACATCATTATTCTATAAATGGAGAAAGGAGCCTCTTGTAGTACTCTGAGTGAAATTGTGAGCTAGCAGACGTATGTTGCCACCGTGCTTTATCAGCGAAGACATCAGCTTTTTAGGGGATTTTTTTTGTCAGATGGAAGAACAATCTTTTAATGCTCTGCTGAATGAATGAATTAATGAATGTGGCTGTCAATACGGAGGAGGATTATATATCTAAATATGGATTTAAAGAAAAAACAGAGGTGATCATAGAAAGTACATTTTTATTGAGGATAGCGCATATACTTTACATACAAATACAGTAGAAGATAACAAAGAATGTCTTTCAAATGATCAAAGTAAATAAATAAGACCAGCATGCATTTGATAACTTTCTTAAGAAGATTGGTCAATCTCTTCCTTTTCTGGTTATCATCTTAATGAGTGACCTATTTTAACAGTGATTAGAGCCAGTGGTGTCCAAAGTCACCAGCCCGCAGCATATTCTAGAAATACTTTTTTTTTTAAAATATTAATTGGAATAAAAGAGAAAACAGGTGAAATTTATCTAGAAAAAGTTGCAATGTTGACTCTAATACCACAAAGCTATGCAGGCTGTTTTTTTTCTTTAAAACTTTCATTACCTCACCTGTTAGTCAGTGCTGGAGGATGGATTATGTTTAGGACCTCTGGATGCATGACTGCTTCTCCCTATTTTGAGTATATTAAAAGACTCTTACCTGCACCTCGCTCTCCTGTTTCCTGCATCTTGGGGTCACAACTACCGCAGCCGTGCGAGTTCTTCACAGAATCCTCGAGCCCTGACTAACAGGCGAGGCAGGTCATAAATAGCCGCCTGATTGGCAACTGCGATCAGGTGTGCCAGGCTGCCAATCAAGGACAGGTGAGGGAAAGGAGCGCTCAGGGAGACATGCAGGAAGGGGAACAAAAATAAGAGCGCCGACAGGAAACAAACACCAAACCAGGAACCACAACCAGAAGTGAAGTGACAGATGGTCACAGACTGGGGCCCTAAGCAGAATGTTTTTTTAAGCCCTCCGCACCCCATTCCAAGTATGTTTTATAGTTTTTTAAATTTAATTTGATGCAATTGTATAAATTGGATGCAAATGTTCAATATATATTTTTTGGTGCAAATTTAGCATATTTCAATCATAAATGTACATATCTTCCTGACACATCTAACAGGATTTTCTCCTGGTACTACTGTTTACAAACCCAGCACTAATACTGCATGCCACAGAGAGGACTATAATATTTTGGGAAAAAAATCACATCATAATCCTATCAGTGACGTAGCAGGAAGGGGCTGGGAATATGTGTTTGTAATAAAATGTCCTATGAAGCGCCTTGTCATTCATTCAATGACATTTTACATGCGCTTCTTCATGCAAAATGGTCGGATTGGGGTTCAGCCCAAATCAAGTCCTTTCGAAGATGATGTCGACACACACACACAATGTAAAACAACAGGCTGTTAAAACGTTGTGTATGTGTGGAGCGCGAGTGTGAGAGCATTTGTGAATCTCGGAATAGCATGGATGACGCATGTATTTGTTCGCAAACAGCAAGCCCCGCCCCTCCCCTTCAGTTACAGCATCCACCCATCTGTCCTCTCTTCATCCCTTTTCATCCTCCTTCCACCTTTTGTGCATTCATTCCTCGCTCCATGTGGAAAATATGAGATCTCTGCTTGGATCTCTTCGTAGTTATCACATACTTGAAACTCTGCACGTGCGCTGCCAAAGTTTGTTATTGGTGACATATTGTTGGTAGGGCTACTCATGAGCCATGTTGCCTTTATTTCCACAGGCAGTAAAATCCCACGAGTGAGCGATGACTTCATGTTGTCTCTGATTAATGACTGTACATGATGATGGTGATGATGACGATGGGGGAGGAGAAGTGAGTACCAAAATGTCTTCTCTATGCCTCTCCTGGCATTTACAATGGACATTAATACGATAACAGTATCAAGAAGAAAAAGACCCATGTGGAGCCCATCAAAATCCAGGGCCGGGAGGTGGCAGTCCCTGGGAGTCCACTTGAACAGCAGACTGGACTGGAAGGACAACAGCAATCTTAGGTCCTTTAATGTGTGCAACAAGCTGTTGGAGATCTTTTTTCAGTCTGTTGTGGCCAGTGCCCTGTACTTTGCAGTGGTTTGTTGGGGGAGCAGCACCAGCAAAAGGGACTTAAACCGGATTGACAAACTGTTCCGGAAAGCCGGCCAAACTATTGGCACGCAGTTGGAGGCGTTTGTGTCAGTGAGGGACAGGAGGACGCTGGACAAACTGCTGGCCATTATGGACAATCCTGCCCACCCACTCCACCTGACAATTGAGGGACAGCGGAGCTCATACTCCAACAGGCTCATTCCGCTTCGTTCCCACAGTGTTCGATTCAAGAACTCCTTCATTCCGCACTCCATCCAGCTGTGTAATCACTCGCCATACAGCAATAAATGATATCTGTCTATTACCTGACACCTTCTATGCTAGCTACCTCTCTTTGTTTATAATGTATATTTTCTGCTGGATCTACTCTCTATTTTATGCTGCAGCTGTTACATATACTGTAATATTGTACATTGGAAATTGGGATGTTATATATTGTATATAGCATATAAAAATATGATATAATATATCAGTATATATTATATACTGTATATATAATATGTAAATATTACATATATGTTATATTTTATATTGCTACTATGGTACATTTTTCGTCTACTTAATACCTGCATTATCCTTTCCATCCTGACCCTTTCCATCCTTTGAAACTGAGTTACTGTGTGGAACAATTTCCCTTGTGGATCAATACAGTTTGTCTAAGTCCAAGTCTGAGTACTCTTCTCTTACTTTTGTGTCCATTAGCACCTCCCAACTGTCACATATAAATAAGTAATCGTCTATATCAGGGTTTCTTAACCTTTTTGACCTCGGGGCCCAACTTTTCCAATACTCAAATAATAAAACTGAGTTAGTAATCTTGATTTTTTTTTTTTTTTTTATAAAATGAAAGCATATGTTAATCACATAGATTATTACTTATTGAACACATAAACCTTGGGCTTAGGTCATGCTGATTAGAGAAACTAACCAAATACATTGCATTAGAGGAGACTCAAAAAAATACATTTACATAGTTATGTTGTGCTAAAATAAATAAACCAACTTAATAATAAATGTGTCTTAACTCAACTGTCATTGAAATGTAAATGCAAATGAAAATAAGGCTTTACCACTTTAGTCATATTTTTTTAGCTTCTTTGAAATTGTCATTACTGCCACAAGTGGTGGAAGAGTGTATTACAACTGAATACTGCCTAAAGACCGCAGCTGAGAAACAGATACTTTTTGGCAGCCCTCTATAGGGGCCCTATGGTAAGGAAACACTGATCTATATCACCTTATTCAATTGCTATTATCCCCAAATAGCATTATTGACATACAGTAGTTAGCTGCAGAAAGCCTGTTATTATCAAATACTCTCAATTTGTGTAGTATTTATGACAAAAAGCTAACTCTAAACCTGCTACTGTATTTATCGAAAATGTAAAAACATGTAATATTTCACATTTATGTGTACTATCTTTCTTTTAGCTTCGTATGCAAAGTGTGTTTGGAATTGTTGTTATTGCAAATATAGCAACCCTCTCACATTAACGTGAGCTCAGACGACTGCAACCAATAAAGTTTTGGCATTCTGGAAAGTGTTTGCGTGTGTGTGAGAGTTTGAGACAAGCTTGTGTGTGTGTGCGTTTGTGTGTGTGCGCGTGTGTGTGTTTGTCTGTATGACTCAAACTGAGTCACTGTTGTGCCTCCAGTGCACACTAGGGCAATGAAAAAGAGTTTTATGTGAGTGTGTTTGTGTCGAGGGAGGACACAAGCATGTAAGGATGCATAGGATTTACTCTCATGGTTTTTTGTTTTTTTTTGTAATGGATGGAATAATCTTTCCAAATGACATGGTCTTCACCTGTAGCCCCCATAATAACAAGGATGTGTGTGTTTGTCAGTGGTGTGCCGTCAGGGCCAGCAAGGCCTTCTCTGTTGGCCTAACATAACCAGAAATCATGATCTTAATTAAAAATAAAAGTACTTTTTTATTTACTTTCCCTAAATATCTAAGAGTATTCATATTCTCTTCGTGTCATATTATGCTTCTTCCAATGCTGTTGTTTTTAGTTTAGAGTTTGTATCCAATCAGATTTCAGCTGGCTTATGTTGCCATGCTGTATGAAATCTGCCCGGGGCCTTCAGAATCAACAATGCGGGCGTCCGTGCACTGTAAGTAAATGGACACATAGAGTTGATAGACAATTGCAATAGCCAATCAGATCACGAGTTGTTGTCAGTAAGGCCTTCTAGCTGTGATTGGATAAGTGAGTATCCAATCACAAGTTGTGAAAACAGGAAGTGGCACCGGAACCATACGAGCCATAGAAAGCCACAGACAACTCACCGGTACAATAACCACGAAGATAAAGTGTTTGTCTAAAAACCGACTAATCCGCTGTGGACAGACTAAGCCAAGCAATGCAGGTTTAGCGAGTGGTGCGTGCTCCCGCGAAGGAAATCCATTTTTGGAAGGCAATTTTGACACAACACCGGCAGCGAAATGGTTCACTGTCAACCGACTACTACATCGGTACCACTGGCTTATACGGCGTCGAATGGGTGCTACAAATTGTGAGTACAAATATTTTTTCGTAATTTTTTCATGTTTCTTTTGTTTTATACCATTTTTTACATATTGACAGTACCACGCAAGATATGTTTTAATTGCTGAAGCGGGTTTATTGAATGTTAAATGTGCCGAAAAATAGACCGTTTTGTACATTGTTGAGGGGTTCGATACCCAGTAGCGTGCAAGTGGGTTTCCGTATAGTATCTTCAGCCGTGTCAATGTGGTGACATAAGTTACGGTATTTTAAGAGGTGAAGTCAGACTAAGTAGGACATCAGTGAAGGCCTAGGTGAGAAACGCACAGCCCGCCACTGGTGTTTGTGTATGTTGGTACTTGCCTGTGTGTTTTCTGACTCAAGAGTATAAGACAGCGCCTCAGTCTTTGCTCGTCCATCCAATTTCTATACAATTTATCCTCATTAGGATCACAGGTGAGCTGCAGCCTATCCGGGCTGACTTTGGCTCAGTGGCAGGTTACGATATAGGGTTCATGAGAGGAAACAAGATTTCAACATTATAAGATTTCATAATTTTGCATGGATGACCTATACCGGTCAGCAACCCGCGGCTCTAGAGCCGCATGCGGCTCTTTAGCGCCGCCCTAGTGGCTCGCTGGACCTCTTTCAGAGATGTGTGAAAATGGAAAAAGATGAAGAAAAAAAAAAATGTTGTTTTAATATATTTTCTGTAGGGGAACAAACATGACACAAACCTTCCTAATTGTTAGAAAGGCCACTGTTTATGTTATACATGCTTCACTGGTGAGAGTATTTGGCAAGCACCGTTTTTTTCCTACTAATTTCAGCGATCCTTGAACTCATCGTAGTTTGTTTGCATGAACAACTTTCTCCGATGCTGCCACACAAAGACGTGTTTTTATGCCACTCCTTTGTGTGTGCGTGCGTGCGTGCAGATCCATATGATAGCGTATTGGCAATTACCCTCGAAAATAGAGAATATACTGTATATGTATATATATTTTGTATATATACATATATTATATATGTATGAGTAGTATGTATGTATATATATATATATATAGTATGTATGTATGTATGTATTTACAGTGTGTATTTCTACATCCATCCATCCATCCATCCATTATATTATATATTTATATAATACTATATTAATATAATATGTATATATGTACACATACATGTCTAGGCTGTATATGTGTGTATATGTATGCACTTTTTTTTAGCCCAATCTGGCCCCTCAATTCAAACAGTTTGTGCACCCCTGGTATAAACAAACAACCATTCATGCTCGCATTCACTCACTAAATTGACATGACAGTTTTGGACTTGTATTTGTTTTCCTGTGCTTGGTGGTGTTTCTGTTCCAGCGCTCTTGTTTTTTAGTCACCACTTCCCGTTTGCATTTATTACCTGCCACTTCACCTATGACCTGCCTGCCTCACCTTGTCCCTGATTGGCAATCAGGTTGCTTCTTAGGCCGGCCCTGTTCCTCTGGATCATTGCTTGTTGATACCTTGACAAATGGAGTTCTTTTGGTGCACTTCTTAGCTAAATAAGTTTTCATTTGCTGCCATCTCTGCATCCTGACATAATGCTTCAAGCTTAGCTTGCAGGAACTTAAATAACACATTTTTATAATTATATTATTCTGATTTAATTCTAATAATTATGATAGCCATTATTTTTTTGTGTAGAAAATAACTATTATTGTTACAGTAGTAATAATATTAGTATTGTTAAAATAATACGAATACTGATATTGTTACACTAATGTAATTGTATTAGTGATACTAATACTACTAATAAAATAATAAGTCATATTAGAAGTATAAGTAGTAGTATTATCAACAACAACAAACCATTCATTTAGGTCTTTTGGGGAAAATTGTGAAGAAATGGAAAAAAATTTAAGTGTTCCTCCCTCCTGACGGCCAGAAATATATTTTCATCCACTGTAAGAAACAAGCATTTAATGGCCTTTTTTTCCAATGCAGAACACTTACACAAGACTGCTTTCGGTTGTGAAGAAGACATTGAACTTTCCAGAATCGGCTGCCATATACTGACCAGCATGTTTTTTACTTTATTTTACACAGTTATTGTTTTAAAAATTTAAAAAAATAAAAATAATAATATATCTATATATATATTGTAGCTGAGATAGGCTCCAGCGCCCCCCGTGACCCCAAAGGGAATAAGCGGTAATAAATGGATGGATATATATATATATATATATATATATATATATATATATATATATATATATATATATATATATATATATATATATATATATATATATATATAAATATAAATGTGTGTGTGTGCGTGTGCGTTTGTGTTTATTTGATTCCGTAGAATGTTATATATATACACATACATATGTACTGACCAGCATGTTTTTTATTTTATTTTATAGTTACTGAATAAAAAATAAATTAATTAATTAAAAAAAATAAATAAATAAAAAAAATATATATATATGTGATGAGGTGGCGACTTGTCCAGGGTGTACCCCGCCTTCCGCCCGATTGTAGCTGAGATAGGCTCCAGCGCCCCCCGCGACCCCGAAGGGAATAAGCGGTAGAAATGGATGGATGGGTATATATATATATATATATATATATATATATATATATATATATATATATATATATATATGTGTGTGTGTGTGTGTGTGTGTGTGTGTGTGTGTGTGTGTGTGTGTGTGTGTGTGTGCGTGTGCGTTTATTCTAATTATTATAATATATATATATATATATATATAAATATATATATATATATATATATATATATACATATATATATATATATACATATATATACATATATATATATATATATATATATATATATATATATATATATATATACTGACCAGCATGTTTTTTATTTTATTTTACACAGTTATTGATTTAAAAAAAATAAAAATACCGGGACAAGCGGTAGAAAATGGATGGATGGATGGATAATAAACAAATAAAAAATATATATAATAATGTGTGTGTGTGTGTGTGTGTGTGTGTGTGCGTGTGTGTGTGTGTGTGTGTGTGCGTTTATTTGATTCCTTAGAATGATTTATACATATATATATATATATATATATATATATATATATATATATATATATATATATATATATATATATATATATATATATATATATATATATTCAACGAACAATGCATCAAGAAAATGGAAAAATATGTATTTTTATTATACTACTAATATATATCGAGTATGGTAGTAGAAAAGAAGAAGACATTAACATGTTCCCTGACCCAAATTTTCACCTGTAACAATTGTTTAATGCATGGATGCAATAAAAAAATTCTACTTTTATTTTTCTGGGCCTCGAGAGATTATAAACCTATGACAGTACTACTTAAGTGACAAGAACAAAAAGCCTTGACCATTAAAAAGCAGATCAAAGCTTCATAGTCCACCTGTATTACAGCGAGAGTCACACTGCAGTGTTGATAGAGAGCACATTTTTGGGCCTCTCATCCCACGCTGGAGTCCATTTAGTTGTCAGCATGAGAACGATTGGAGCGCCGTCTGTGACTCAGGATGCTGCCTCAAAACTAGACGGAAAACCAGCATCATTTTCTGGAGTATTGATGTTTTTTGACGGGCTGTCTGGACGTGGTGTGAGGAGACAGGGAGAAGAAGTTTTATTCCACAGTGTTTCGTAATTAGACTCCTTGGAGGCGGGTTATTGTGAAATGCTGTGATTATATATGAACTAGAGACCAATCTGCCCAGTCCAGCCCACATGACTTTAACGCTTACGGGGTTTGAACTCACAACCTCCCAGTCTCAGGGCGGACAATCTAACCACAATGTTCTAGACCAGAACACACTTCATATTGTTTCCTGATCGCTGGTGTTACCATATCTGAGTTATTGTGTAGAAATATGGGGAAACAACTACAAATGTGCACTTCATTCACTAACGATGTTACAAAAAAGATCAACTAGGATAATACATAATGTTGGATATAGAGAACGTACAAACCCTTTATTTATTGAATCACAAATAATGAAATTCAAGGATTTGGTGCATTTGCAAACAGCTAAAATGATGTACAAAGCAAACTATAACCTGCTACCCAAGAATGTACAACAATATAACCTCAGAGGAAAATCTAATTTAAAACATTTGTGTTACGGTTTGTACAGGGGAAGAAGACGGCACAGACAGGAGGGACGTCGTTTTAGCTTAATGTTTATTTATATATATATATATGAACAATATATATAAATAAGAAATAATAATAATAAACAAGGGAATGTAGTGTGATTAATCCAAAAGTGTGTATGGTGTGCGACTATGTGTGGGGAATTAAATGTTGAGTGTTACCCGTAGTGTTGAGCGAGAGGCGGAAGTCCAAAGAGGGGCAAGGCTGGCTCGGAGGTCGAGATCCAGAAGGGGCAGCCAGAGAACCAGAGGGGAACACAGGGAGACGAGACACACAGCTCGTAACGCGGTAACGGAGGTAGACTGCTGGAAGACGACAAGGGGGACACGAGACCAATCAACCCGGAGGGGGAGAAACACAGAGAGAGAGAGTATGCATATAGCTTGTAGAATTTCGGCTTACTGTACAGGAACAGGTAGCTAAATTCTGGCTCAGAATAGCAGGTTGCGCAGGCTTAAGAAGGCAGCTCTTTTCATCAGTGACAGGTGTGTTGATTGCTGATGATTGAATGCAGCTGCTTGCTGCGGCCGGCGTGACGCGCTCCTGGAGGTGCGCCCAGCGCAGCGCGCAGATGAATGCGGGCCGTGACAATTTGTATGCGCGTGCAACACTTAAAACCTTTAGCATAGCTGTATGTGGAATGAAATTATGGAATGGATTAACCAAAGAAATCAAACAAAGCACCAATATGATTCAGGTTAAGAGACTGCTCAAACTACAAGTGTTCACAAAGTACACAGAACAAGAATTATGATAAACATCTTGAACCCTTTTTTTGTTTTTAGATAAAGGGTAACACTTTAGTATGGGGAACACATATTCACCATTAATTAGTTGCGTATTAACATGCAAATTAGTAACATATTGGCTCTTAATTAGTCATTATTAAGTACTTATTAATGCCTTATTCTGCATGGCCTCATTATACAACCATGAAGCCATTAACTAAGAGTCTTCCCTCAATAACCTCAGAATTATTGCTTATTAGTAACTCTAACCCTTATATGTTCCCCTAGTGTCCAAATAACTCTAAATTAAGTCTTTGTTACTTTAATAAGCAACTAATTCATGGTGAATATGTTCCCCATACTAAAGTGTTACCAGATAAAGATTATTTATGTATTTAATATTTATATACTTACTATGGGTATATCATTTATTTATTATTTATTCACTGTTCTGTTACAGGGAACAAGGAAATGGAATAAAATAGCTATGGTATGAAAAGGGGTAGGATTAAATAAGCTCAGCTTCTTCCTACGCCTTTTCGGACGCGCTGTTGAGAAACAATTGGAAATATGTGATGCATTACATTGTATCGTATGCATGTTCTAAATAAACTGAAACTGATCTGAACTGAACTGAATGTGTACAAAAAGCCAGGTGCTGCTGTGTCTGTCATATTTGTCATGTGACTGCAAGGAATGAATAACGTACATTTATTGAGCCAGCGATTGAACTGATAAAAAAAAAGAAGAATGATACAGGAAGTGGTGCGTCGACATTCACAACATGTAACTAATCCTTTTGAGGACCCTCGCAGGTTAAAAGTGCCGCGTGGAAACGTTCAAAGACGGAGTGTCTGGGACTAAAAAGAGCTTGTTTCAAACTGCCCCAGTGACTCACTGCTCCTTCTCCCAGCTTTACGGGAAATGGAATGTGTTTCCAATTCTTATTTTTTTCAAAATTCCCCTCCTCCTCCTCCTCCCCCTCCTTAGGTGGAGCAGAGGAAGGTCAGACGGCGGGTTAATGTTTGTCCGTCTGTGTGAATGTTGGTTTTCGTGCGTCTGAAGGATACTAGACTAAATGAACCGCAGGGAGGTTAAACTGACATCTTCAACGTCTGCTTTTCTCCGAGGCTCAAGCATCATTTTTAATTCACTATAAATCATAAACTAAAATCTGGGGGGAAAGTTATTTATTCCTGTCACTTTCCATGGAGGGATTATGTGTGGTGGAGCATTAATTAGTACGTGAATAAACACACAGAAGGGAATATCGCCACATATCCTGCCTCGCAGTAACTCTCACACCGAATTATCATCTCATTTGTGTAATCCATATGATAACCTGAAAATGTGTCAAGATGCATTTCCTCATGTTTTTGATCATGTGTTGGCCTCGGGCAGGGATTTCCTTTAAATGTGAACGTGTTGCCAGGCAACAGGACGGCGATGTCAAGGATTTAGGATGATCTGAAAGCATAATGAAATCAAATAATTAGTAATGAGGCGAGCTAGAGTGGTCTTGAGAGGCAAATCGACCAAGCAAAAAATACAAATGCACCAGCTATTTGCCAGAGTTATGTTGCCGCGGGTAACAAATTGACAAGTCTGGATAAAGGCATCATATTAATTAACATTTAATATCACTTTTACCTTTATTGAAGTATCCACAAAGAGGTCACCTTCGTACTTTTCTTGAACTCAGTAGTATTTCTCACCTTCTTTGTCAAAGGGCTGGCACTTGCAACTTTCTTTGGCCCCATTGTACAAAACCCAAAACCAGTGAAGGTGGCATGTTGTGTAATTCGTAAATTAAAAAAACAGAATACAATGATTTGCAAATCCTTTTCAACTTATCTTTGTTTTGTTCACTTTCATGTAGGACTGTATTCCTTTTATTCCCCTCCATTCCCCCCAAAAACGGATTAACTCGCTGGAATATATAAAGACAATATGACATACATCCATAAACGTGGATGCATATGCAAAAGTGCAACATATTTATATGTACAGTAATCTATTTATTTATATCTGCACCTCATTGCTCTTTTATCCTGCACTACAACGAGCTAACGCAACAACATTTTGTTGTTATCTGTACTGCAAAGTTTGAATTTAAATGACAAAAAAAAGGAAGTCTAAGTCTTATAAGTGTTTTTAATTAACTTTGGAAAATACACGTATAATTGCAGATGTTACTGACCCTTAATGAACAGTCAGTAAACACTACTACAAAACCCAAAACCAGTGAAGTTGGCACGTTGTGTAATTCGTAAATAAAAACAGAATACAATGATTTGCAAATCCTTTTCAACTTATATTCAATTGAATAGACTGCAAAGACAAGATATTTATTTGTTCGAACTGAGAAACTTTTCTATTTTTTTTTTTTCAAATAATCATTAACTTAGAATTTAATGGCAGCAACACATTGCTAAACAGTTGGCACAGGGGTATTTTTACCACTGTGTTACATGGCCTTTCCTTTTAACAACACTCAGTAAACGTTTGGGAACTTAGGAGAGCAATTTTTGAAGCTTTTCAGGTGGAATTATTTCCCATTCTTGCTTGATGTACAGCTTAAGTTGTTCAACAGTCCGGGGTCTCCGTTGTGGTATTTTAGGCTTCATATTGCACCACACATTGTGTAAGTTACCCATGCCTTGGGCACTTTTACACCCCCATACCATCACAGATGCTGGCTTTTGAACTTTGCGCCTATAACAGTCCGGATAGTTATTTTCCTCTTTGGTTCGGAAGGACACGACGTCCACAGTTTCCAAAAACAATTTGAAATCTGGACTCATCAGACCACAGAACACATTTCCACTTTGCATCAGTCCATCTTAGATGAGCTCGGGCCCAGCGAAGCCGGCGGCATTTCTGGGTGTTGTTGATAAATGGCTTTGGCTTTGCATAGTAGAGTTTTAACGTGCACTTACAGATGTAGCGGCGGACTGTAGTTATTGACAGTGTTTTATGAAGTGTTCCTGAGCCCATGTGGTGATATCCTTTACACACTGGTATCGCTTTTTGATGCAGTACCGCCTGAGGGATCGAAGGTCCGTAATATCATCGCTTACGTGCAGTGATTTCTCCAGATTCTCTGAACCTTTTGATGATATTACAAACCACAGATGGTGAAATCCCTAAATTCCTTGCAATAGCTGGTTGAGAAATGTTGTTCTTGAACTGTTCGACAATTTGCTCACGCATTTGTTGACAAAGTGGTGACCCTCGCCCCGTCCTTGTTTGTGAATGACTGAGCATTCCACGGAAGCTGCTTTTATACCCAATCATGGCACACACCTGTTCCCAATTAGCCTGTTCACCTGTGGGATGTTCCAAATAAGTGTTTGATGAGCATTCCTCAACTTTCTCAGTCTTTTTTGCCACTTGTGCCAGCTTTTTTGAAACATGTTGCACGCATCAAATTCCAAATGAGCTAATATTTGCAAAATATAACAATGTTTTCCAGTTCGAACTTTAAGTATCTTGTCTTTGCAGTCTATTCAACTGAATATAAGTTGAAAAGGATTTGCAAATCATTGTATTCTGTTTTTATTTACGGTTTACACAACGTGCCAACTTCACTGGTTTTGTACATTGTCTTACTATAAAAAGAAAAAAGCGCAGGGTGGGATTCTTTGTTTGAATGCGGAATGATACGCAGGTGGACAGATGAGTTTGTTATGCACAATGTTGGGGTACAATAAGCAAGATGGTATACGAAAACCGCTGTCGAAACATTTTGGAAAAAACTGACTCCTATGAAAAATGTGGCGTTTAAACATTGAGGTACCACCATAATCTAAACAGGTTTTCATTAACATTCGGAAATGTTGAAGTCATTCAAGTGTAGAAATAAGCTAGCCGTTGTTCACATGAATATGTTCAAACAAGACAAACACCCTTCAACGAACAACAAAAGCTTCATGTTTGGGTGAGAAACAAATAAAATATTCAATTATTTAACAACACAAGTGTCAGAATATACCAATGAAACAATCAGCCTTAACTTACAGTAGGAAGGGGATTCACATGGCCCCATTTGTCGTGGTTTACCTGACACATGAAATGTGACGAATTGGGGCGTGCATCCACTTTAGCCGCCAGACGCAAGTAGAGTGTTGAATATCTTCAAATGTGTTTTGTGGGAATTGCAATTGTCACCACATCATCAGTTTATGTGTAGAATTGCGCTTTCCGTCATTTTCAGCAGACAGCATTGCATAGTAAAACAAAACAAAAACATTTTTTCAACTTTTTCCGGTTTCACGAATCTTTGAAAAAGCTTCAAGGAGCCACTAGGGTGGCTGTTATGCTGTTATGTTTATAATTTACTATAAAATGTTATACTGTGCCATATTTATACAACATTTGATTAAAACAAATTGTTTTATTACAATTATTACACAAGAACCATGAAAAAATGCAGTATTACTTTACACACAGGGTTACGTTTTAATGCGGGTGTTGTTGGTCGTGACTCCAGGATGCGGGGCGGCGTGCAGGTAAAATTGGTTTCTCAACAATATTAAGGGACAAGCGGTAGAAAAATGGATGGATGGAGGGATTAAAGAAATATTTCAGCGGGGAAGTGCACAGGAAGCTTGGGGAAACTACAGCATGCACGTTTAGGTATAAAGCAAAGCAAAAGGCACACAAGTCAAGCAATGTCATCCCTCACCTGTCCCTGATTGAATCAGGACAACCAGGAACAGGTGTGTCCTGATTCAATCAGGGACAGTGTGAGCAGCAAGCTGGACAGGAAATACGACAAAATACAGAAATGATTATTATGAGATGATCATTGTGATGAGAGATCATGACACAAGTTTTTGTTATTTTTATTTTGTATAATTTTATTTATATTTTAATTGTATTTTTTAACAAAAAGTTTTTACTCATTTACAACTATTACATTTTTTTTAAATATTTAAACTTGTCGGTGCACTTAGATTTCCTTGATTATTTTATTGGAACAACAAAATATGACTACTTTTAGTACTCATTGTGATTTTTTTGAACCATTCGTCTTAAGCAGGGGTCCCCAAACTACGGCCCGCGAGCCGGATACGGCCCCCAGCGTCCCAAAATCCGGCCCGCGGGAAGTCCCAAGTTAAAAAAATTATATATATATATATATTATATTATATATATTATAATATATTTTTTTTTTTTAATTATTCTTTTTTTTTTTTAAATATGTCCTTGCTAGTCCATTTTCTACCGTCTCCTAGCCAATCAGGCAAATCATATTGTCTAAAAATGTATTTTGCCATAACGTGACATGCAGCAAGTGCGCTCTTTAAGTCAATTAGTGCGCGAGGAATATATATGTATGAATACATATATATATATATATATAATATATATATATATATATATATATATACATATATATATATATATTATATTATAATATATATATATATTATATATATATATACTAACATACATACATACATACATATATATATATTATATATATATAATATATATATAACAGTACATACATTATATATATATATTATATATATATATATATATATATTATATATATACATATATATACATATATATATATATATATATATATATACATATATATACATATATATATATATATATATATATAGTATATATATATATATAATATATATATTATATATATATATTATATTATATATATATATACACACACACATATAGACACACATATAGAGACATATACATATATACACATATATATATATACACACACATATATACACATTTACTTTTTTTAGTTTTTTTTTGTCCTGTTCAGCTTCTCAGGCAAATCATATAGTAGATGTAGATGCCCATAATCGGCTGTTCAGATTTACTTTACAAAAGAGAAGTGCAGGATACTTCTCTTGTTGCCTTATTTGTATTTGACTTTATTAAATGTATTTATATTATCATTTGGTGCAGCCGGGCCGGAGCAGGAGGGGATAGAAAGAGGAAAAAAAGGAAGACAGAGGGGGGAATTGTGGGGACAAGAGGGGGATTAGACAGAGAGACAAAAACAACAACAGCAAACACAACAACAACAACAACAACAATAGAGCAACATCAGCAAATACGACATGTACAAATATGATGGTAAAAGTAATAGCAAATAAGCAGTTAGCGAAAATAAAAAATAATACAGAAATGACAATGAGCATTATTACACTAAAAATGGAGCAATACAATATATATATATACACATTTACATATACATATACATATACATATACATATATACACACACACACACATTTACATATATATATATATATATATATATATATATATATATATATATATATATATATATATATATATATATATATATATATATATATATATATATAGCGCGGCCCCCAGCCAAATTGTTTTACCCCAATGCGGCCCCGGAGTCAAAAAGTTTGGGGACCCCTGGTCTTAAGGATCACAGGTGAGCTGGAGCCTGGCCCAGCAGTCTTTGGGCTATTTACTAAAAATGTCACATAAGCGTGGTGTCAGTCAAAATGATCCCCTTCAGTCCAGACTGGCTTCCTTGGAAACTCTTGCCTTATTTCTGTCTGTCCCGACTCGGGTTTTTCCATGCTGAAGCGTCTATTCTGGTCCGATAAATACAACGTTGTTTTGGGAGTCGGGGCACCAAATGAGGTCACCTCTCAAGGCTGCTGAGCTGCAAAAACAAGGCAGCAAGACAAGACAAGAAGATCCACCAGGAGAGGCGGAAAATGACGACTCGGGGAAATCGACATCCTGGCCCGGGGGGGCGAAAGATCGGGAGAGAACCTGTCCCGTGGACTCTTACAAATCTGGAAACATATTTCTCCGGTGAAGTAATATTTGTCTTCTTGCCAGCGGAATCGATTTCCAAGGCGAATTGTGCCTGAATGACTTTAGAGAGTGTCTATGAAGAGGGGAAAGGACAGACACATCCCGTCTGTGTTTTGACATCGACAAAGGTGATTATCTGATCAGTGTGTGGGTGTGGGATGCACACTCATGTCTGTCTGTCTGTCTGTCTGAGTTGCGTTCAAGAGGGTTTATTACGCTGCTGTTGTCTGTGGTCACGGCCAGGTGTGTATATCTGCCAGCTCCAACACCTGCATGGACGGCAGACAATAACAGCTGAACGCTGCACCATAAATAACGCCTGTCTGTCTCACAAGTGTTGAACGTTTCACGTTTCTTTTTTTTTGAGGGAGAAAAGTGATGTCATATTCATCCCCTGAACATGAATCTGCAGTTGAAACATTACCCAAAGAAGCAAATGAGTTGTGCGTATGACGTCATCTGAAGCAGGGATTTTCTGCCTCTACTATTTATTTTTTATATTGTTTTTATATTGGTTTTCTATTCATTTATTTTTTGTTTTTATTCAGTCATTGGTGGAGCATAATATTGTTTTTAATATTGTTTTTAACATGGCTGTGCAGCACTTTGGAAAGTCAAGTCATAAAAAATGGGGTCCCACTTTTTTTTGCGCCTATAACAATAAAAAAAAAAAAATGTCCACAGTTTCCAAAAAACAATTTGAAATGTGGACTAATTTGACCACAAAACACTTTTCCACTTTGCATCAGTCCATCTTAAATGAGCTCGGGCCCTGCGAAGCCGGGCGGCGTTTCTGGGTGTTGTTGATAAATGGCTTTTGCTTTGCATAGTAGAGTTTTAACTTGCACTTACAGATGTAGCGACGAACTGTAGTTACTGACAGTGGTTTTCTGAAGTGTTCCTGAGCCCATGTGGTGATATCCTTTACACACTGATGTTGCTTTTTGATGCAGTACAGCCTGAGGGATCGAAGGTCCGTAATATCATCGCTTACGTGCAGGGATTTCGCCAGATTCTCTGAATCTTTTGATGATATTATGGACTGTAGATGGTGAAATCCCTAAATTCCTTGCAATGGCTTGCTAAGAAATGTTGTTCTTAAACTGTTCGACAATTTGCTCACGCATTTGTTCACAAATTGGTGCAGAGAAAAGTGATGTCATATTCATCCTCTGAACATGATTCTGCAGTTGAAACATTACCCAAAGAAGCAAATGAGTTGAGCATGTGACGTCATCTGAAGCAGGGATTTTTTTCCTGATCTGGCCCTCGAATGAATTATCTGTGACCCTCGGGATGATATTTGATTAGTATTAGAACCGGCCCGTAGGCCACAGCCGCCTGCTGCTGTTTTTTACATGCACCAATACTCCATCAGTGTTGGCACTAGGAATTTTCAAAATGGGGTCCCTTGAAAATCAAGTCATGAAAATGGGGTCCCACAGTACATTTTTGGGGTGCCACTTTTTTGTAACCATTTTGAAAACAAATATTAAAGGCCTACTGAAACCCACTACTACCGACCACGCAGTCTGATAGTTTATATATCAATGATGAAATCTTAACATTGCAACACATGCCAATACGGCCGGGTTAACTTATAAAGTGCAATTTTAAATTTCCCGCTAAAATTCCGGTTGAAAACGTCTATGTATGATGACGTATGCGCGTGACGTCAATCATTGAAACGGAAGTATTCGGACTCCATTGTATCCAATACAAAAAGCTCTGTTTTCATCTCAAAATTCCACAGTATTCTGGACATCTGTGTTGGTGAATCTTTTGCAATTTGTTTAATGAACAATGAAGACTGCAAAGAAGAAAGCTGTAGGTGGGATCGGTGTATTAGCGGCGGCTACAGCAACACAACCAGGAGGACTTAGTTGGATAGCGGACGCGCTACCGTGAGTACAGCTTTGGTTTCCAAACATTTGATCGCTTGCCCGTACGTGCGTGTCGCTATGTGCATGTCACGTACGTAACTTTGGGGAAATATATGTTTCTTGCCGACTCTGATGGCGGCCGGGGTGTCGTCGAAAGCTACAACGCCCGCCGCCACACCGCTGTCCTCACCTTGACTTCTTCCGTCTCCGGGCCGCCGACCGCATCTATGATCGGGTGAAGAAGTCCTTCGTCGCGCCGTCGATCGCAGAACGCAGGTGAGCACGGGTGTTGATGAGCAGATGAGAGCTGGCGTAGGTGGAGAGCTAATGTTTTTAGCATAGCTCTGTCGAAGTCCCGTAGCTAAGTTAGCTTCAATGGCGTCGTTAGCAACAGCATTGTAAAGCTTTGCCAGGCTGGAAAGCATTAACCGTGTAGTTACAGGTCCAGTGTTTAATAGTATTGTTGATTTTCTGTCTATCCTTCCAGTCAGGGGCTTATTTCTTTTGTTTCTATTTGCAGTTAAGCCCGATGCTATCACGTTAGCTCCGTAGCTAAAGTGTTTCGCCGATGTATTGTCGTGGGGATAAAAGTCACTGTGAAAGTCCATTTCACGTTCTCGACTATCATTTTCAAGAGGATATAGTATCCGAGGTGGTTTAAAATACAAATCTGTGATCCACAATAGAAAAAGGAGAGAGTGTGGAATCCAATGAGCCAGCTTGTACCTAAGTTACGGTCAGAGCGAAAAAAGATGCGTCCTGCACTGCACTCTAGTCCTTCACTCTCACAATCCTCATCCACGAATCTTTCATCCAGGGCTCAAATTAATGGGGTAATCGTCGCTTTCTCGGTCCGAACCGCTCTCGCTGCATTGAAAACAATGGGGAAATGTGAGGAGCCTTTCAACTGTTGACGTCACGCTACTTCCGGTACAGGCAAGGCTTTTTTTATCAGCGACCAAAAGTTGCGAACTTTATCGTCGATGTTCTATACTAGATCCTTTCAGCAAAAATATGGCAATATCGCGAAATGATCAAGTATGACACATAGAATGGATCTGCTATCCCCGTTTAAATTTAAAAAAATCATTTCAGTAGGCCTTTAAATGTATGCATTATCTTGTGTCTCCAGCGGCTAGGAGTCACCGAGAGTAACAAGCGGTAGACGCATTTAAGTCCCATCTTGAAACTCACTTGTATACTCTAGCCTTTAAATAGACCCCCGCCTTTTAGACCAGTTGATCTGCCGTCTCTTTTCTGCTCTGCCCCCCTCTCCTTCGTGGAGAGTGGGGGGCACAGATTAGGAGACCACAGATGAATCGCTAGCTGTTCAAAGTCGGGACCCGGGGTGGACCACTCATCTTTGCATCAGTTGGGGACGTCTCTGCGCTGCTGACCTGTCTCCACTCAAAATGATCTCCTGCTGGCCCCACTATGGACTTTACTCTCACTATTATGTTAGATCCACTATGGACTGGACTCTCACACTATTAACTAGATCCACTCGACGTCCATTGCACCGGTTGCCCAGAGGGAGTCCCCACATCTGCGGTCCCCTCCAAGGTTTCTCATTGTATCCCATTGAGTTGAGTTTTTCCTTGCCCTGATGTGGGATCTGAGCCGAGGATGTCGTTTGTGGCTTGTGCAGCCCTTTGAGACACTCGTGATTTAGGGATATACAAATAAACTTTGATTGATTGATGTGAAAATGGATTAGAAAGGACATATTTAAAAATATTATTTATTTTTTAAACTTGGTACTTGTTTTGCTCTGAAAGTGTAAGGTAGGGGTCCCCAAACTACGGCCCGCTTGCCAGATCCGGCCCACCAGCGTCCAAAATCTGGCCCGCGGGCCGTAGTTTGGGGACCCCTACCTTACACTCTCAGAGCAAAACACCAGACCCCTATACACAACTATAAGCATGATGTCAGCTTCACACTTTTTGCAAACCACTGCACACAGGGAATTGTGAAACACTTATTGTATACGTTAGACCGGTGGTCCCAAACTTTTGTCCCACGGGCCAATTGCAGCCCCTGAGACGATTTTTTTTGTGGCCCCCCACCTTAAAGGTGCAGTTTGCAACTTCCTCACAGCAACATTTTTTTAAAGCAAAATATATAACAAAACATCACAGGCTAGCTTATGTTACCATTAGTGGTTTAACAGAACACATTTTTGTCTATATTTTTCACAATTACAAAGTTTATGTAATTTGCAGGAACAATTTGCAGTCATGTTGTTGTTACGGTAAGATAGACATTTAATGACAGCTAACACTAGCTGTCCAAATTGCGATCACTAGCTAATAAGCTAATATGCGTGCATGTCTTATGTACGTACATAATTACATCATTATTTACGAGAAGCTGTGAGAGGGCGAGATGTATTGTGCAAAATACATTTTAAAGTTGACGCCCAAACAGCACCTTTTATATCCTATGTCTCAAAGCCAAGGCCTATGGGCCAGATCCGGCCCGTGAATGAGTTAGATATTTGATTAGTATTAGAACCGGCCCGCAGGCCACAGCCGCCTGCTGCTGTTTTTTACACGCACCAATACTCTATCAGTGTTGGCGCTAGGAATTTTCAAAAAGGGGTCCCGGGGACCCCATCAAGTCATAAAAATGGGGTCCCACAGTAAATTTATGGGGTCCCACTTTTTTGTAACTGTTTTGAAAACAAATGATAAATGCATGCATTATCCTGTTATATCTCACATTCTATATTGTGTCTTGGAAAAAGGTTGTCGTAAACATTACTTAATTCATTTAAAAAAAAAGCGAAAGAAAACACATTTTTATGCATATGTGAATGTATTCAGTTATAAACATTCATTCACTTTCTTCTTTCCATCATAGATCTAACTTTTCTATATATTATTGTTATATTTTCAGAATGTGTTTGTTCTATTTTTGGCCAAAGTAAGACAAAGAAAACAATCTTTATACACACATATATATATATATATATATATATATATATATATATATATATATATATATATATATATATATATATATATATATATATATATATATATATATATACAGTATATATATATATATATATATATATATATATATATATATATATATATATATATATATATATACTGTAAATATATATATATGTATATATATATATACTGTAAATATATATATATATATGTATATATATATATACTGTAAATATATATATATATATATATATATATATATATATATATATATATATATATATATATATATATATATATATATATATATATATATATATATATCCTACTAATCCTGCCACTCATTCTCTCTGTCTTGTCACTTGTTTCCCCTTCAGTGTGGACTCTGACATAGTTGCAAATGTATGATTTGTGTTTTGGAGCGTGCCAAGTCATTAACTAGAAAACGTTATTTAGTAAAATGAAAAGATATCTAACAATCAGTCGTGTTTTGCTTTATTGTGGGGACAAAAAAGCAAGCCCAAATACGCAACCACACATTAAAAAACAAGCAAAGAAAACCAACCTGCGACTAAGGAAATTTGCAAGCGACGAAAAAGTCATTTTTGGTTACTCGTTAATATCGTGTTAACTTTAGCAGCCCTTCTTGCAACCATTTGGGAAATAAGAAGACAGTTACTGTAAACTTGATGTGATGTTGCCATGGAATTCCCCCCCCCAATTTGTAACTGTAAGAGATTATCAGCATCTTTCAACAAAAAATATGAGTATAACACACATTTTATTTTGATTTTAAACATTTTAAGAAGACAGTCTCAGCTTACTCCCTCCCTCACCCCATTAAAATGAAAGCTTTGGTAAGAAAACCAATATGCTGCTGGGATACTTGAGAAGAAATGATAACGGGAACTTTTAACTACTTGTCCATGGACAGATGATACCAGGCACAAACTGATTCTTCAGCATCGTGCTGTTGTACGGCTATCTGCTTCATTATTTATTACAGATTTGATAACTGTCCTTATGAGGAAAGGACAGACTGATAATAAACAGGACTTATCAGCTTCATGATGTTTTATTCGTTTATTGTGAGCAAACCGGAGGTGTGTGCGCGTGTTGGTGTGTGTGTGTCCACGTGCAACTGGAGCTCCTTCAAGCGTGTGGGTGGCGGGAGTTGTGCAGTAAAATGAGGTCATCATCGCTGCTGATTTACGTGACACAGACCATTACTTACACTCCTGTGACTGCAGCCACGTCTCTGCTGACAGCATGAATAATACATATTGCCGCCAAAACATGACATCCTCCACTTTCTCCTTCCTCCTCAGCTACCTTTGAAAGTTTTCTTCATCATTACTGACGTGTGTGTTGTGGTTGTTCGCCGTGCCGTCGATCGGGGGGGAAAGGTGATGACAATTGTAAGGGGCCACACTGCCACACAAACAGGCAATGAATGGGGTGGATAGGCCCACACCGATATTCTTTCAGGTGTGTGTGTGTGTTCTTGTATTACTACCCTTCTTGAGACATCAACAAGGAAAAATACCTTCCTGGTGAAGACCAGTGAACAAGTTAGGACCGAAATCATGGTCCCATTACGGAAAACCATTGCATATAATAGAAAGCCAAATACTAAAGTCCGTGAACATTGCTCCAAAGTCAGGATTTTTTTTTGTTGATTTAATGTGCATGCAAAAGTAAACATTGACAGGTGCAAAGGCAGCTAAAGAAAGACTTCCCTATTCGTCGCCGAAAAAAACCTGCCAGGTGAACCGCTGATTTTACGACTTCCGGTGCTGACGTAAGACAACCCACGTCCCATATTTGACCATAGGATGAACAAATACACTACGGTTCTAAGACTATAGTGGCCATTAACAGTTTGCTTCTACAGCTGGGTTGCCCAAAGTCCGTGACTCGTTTGTCATCAGCCTTAAGCGCATCACAAAAAAAAAAAAAATAGAGATCTCATTTGCACCCCTGGTGGTGAAATCTATCAAAATTAGGATGGTTCCAAAAAGGAGGGATTTTTTAAATTGACTATTTGTCGGTTTTAAAAGTGCTCCCCCTCTGGCCAACATATGTAATAACAAGTGTGTGTAAGAAATTGAAATGTGCCCCCTTTGGCCAAAATTAATTTTAAAAAAAATAAATAATATATGTATATAGAGACATACTGTAATAACTTGAAGTAAATAATGAAGATTAAAAATAAATTACAAACAAAAAATTAAACAAAAACAATAAATAACTAAAACAGGGGTGTCAAACGTACAGCCCGAACAGGTTTTATCCGGCCCGCGGGATGAGTTTGCTAAGTATAAAAATTAGCCGAAATTTTTGAATGAAAGAAACTGCTGTTCTAAATGTGTCCACTAGAAGTCGCAATAGCAATTATTGGTATATTTGTAGATGATGCTACATATGTAAAAAAAAAAAAAAAAAAAAAAAGCCACATGATGTTAGTGCACCAGTCGAGGAAAATGGGCAAACTACATAAATAACATACTGCAATTTGATTTCGATATTATTTTTTTAAATCTTGATTAACCGCAACATGTAAGCATAAAAAAAACAGCACAACATTATGATTTGTACATTTTCAGAATGTGCTTCTGTTATTTTTAAACAAAGAAAACAATCTGAAGTTGTCTTTATTTTTAAGTTATCGTGCTGTGATTTTACCAGTCCGGCCCACTTGGGAGTAGATTTTTCTCCATGTGGCCCCCCATCTAAAATGAGTTTGAAACCCCTGCACTAAAAGTTTACCTTTTTTATATTTGTATAGTATGTATGTATTATTAATGTTGTAAATACAAATCTTTACATATCTAGAAAGGGTGGTCCTAAAAAGTAGGCATTTTTCAGAGGTCTAAAGAAGGTAAAAAATACAAGAGTGTGTGTGCGTGTGTGTGCGTGTGTGTGTGTGTGTGTGTGTGTGTGTGTGTGTGTGTGTGTGTGTGTGTGTGTGTGTGTATGTATGTGTGTGTGTGTGTGTATGTATATATATGTATGTGTGTGTGTGTGTGTGTGTGTGTGTGTGTGTGTATGTATGTGTGTGTGTGTGTGTATGTATATATATGTATGTGTGTGTGTGTGTGTGTTTGTGTGTGTCGTGTGTTCGTCCAGTTCAGCAAGTTCATCCTTTATAACAGTTGTGAAAATTGCGCAACAGGAAGTGGGAAGGAGTGTGTGGCGAACATGCGCATACGTGCGTGTTTGGCATCGTGTGTCACACCCCAGTTTATAATAAAAGTGATTAACGTGCTGATAATTCTAACAGGTGAAAGGATTTTGGAAATGTCGCCATAGTAGAAGTGCTCCGGTGAGTCACACGGACAAAAAAACGTGGGGAGGAGTGTTGGAATGACAGACAATATCAGGAAAAATGAGAATAAAGTTGTAATGTTTGAAGAAAAAAAGAAGGTCATTAGCATAAATCTGTTATGAAAATGCAGTAGTACCTCACCTTAATTGGTTCTGTGACAGAGTTGCAACTCTTGTGGCCCGCAGCTAGTTTTTTTTTAACGGCCTGCTATTAGAATACTTTTAAAACATTTTTTTTTACATAAAAAAGTGGAAAGAAAAAGCATACAGGTGAAATGTAATGACAAAAAGTTGCAATGTTGACTCTAATAACACAAAGATTTTTGTATTCCTTAAAACTGTCATTTTTTAAAATAATAATGAATCAAAACTAAGTTTTCTTGGACAAAAAGGCCATAGAACAAACAAAAAAAACATTAAAATTGAATAAAAATGTATAATCGACGGATTGAAATTGATCTTGAGGCTTAAGCAATAAAGTAAAAAAAAAACCTTTATTAGCTTTTTTTAACACTTGTGGGGCCCTTTTGGATCCCCAATAATTGTAGTGGGATTAAAAAAATAATAATTAATTTCTCAAAGAATATTAATGAAATAAAATCAAAGTTGTTATGACTTGGCACTCAAAAACAAGAGAAAGGGGCAAAGGGGCTAACCCTAACCCTAACCCTAACCCTAAGTTGGCCAAAGCTTTCGTTTACATGGATGTACAAAGTCTGTTACGGCTCATTGTCCTCCGTTCAAATCGTGCGTTATGTGCGGCTTTCATCTTGTTTGTGTCTGAGATGGAGTGAGAGTGCCCAGCCTCATTTCATAAGCAGGTTCCCACTGAACAAAACAAACCCATTGTTACTTTTAATTACTTTGATCACTGCACTACTTCTCCAAAAAAAGGACCTATTCATTTTCATGGTAACCCAAGAAGACTAAAAGTAAACAGACAACATAACAAAGTTTTGTTGTACTTGTGCAATGACAATAAAGACCTACCTACCTAACATGCTTTTTTCCAAAATACTGTTTGTTGTTTGTATCCCGCAACTAGCTTGGCTAATGCTAACAGTCTACTAAATGCTACGTGTGTAACTGACTAAAAACATGTTTTGATTCAAACTTACCAGTCCGCAAATGCCGTGAACACACCAACATGTGCCAGGTGATGGCGTTAAAAGTGATGTTTGATCGTCTCACTGCTGCTATTCAGGGTATTCTGTCACGATCCGTTGCCCGGATCATGTTTTGTTCAGTTAAAGACTACCTTAGTTCTGTTTCAGCACCTCTGGGTTTGTGTGTTCTTCGTTGCCATGGGTGCTGATTAGTTTCACCTGGCTCTGATTAGTGTTCGTGACGCTCACCTGCTCCCAGGCACTAATCAGAGTGCTACTTATTCCTGCTTTTCGCCACACTCAGTCTGGCTGTCTTGTTTACGCTATGCAAAGTTACGCGTATTTGATTCCTGATTCAATGCTCAGTCTTCCTGTTAGCTATTTCCTTAGCTTCTCTTTTCTTGTGTTTGTTTGCATGTTCCTGCATTTTTAGATTTCGAATGATTTATGGTAAATAAATCATTGTCTTACCTGCACATTGCCTCCAGAGATCCGTCTGCATCCTGGGAAAACGATCCACGCAATAACATGCGACACTGCCGTGACATATTTGCTGTCTCTTTATTAGCCTCTTAACCCTGAGTTCCTTGGCTTTGCTTTCACGCTGGAAATGAGAAGAAACTCATCAAATCGTTTTTGGGGTTTTATTTCAGAATGGATGATGACAACAATTGTGGCAGTTAATAATGCCGCACATTTGCGGCATGTTTTGAACTTGTTAGAGAAAAAAACATTCAACTGTGAAAATAAGCGATTCAATGGCCAGCAAGACACACAAGGTATTGTTTACTACACTTTGAAGCCCTATTCTATTTGTGTCCTCTTCTACTGATGTTTTCCCAAATATGTTTGAGGATATGCTGAAAGAGCATGAGGAAACACAGGCTATGGTGTCTATGGAAGAGCAGTGAAGTTTGGAAATGCCCATTCTTTTATGTCTTTTCTTTCTTTTGTAGTAATCATGGCCCAGGGCGATAAAAACATGCCATAAAGTCAAGCCTGGGCAACTATTTTGACTCGGGGGCCAAATTTAGAAAAAAAAAATGTCTCTGCGGCCGGTATATCTATTTTTAGGAACACTAATACAAAACCTCACAATAATGTCTGATTGAATGCTAAAAACGTCATGACAGACCGCCTTAAAAAACGTAATGGAATTTTACATTCTTTACTGAATGAGACACCCAGAATGTACATGAAAATAAAAGAATGTGGTATATACAATATTATCTATGAACGATAAAACACTGAATATTGACTACGTATGAACGTCACACCCCCTTTCGATCCACATATTTTACAATCAAGCGAAAAGCAAAACAAAAACACAACAAAAACAGCGAATTATGAACGCGGAGGGTAAAAAAAACCCCACCTACAATCTGATATATGTGATATATCACTAAGCTTTAGAACTTTGTTGTAAAAATCTCCTTCCGCGTCTGTCCCTGAAACCCACATTTCAGGCTGGCCACTCTGTAAACACTCTGTGGAAACAAACCCCACTCACCCTGATTGGTGCCTCGTCTGATTCGCTGTGACTTAGATTACCATAGTAACTAATTAGATTACCATAGTAACTAATTAGATTACCATAGTAACTAGTATATCATGCAAAAGCGCAGATTCCAACCATTGAAATACTTTGTATAGTTCAAGACTTACGGTCATTTAAAAACATCACTACACATCATAATGGCAGCTACAGTTTCCATCTTAAAGATCTAAAAATTTTATTTGGGAATGTCCGGCGGGCCAGATTGAAAAGCTTTGCCCAGGTCTGCATTAAGTGATCAAATGGAATAGTTTTACATGACTTTGTCCACACTGTCTTGCAACAACACTTAACCAGTAAGGCAAAACTGACCTAACCTAATCACAGCTCAAGTTCTCTATTAGTGGACGAACAATCCAACGCTTGGTGAATTCTGCTTCACACTTGACTGAGCTGCTGCATCACCATACCTCGTCTAGAGCCTTGAGGTCAGCTGACCAAATGCTTTTGGCGGTCCCCAGATCCAGGCTAAAGACCAGAGGAGACAGAGCCTTTTCCGTTGCCGCCCCTAAGCTCTGGAACAGCCTTCCCCTCCACATTAGGTCAGCCCGGAGCCTGGGGGTCTTCAAAACCCTCCTTAAGACCTACCTCTTCTCGCTGGCCTTTGACCCGAGCTGAGTCCGCCCACTAGGCCACCATTTCTAGTCCCCCCCCCTCCCACCCCTTCGCTTTAGTTGTATTTTTCAATTTGTAGCACTTTTATTTTTTATTTTTTATTTTATTTTTTTTTATTTTTATTCTGCAAATTTTTTTAAACTTTTTATTCGACCCCTTTTACCGTATTGCATTTGCATTATCTTGTTTAGCACACTCATTGTTTATGTTCTTTGTTTGTTTTTTTTGTTTTGCTTAGTTGTTGTTTTTTTTTTTTTTTTTTGTTTTTTTTTTGTTTTTTTTGCTCCATGCTTTTTTAACCTGTAAAGCACTTTGGTGCAATCTAAAAAGTTGTTGAAAATGTGCTATATAAATAAAGTTGACTTGACTTGACTTGACTTGGCTTCACAATGATAGGAAGAGGGGTACATCGAGTCTGGCGATGGAAAGTGGGCATTACAAGTGCAGTTGGTTATGTACTGATTACTCAAAAAATAATGGATATTATGGGAAATGACTGCCAGACTAATTTTCAGTCATTTGGATGCTAGAGGTCTTCTAATAAGAATGGAGTATTCCAGATATTAGTTTTTGAAGTCTACTTTTATGATTGGAATCATCATTCTTGTTATCGTAGAACCTGTTCCCATTCAAAGTTGGCTGTAGTATTCTTCCATGCATTAAGTAAAAAAGCACAATGTCAGATGAATCAGTCATGGATGGACGCTCGATCTCATCCCAGATGTGCTTTTGACAGCCAGCGACACACACACACACACACACACACTTTGCCCCCCAAAGCTAAGCTGGCAACCTCCGAAGCAAAGTCAGCGAGGTCAGTGCTGGACAGGCAAGAGCAAAGGGCAGAGAGTGGAGGAGACGCGAGGGAGGCGGCGAAGGAGGCGGGGCGACGAGCCGCAGGACGGAGGACAGACATTACTGTCAGTCTCCATCAGCGAGCCCCCCAGTGACATGGAATTAGGCAGGAAAGTAAGAATAATGGGAGGAGGAGAGGTCAGGGCCGGGAGTCATTTTTTAACATGTCAACCCTCCAGCGCACACGCACACACAGCTGTGTATTACTACAGCTGTCATATTTCTGATTTTGATAAAATAAGGACAGCATTAAACAAAATCCCAGAGTCCATTACTCATAACTCATGCACAGAAAAGCGCCTGTCATTATTGTATTATTCTATTTGCATGCAACCATCAGCTTTTGCATTTGAAAACAAGGGAAATTTTCTTTTTTACTATGAAAAGTAAGGGAAAATAGGGGATATTAAGGTCCCGCGACACAATAATATTTTCTGGCCAGGCACGAGTGGAGGTTGGTGCCTGTTACGACACCACGAGGAGGATCAGGTCAACAGGTTTCAACTAGGGATGTCCGATAATGGCTTTTTTACCGATAGCCGATATTCCGATATTGTCCAACTCTTAATGACCGATTCCGATATCAACCGATACGATATATACTGTTGTGGAATTAACACATTATTATGCCTAATGTTGTTGTGATGCCCCGCTGGATGCATTAAACAATGTAACAATGTTTTCCAAAATAAATCAACTCAAAATATGGAAAAAAAATGCCAACATGGCACTGCCATATTTATTAATGAAGTCACAAAGTGTATTATTTTCTTTAACATGCCTCAAAACAGCAGCTTGGAATTTGGGACACGCTCTCCCTGAGAGAGCATGAGGAGGTTGAGGTGGGCAGGGGGGGGTGTATATTGTAGCGTCCCGGAAGAGTTAATGCTGCAAGGGGTTCTGGGTATTTGTTCTGTTGTGTTTATGTTGTGTTAAGGTGCGGATGTTCTCCTGAAATGTGTTTGTCATTCTTGTTTGGTGTGGGTTCACAGTGTGGCGCATATTTGTAACAGTGTTAAAGTTGTTTATACAGCCAAACCTCAGTGTGACCTGTATGGCTGTTGATCAAGTATGCCTTGCATTCAATTGTGTGTGTGAAAAGCCGTAGGTATTATGTGACTGGGCCGGCACGCAAAGGCAGTGCTTTTAAGGTTTATTGACGCTCTGTACTTCTCCCTACGTCCGTGTACACAGCGGCGTTTTAAAAAGTCATAAATTTTACTTTTTGAAACCGATACCGATCATTTCCGATATTACATTTTAAAGCATTTATCGGCCGATAATATCGGCAACCCTATATTATCGGACATCTCTAATTTAAACCTTTGATGAGTGTGTGGGAGGTGTATGCTACTCTACGTGTGTGGTGCCGGACGATGTGTAGAATGAATAATGTAAATGTTACCAGGGTTGTTGGAAGTGCGTGTTGGATGACTCTTTCGCCAGTCCGGAGGGGCGAGGCAAAAAGGTAGTCCGTGGGCAGGCAAGTGGTCGGGGGCTGGAGAGAAGCAACGAGGTCCGTGTCCAAGCAGGGGTCGAGGATCAATCAATCAATCAATGTTTATTTATATAGCCCTAAATCACAAGTGTCTCAAAGGGCTGCACAAGCCACAACGACATCCGCGGTACAGAGCCCACAAAAGGGCAAGGAAAAACTCACAACCCCAATGGGACGTCGATGTGAATGACTATGAGAAACCTTGGAGAGGACCGCATATGTGGGTGACCCCCCCCCCCCCCCCGGGTGACCCCCCCCCCCCCCCCCCCCCCCACTCTAGGGGAGACCGGATGCAATGGACTTCGAGTGGGTCTGACATAATATTGTGAAAGTTCAGTCCATAGTGGATCTAACATAATAGTGAAAGTCCAGTCCATAGTGGGGCCAGCAGGAGACCATCTCGAGCAGTCCACCCCGGGTCCCGACTAGACGAGGATCGAGGGAGGCAGTCCAAAATCTAGAGGGAAGTCGAGGTACACAACTCGAACACGGGGAAACTGGAAGGACATGCAAAGAGTTAGACTACGTTCCGGCGCCAGCTCCCTGGGTCCGCTGGTCTTTATGCTGCTTGTTTTGATTAGACCCAGGTGCGCAGATTGAAGATTGCCTGCAGCTTTGCTGTTGCGTGGGCGTGAAGCGCCCAGCGCCAGCAAGTGCGTGTCCTGGCGCGCTGGCAGACCAGGCTGCAGAATAAAGCGGGTTCGAGCCCGCTCCGTGACAGGGCCTGTGGAAAGACCCCACTGCCAAACGCGGTGCAATCGTGTTATTTAGCACGTTTTTCATTTTGAAGGCCTGTTTTTACCAGCGATACAATGTTGACGGAAAATTGTGCTGAAGATCTTCTTTTTTTTTTTCATGAACGTCGGAACACGTGTTTACTTATTTCCAGAAGACACTTTTGTACTTTAATAGTCCCGTTTCTGTGACAATCTGTCACTTCACTTGTGTTTGTCTTGCCTTGTTTCGTGTTTGTTTCCTTGTAGGCGCTCTTGATTTTGTTCCATTTCCTGCATGTCACCCTGAGCGCTTGTTTACCTCACCTGTCCCTAATTGGCAGCCTGGCACACCTGGTTGCAGTTGCCAATCAGGCGGCTATTTATGCCTGCCTCGCCTGTTCCTCAGTGCTGGAGGATTGATTGTGTTTAGGACCTCTGCATGCATGACTGCTTCTCCTTATTTTGAGTTTACTAAAAGACTCTTACCTGTTTCGTTCTCCTGTTTCCTGCATCTCGGGTCACAACTGCTGCAGCCATGCATAATCCTCACAGTTGCAGTGTTAATTTTGTTGACTTAAAATGTTCGTCTTAATTATCGTTAACTGTTAACTTTGACAATAGTCTTTAATTTAGTTTGAGTTATATTCTTTTGACAAAAATTTATTTTAGTTTTAGTCATATTTCGGTCAACTCAATTGAGTTTTAGTCTAGTTTTAGTCGACGAAAATGACAGCAAATTTTTAAAATAAAACATGCTTTGATTCAAACTTACCAGTCTGAAAATTCCGTGAACACACCAGCATACACCAGGTGATGGCGTTAAAAGTCATGTTTGATCGTCTCACTGCTGCTATTCAGGGTATTCGCTGTCTCTTTTCTGCATCCTGGGAAAACGATCCGCGCAATAACATGCGACCCCGCCGTGACATATTCGCTGTCTCTTTATTAGCTTCTAAACCCTGAGTTCCTTGGCTTTGCTTTCACGCTGGAAATGAGAAGAATCTGCTCCATGCAACAAGTCACGTGTGACTACCTTTTGTGATTCTTGTTTTTGGACTAAGCTTCGCCATAGCTTCCCCTGCTATTGGCATGCTTTTCTGTTTGATTTGTAGTTTGACTGATTTATGGAAAATAAATTGTCTTACCTGCACTCTGCCTCCGGAGTTCCGTCTGCATCCTGGGAAAACAATCCGCGCATTAACATGCGAACTCGCCGTGACAATTTCACCAGTTTTTAGTATTGATTTCCTAAAATCTAGTCTTTTTATCTTCTATTTTGTCAGCTCTTTGTTGACCTAGACCTAGCCAAACTTTATTGATCCAAAGGGAAATTGTTTGACACAGTAGCTCAATTACAAGAGGAAAGGATAACTTAACGACTCTCAGGCGCACTGAAAAAGAATATTTATTGATTGATTGAAGGTTTTAAGTAGATTGCACAGTGCAGTACATATTCCGTACAATTGACCACTAAATGGTAACACCCGAATAAGTTTTTCAACTTGTTTAAGTCCACGTAATCAATTCATGGTACAAATATATACTATCAGCATAATACAGTCATCACACAAGTTAATCATCAGAGTATATACATTGAATTATGTACATTATTTACAATCCGGGGGGTGGGATGTGGAGGGGGGGCTTGATATCAGCACTTCAGTCATCAACAATTGCATCATCAGAGAAATGGACATTGAAACAGTGTAGGTCAGACTTGGTAGGATATGTACAGAGAGCAGTGAACAAATGAGTAAATAATAATATATAAAATGTAATAGACAATACCAACCACACAAAAGCAATACTACGTAACAAAAACAGCAATATAATGTGTCAACTAAAAATAAAATAAATTATAAGTAAATACAAGTTCGTTGTACCATGAATTGATTAACGTGGACCACGACTTAAACAAGTTGAAAAACTTATTCGGGTGTTACCATTTAGTGGTCAATTGTACGGAATATGTACTGTACTGTGCAATCTACTAATACAAGTTTCAATCAATCAATCACATACTACCTGCAGATAACATGACCACATTGCTTTCAGGAGAGAACACACAGAAGTTAATACAAATAAGAACAAAAGAAATTTGTCATGATCTTCGTCACAATTTTAGTTTTTGTCTTGTTTCCTGTGTGTAGTGTCTCTTCCTGTCTTGCGCTCTTATTTTCGTTTCACTTCCTGCTTTGGTTATTGCTGCATTACATTCACCGCGGAAGTTGGAAGTCGGAGCTGGGAATGACGTCACAGCAGAGTTGTGAGCGTTCCAGTTACGAGATCGGAAATCAAGATGGCCACATCCACGAAAGCTTTTTACGTGCTTGCCTTGTCTGACTATATACAACTTATGGAAAAATATGTACTCTTTCTGCAACCTTCAAACACAGTGGATGAAAAGGAAACACAGACGGTTATGCTAGCAACGTACACGTATAAACCACATGAAATAAATGTATCGTATTTTTCGGAGTATAAGTCGCTCCGGAGTATAAGTCGCACCGGCGGAAAATGCATAATAAAGAAGGAAAAAACATACAGTATATAAGTCGCACTGGAGTATAAGTCCCATTTTTGGGGGAAATTTATTTGATAAAACCCAACACCAAGAATAGACATTTGAAAGGCAATTTAAAATAAATAAAGAATAGTGAACAACAGGCTGAATAAGTGTACGTTATATGACGCATAAATAACCAACTGAGAACGTGCCTGGTATGTTAACGTAACATATTATGGTAAGAGTCATTCAAATAACTATAACATATAGAACATGCTATACGTTTACCAAACAATCTGTCACTCCTAATCGCTAAATCCCATGAAATCTTATACGTCTAGTCTCTTACGTGAATGAGCTAAATAATATTATTTGATATTTTACGGTAATGTGTTAATAATTTCACACATAAGTCGCTCCTGAGTATAAGTCGCACCAAACTATGAAAAAAACTGCGACTTATAGTCCGAAAAATACGGTAGTTGACACCACATTGATGTTGTCATATAAATACGTACAACAATATATTGTACATGGCTAATCAGAAGTGCTAATAACGAACAGTATAGAAGCAGACATCATTGTTTACATTCAGAGCAGCCAAGTTTGAAGTGAACTCGGGGGTGGTGAGAATGCTCCGACTTTCCAGTTGAAATTCCGACTTCCCAGTACAAATGGTCGCCTTCTTAGTGACACTGGTTTGTATGTCTACTGTGACTAATGTTCATGGTATGCCTTTTGTGTCTTTTTGTTCATACAACCTTATTACCTGTGTGTCGCTTTTTGTCTCTGCACCCTGGGGCCACGCCAACTACTGCCACGTGAGTTCCTGACAAAAATGAACAAATTAAAGAGATGGTTTGACAAAGACAGACTAGTGTTGAGTCTGAGTGAACCTAAAATAATGGTATTCTGTAACAGTAGAAGAGAAAGTCAAACACATACACAAATAGATTAGTTTCACCTGCCTCTGATTAGTGTTCGGGACGTTCACATGCTCCCGGGCACTAATCAGAGAGCTACTTATTCCTGTCTTATTTGCTTCATGCAACAATTACGTTTGTGATCCATGCGTTTGATTCTTGTTCCTGTACTAAGCTTTGCCATGGTTTCCCGTGCTAGCAACACCCTTTTCTGTTTATCTGTATGTCCTGCCTGATTTATGAGAAAAAATCACTGTCTTACCTGCTCCTTGCCTCTGGAGTTTCCGTCTGCATCTTGGAAAAACGACCCAAGCCTTACCGTGCGACCACGCCGTGACATATACAACACAAAGTAGCAAGAAAGAATGCAATAAGCATGCAATATACAATATAACACACAATATATATTAATTTTAATAATAAATATCTTATCAAATTAACACTTTACAGACAGCGGCAATCAAAAAAAAATGTTTTGTCATGATCTGCGTGATGGTTTGGGGAGTTTTGGGTTGTTTCACTGTGTTCAATATTCTTTCCTGTCTAGCGCTCTTATCTTTGTTCCACTTCCTGTTTTGGTCACTTCTTGCATTGACTTCACCACTGTTTGTGAGTGCTGTTCTCCACACCTGCTCTTGATTAGTGACCAGGGGATGCACCTGCCTGCCGTCGCTACTCAGGAGGGTTCATCTGTCGACACTGCTTAATTGGCCGATTATGCATGACGAAAGTTTGTTCTTTGTGTTCATTAAATGTCATTGTTACCAGAGAAACACTTCTTGTCTCTGCATCCTGGGGTCATTTATTTTTTTATTGCTTTATTCAATTTCCAATGATACTGTACTGAGTATTTGATTTATATTGTACAATTTTCCATTTTGTCTATTATTTGTGCACTTTCATTTTTGAATTTGTTCTTGATTTATTACAGAATTCCCCAAACTACGGCCCATGGGCCGGATATGCCAGCATTCCAAAATCCAAATAACTTTTTTTATTTTTTTTATTAATATTTTAAAAAATCTGTCTTTTCTAATCCATTTTCTATCGCTTGTTACTCTCGGTGTGTCCTAGCTGCTCAGGCAAATATTGTCTAAAAAGTTAAGTTAAAGTACCAATGATTGTCACACACACACGAGGTGTGGCGAAATTAATCTCTGCATTTGACCCATCACCCTTGATCACCCCCTGGGAGGTAAGGGGAGCAGTGAGCAGCAGCGGTGGCTGCGCTCGGGAATCATTTTTGGTGATTAAACCCCCAATTCCAACCCTTGATGCTGAGTGTCAAGCAGGGAGGTAATGGGTCCCATTCTTATAGTCTTTGGTATGACTCGGCCGGGTTTTGAACTCACGACCTACCGATCTCAGGGCGGACACTCTAACCACAAGGCCACTGAACTCATTTTCCCATCGATAACGTGACATCCTCGCGCTCGGAATATATATATATATATATATATATATATATATATATATATATATATATATATATATATATATATATATATATATATATATATATATGTATGTATATGTATATATACATATATATATATATATATATATATATATATATATATATATATATATATATATATATATATATACATATATATATATATATATATATTAGGGCTGTGAATCTTTGGGTGTCCCACGATTCGATTCAATATCGATTTTTTTTTTTCAATTCAACACGATTCTCGATTCAAAAACAATTTTTTCCCGATTCAAAACGATTCTCTGTTCATTCAATACATAGGATTTCAGCAGGATCTACCCCAGTCTGCTGACATGCAAGCAGAGTAGTAGATTTTTGTAAAAAGCTTTTATAATTGTAAAGGACAATGTTTTATCAACTGATTGCAATAATGTAAATTTGTTTTAACTATTAAATGAACCAAAAATAGGACTTATTTTATCTTTGTAAAAATATTGGACACAGTGTGTTGTCACGCTTATGAGATGTGATGCAAGTGTAAGCCACTGTGACACTATTGTTCATTCATTTTTTATTTTTTATAAATGTCTAATGATAATGTCAATGAGGGATTTTTAATCACTGCTATGTTGAAATTGTAACTAATATTGATACTGTTGTTGATAATATTCATTTTTGTTTCACTACTTTTGGTTTGTTCTGTGTCGTGTTTGTGTCTCCTCTCAATTGCTCTGTTTTTTTGCAGTTCTGAGTGTTGCTGGGTCGGGTTTGGTTTTGGAATTGGATTGCATTGTTATGGTATTGCTGTGTATTGTTTTGTTGGATTGATTAATTTTAAAAAAATAAAATAAATACAAAAAAATAAAAAATAAATTTTAATAAATACATTTTAAAAAATAGATTTTTTAAAAATGAGAATCGATTCTGAATCGCACAACGTGAGAATCGCGATTCAAATTCGAATTCGAATCGATTTTTTCCCACACCCCTAATATATATATATATATATATATATTTACAGCCCGGCCCCCGGCCAAACCCAATGTGGCCCCCGAGTCAAAAGTTTGGGGACCCCTGATTTATTTAATCAATTCATTGACCACAGCTGTGACTATTCAAGCGCATCACTTCCTGTTGAAAATTGCACACTGACGAAGACATTGTCGAAACCGGTCTGTGTTTGGTAGCGTCTGCGCAGGTTGTAATAAAACTATTAGAAGGACACGTGTGTTGCTGGCCTTGCTTTTTCTTTAAGTACACTTTTTACCTCTTTATTTTTATTTTATTACGTTTTTTGGAGAGTGCGTCTTTTCCTGGAATTTGTACCACGCCAACTACCGCCATGCCAGTTCCTGACACCTTCAACACAACTCTTGTCATCAGGCGCAGGTGTACCTAATGAAATGTCTGTCTAAAAGCTACAATAAGTTTGCCCAAATGTTTGAAGGAAGGTTGGTTGTCATGCAATCATCGACTTACTATGTGAGCGGTTGGGAAGCGGCCTAAAAAGCTCCTTTTTTATAAGAGCGGTACACATCTTTAAACTTTGCTCCACCTTGGCCTCGTAGATAATAACACACTCCGGTTTGCCGGATAATAACGTGCAGTGTGTCCCAAGCTGTCTGCACGCTTGGCAAACTGGAACAAACATGTTTGGCTGCTACCGGTCACACAGAAAGATCACAGAGACCGCAATCAGGCTATGTAACAACAGCCAGGTATTTACTGTGTGCCTGTAACACCACATTGAACATTATTCCACGTTATTTACATGCCTGCTGGATTTGGAGTTTAAAGGCCTACTGAAATGAATTTTTTTTATTTAAACGGGGATAGCAGATCTATTCTATGTGTCATACTTGATCATTTCGCGATATTGCCATATTTTTGCTGAAAGGATTTAGTATAGAACAACGACGATAAAGATCGCAACTTTTGGTATCTGATAAAAAAAAGGCTTGCACCTACCGGAAGTAGCGTGACGTACTCAGTTGAACATATACGCAAAGTTCCCTATTGTTTACAATGATGGCCGCATGAAGTGAGAGAGATTCGGACCGAGAAAGCGACAATTTCCCCATTAATTTGAGCGAGGATGAAAGATTTGTGGATGAGTAAAGTGCAAGTGAAGGACTAGTGGGGAGTTGAAGCTATTCAGATAGGGAAGATGCTGTGAGAGCCGGGGGTGACCTGATATTCAGCTGGGAATGACTACAACAGTAAATAAACACAAGACATATATATACTCTATTAGCCACAACACAACCAGGCTTATATTTAATATGCCACAAATTAATCCTGCATAAAAACACCTGCGTGTTTGTTATGCTAGCTCCTAGCTCCTATGCTAGCTCCTAGCTCCATAGAACACGCCAATACAATTCAAACACCTGATCAACACACACAATCACTCAGCCCAAAAGACCGTTCACCTAACCCAAGGTTCATAAAGCTTATATATTTTAAAAAAGTTACGTACATACGCAAAAAAAAGTTGCGCACATACGGTCAAGCGATCAAATGTTTAGAAGCCAAAGCTGCATACTCACAGTAGCACGTCTGCGTCTTTGTCATCCAAATCAAAGTAATCCTGGTAAGAGTCTGTGTTGTCCCAGTTCTCTACAGGCGTCTGTGTATCGAAGTCAAAAGTCCTCCTGGTTAGAGTCTCTGTTATCCGAGTTCTTCCATCTTGACTGCATCTTTCGGGAATGTAAACAAAGAAGCGCCGGCTGTGTACTGTTGTGGCTGACTACGTTCGAAAAATACGTCCATTTCGCACCGACAACTTTCTTCTTTGCTTGCTCAGCTTCCTTCTCCATAATGCAATGAACATGATTGAAACAGATTCACGAACACAGATGTCCAGAATACTGTGGAATTATGAAATGAAAACAGAGCTTTTTCGTATTGGCTTCAATGTGGAAGGCATACCCGTGTTCGCCGGGCTACGTCACGCGCATACGTCATCCTCAGAGGCGTTTCGAACCGGAAGTTTAGCGGCAAATTTAAAATGTCACTTTATAAGTTAACCCGGCCGTATTGGCATGTGTTATAATGTTAAGATTTCATCATTGATATATAAACTATCAGACTGCGTGGTCGGTAGTAGTGGCTTTCAGTAGGCCTTTAAGTGTTATTTGTGAATTGGGGATTTTTCGCTGGTGTAGTTTGTTTTGAACTACAGTCAAACCTTGGTTTCTCTACGCCTTGTTTTTGCCGACAGTTTTAATAGACGGTCTCAGTTAGTGAAGTGAAGTATATTTATATAGCGCTTTTCTCTAGTGACTCAAAGCGCTTTACATAGTGAAACCCAATATCTAAGTTACATTTAAAGCAGTGTGGGTGGCACTGGGAGCAGGTGGGTAAAGTGTCTTGCCCAAGAACACAACGACACCAACTAGGACGGCGAAAGCGGGAATCGAGCCTGGAACCCTCAAGTTGCTGGCACGGCCGCTCTACCAACCGAGCTATACCGCCCGTATGGCCAAACACAACTTGAGAAACTTGTCCCTTAGTTCCCTGGAATCGGGCGCCCTATCAAAGAATCTCTCTCAACAGTGACTCAGCCATTGTGCTTATTTTATTGAGCACGACTACAAAATAAACCATTGCTGGACCAAAGAAAACTGCAAGTGCCCTAACATTGATAAAGAGGGTGAGAAACGCTATGAAAGAGGAACTGCACTTTTGCCTGTAATTATTCACAATCTCCATGTAAGACAGGATCGCATTTCTTTTTGTACGCATATTAGGTCATAAAATATAGCAAATGCCGCTAATGGGAGTACACTATTCCACCCTTAAAGGGGGACTGCACTTTTTGGGGGAATTTTGCCCATCGTTCACAATCATTATGATAGACATGACGACACTGATTTTTTTTTAATGCATTCTACAAACCCCGTTTCCATATGAGTTGGGAAATTATGTTAGATGTAAACATAAACGGAATACAATGATTTGCAAATCATTGTATTCCGTTTATATTTACGTCTAACACAATTTCCCAACTCATATGGAAACGGGGTTTGTACATAGAGATGTCCGATAATGGCTTTTTTGCCGATATCCGATATTCCGATATTGTCCAACTCTTAATTACCCATTCCGATATCAACCGATACCGATATATACAGTCGTGGAATTAACACATTATTATGCCTAATGTTGTTGTGATGCCCCGCTGGATGCATTAAACGATGTAACAAGTTTTTCCAAAATAAATCAACTCAAGTTATGGAAAAAAATGCCAACATGGCACTGCCATATTTATTATTGAAGTCACAAAGTGCATTATTTTTTTTAACATGCCTCAAAACAGCAGCTTGGAATTTGGGACATGCTCTCCCTGAGAGAGCATGAGGAGGTTGAGGTGGGCGGGGTAGGGGGTAGCGGGGGGTGTATATTGTAGCGTCCCGGAAGAGTTAGTGCTGCAAGGGGTTCTGGGTACTTGTTCTGTTGTGTTTATGTTGTGTTACGGTGCGGATGTTCTCCCGAAATGTGTTTGTCATTCTTGTTTGGTGTGGGTTCACAGTGTGGCGCATATTTGTAACAGTGTTAAAGTTGTTTATACGGTCACCCTCAGTGTGACCTGTATGGCTGTTGACCAAGTATACATGGATTCACTTGTGTGTGTAAAAAGCCGTAGGTATTATGTGACTGGGCCGGCACACAAAGGCAGTGCCTTTAAGGTTTATTGGCGCTCTGTACTTCTCCCTACGTCCGTGTACACAGCGGCGTTTTAAAAAGTCATACATTTTACTCTTTGAAACCGATACCGATAATTTTGAAACCTATAATTTCCGATATTACATTTTAAAGCATTTATCGGCTGATAATATCGGCAGTCCGATATTATCGGACGTGTCTAATTCTAAATGTTAAATAAACGTAAATAAAAGTGCGCTTGCAGCCGAGCCAATGGGAGCGCCTTCATTTCGCACAAAAAATCCAATAAATAACCATTCAAAAAGCGCCAACAATACTCCATTTAATTTTCGTGACTTCAATATTGACCAAATATTAGTCATTATTATAATCGCTAACACAGACAAACTATTTATAGCGGCGCCGTGATCACTATTAGGGTTGTACAGTATTAGTATAGTACCGCGATACTAATGAATTATACTCGGTACTATACCGCCTCTAAAATATATCATTTTATGTTTATAAACTCAGGAAATACGTCTAGTGGTTAGAGTGTCCGCCCTGAGATTGGTAGGTCGTGAGTTCAAACCCCGACCGGGTCATAACAAAGACTATAAAAATGGGACCCATTACCTCCGTGCTTGGCACTCAGCATCGAGGGTTGGATTTGGAGGTTAAATGGGCAGGGTCATCGCTGCTGCTCACTGCTCCCCTCACCTCCCAAGGGGTGATCAAGGGTGATGGGTCAAATGCAGAGAATAATTGTGCCACACCTGGTGTGTGTGTGACAATCATTGGTACTTTATGAGGACTTTGAATATGACCAATGTATGATCCTGTAACGACTTGGTATCGGATTGATACCCAAAACTAATGTAAAGTATCAAACAACAGAAGAATAAGTGATTATTACATTTTAACAGAAGTGTAGATAGAACATGTTGAAAGAGAAAGTAAGCAGATATTAACAATAAATGAACAAGTAGATGAATAATATATTTTCTACTGCTTGTCCTTAATAATGTTGACAAAATAATAGAATGATAAATGACACAATATGTTACTGCATATGTCAGCAGACTAAATTAGGAGCCTTTGTTTGTTTACTTACTACTAAAAGACAAGTTGTCTTGTATGTTCACTGTTTTATTTAAAAGAAACATATGTTTAATGTACTGTAAGATTTTTTGTTAAGATAAAGCCAATAATGCCATTTTTGTGGTCCCCTTTTATTTAGAAAAGTATCAAACATTTTTTTGTACTGGTACCGGTACCAAAATATTGGTATCGGGACAACACTAGTCCCTATGTTTACATCAATGGGTGGTCTGTTGCTTCCTTGCTCTCTGTAAGTTTATTCTACATCATAAATCATGCCTCTCACCTGGACAGAAGAAGTCTGAGGAGGTAATCCGACAAGTTGGTTCACTCTGACAGCCATTTAGGACCCGGAAAAGACGCCGTATGCTTAAAATGAGCAAAATACGTAAATAAGTATGAATTATTGCATTACATACAGCATTTACACTGCAAAAAGTCAGTGTTCAAAAACAAGGGAAAAAAATACAAAAATGAGGGGTATTTTATTTGAACTAAGCAAAATTATCTTCCAATAGAGCAAGAACATTTGGCTTGTTAAGACTTTCCAAAACAAGTAAATTTAGCTAACCTCAATGAACCCAAAAATACCTTAAAATAAGTATATTCTCACTAATAACAACTGTACTACTTTATGAGTACATATTTTCTATTGTTTCATTGAAAATAAAACCGCAAAGTCCACTTGGCTGTCATCTGTTTTAATATGAGACACAATTGTGTCATAGTCATGATTTTTTTTTTTTTTTTATATGCTTGAAGTAAGAAATTATTACTTTTAAAAAGTAGTTTTATACTTGTGAGTGTTGGTGACACAGCTTTGCAACAGTTGATATTCTAGTTTCAAGCATGTTTTACTCAATATAGGTCTTTAAATCTCAGCAACAAGCTGTAATAGCTTACTGAGATCCTTTAGGACCAAAACCCTTAAAACAAGTAAAACACTAACATAAAATCTGCTTAGGGAGAAGAATTATCTTATCAGACAGAAAATAAACAAATATCACCCTTATTTGAGATATTTAATCTTACTTAGATTTCATTTTTTTCAGTGTACTTACATCATGTACTGTATATAAAACATTGATGGAGACTTGGGGGTGTTTTTAGAGCGCTTTATAGGCAGAATAGAACACCTCTCATCGGCTCCATTGTTAGCTGACTTTTGCTAGAGTTAATTTACAATTTAGAATACATAATGACATTTTAAAAAGTGCATTTTGTAACGATCTGTCACTTCCCTTCTGATTGTGGTTCCTTGATTGGTGTTTGGCGCTCTTATTTTGTTCCCCTTCCTGCATGTCTCCCTGAGTGCTCGTCTCCCTCACCTGTCCCTGATTGGCAGCCTGGCACACCTGGTTGCAGTTACCAATCAGGTGGCTATTTATGCCTGCCTCGCCTGCTAGTCAGTGCTCGGGGATTGACTGTGTCCGGCACCTTCTGCTGCATGCATGACTTCCCCTCCTTGTTGGAGTGTAATTAAAAACTCTTACCGGCACGTCGTTCTCCTGCTTCCTGCAGCTTGGGGTCACAATGCGAGTTCCTCGCAGAAACTGAGGGAGTCAAAAACTAAAGAAAACATGATCCGGGCAACGGATCATGACACATTTCCCCTTTAATTTGAAGAAAGGAGTCGTAGCAAAGTACAAAGGTGGCATGTGTGTGTGTGACTCTGCTCATAGCCATCTTCAATTAAGGGAAAGGGGATGTTCATTTAATCATTTCATTTATCATTTATTTATTTGTGTTATTTTATTTTATTATATATTAGATCATATTTTATTTATGTATTTATTTCATATTGTTTTCTGCATGTAAAACTATCATTATTGTGTGAATGCTCCAAAGCATTTCCTACACCAAAATGCATCTATTTATTCAACTTCTGGAATTACTTCTTCTCCAGATTTTGGCACTCTCTACCTTCCACATTTTTCACCCGATTCAAACCATTCCAACTTCAAACTGTTCAGCCTATTCGGGAATCGCGGGTTTTTCCCTTGATAAATTCCAAAAATTCCCAGATTTCCCAGAATTCCAGGTTTTCCGGGGCATTTTTCCCATTCAAAATGAATTGGCCATTTTTTAAACTTCCACCATTTCCACATTTTCCAACCGATTCAAACTATTCCACCTTCAACACATTCCACCATCCTGGAAATTTAAAGTACCTTTTTTTTCAAGTAAATAAAAATTCCAGGATTTTCCAGAATTCCTGGTTTTCCAAAGCCCTATTTCCACTCTTTTTTTTCTTTTTAACTACTCCTTTTACATTTTTAAACGCATTTCAACCGTTCCACCATCAAATCATTCCTCTTAATCAGGACAAAAAACAAAGTTTTTTTTTTAACTGGAAAAAGTCCCCGTTTTCCAGGAATTCCGTAATACCATTTCTCAATTCAACATGTTAGTTACTACTTCAACATTTCTCCACAGATTTGAAAGATTTCAACACCAACCAATTCAACTCATTACGCCCATTCAGGTTTTTTACCATTTTCAAAAAAAATTCCCGTTTTTCCCGAAATTCCCAATTTTTGCTGAAATTCCCATTGAAATCAATGGGACATTCTTCAAAGTTCCACAACTTCCACATTTTTCATCTGATTCAAACCGTTACAACTTCAAAATACTCAGCCTGTTCAGGAATTGTATGCTTTACTTCAACAATTCTAAAAAAATTCCCGGATTTCCCATAATTCCTTTTTTTTTTTTGCATTTTCCCCATTCAAAATAAATTGGCCATTTCTCAAACTTCCACAATTCCCACATTTTTCAAACCATTCCACATTTAACACATTCCACCATTCTGGGAATTCAAACTACCCTTTTTCCAAGTTAAAAAAAATTCCAGATTTTCCCGAAATTCCCTTATACCATTTATTACTTCAACATTTCTTGCCCGATTTAAACAATTTTAACACCAACCAATTCAGCTCATTTAGGACATTCATGCTCCTAATAATTTTAAAAAAATCCCACTTATTCCAAAATTCCCAAATTTCCAGGAAGTTCCCATTGAAATGAACAGGACATTTTTCCAAGTTGCATAATTCCCACATTTTTCAACCTATTCAAACCATTCCAACGTCAACACATCCCACTCATCCTGGACATTCAAACTAACACTTTCCCAAGTTCCAAACCAAATTCCGGTTTTCCTGGAAATTCAAACTCTTTAACATTATAACCATTCCAACATTCAAACCATTTCAGTGTTTAAACAATTTCAACATTTAAACCATTTAAAGTTAAAGTTAAAGTACCAATGATTGTCACACACTCACACTAGGTGTGGTGAAATGTGTCCTCTGCATTTGACCCATCCCCTTGTTCCACCTCCTGGGAGGTGAGGGGAGCAGTGAGCAGCAGCAGTGGCCACGCCCGGGAATCACTTTTGGTGATTTAACCCCCAATTCCAACCCTCGATGCTGAGTGCCAAGCAGGGAGGTAACGGGTCCCATTTGTATAGTCTTTGGTATGACTCGGCCGGGGTTTGAACTCACAACCTACCGTTTCTACATTCATCCTACGTTCCGTTAGCATTTCAGTTCAGCGTCAGCTTTTCAACATTCAAACCATTCCAGCATTCAAACTATTCTTACATTCATACTACATTCTGTCATCATTTCAGTTCAACTTCAGCATTGGAGCATTCACACGCAATTCCTTCGGGAATTGCCTCATTATATTTATCTATAAAATATTTTATGTTTGTATTTTTGGGGTTTTGTACAGTTCAGTTCAAAAACCTCAGAAACTGAGGTTTGGGTGTAATAAAAAAACTTTGAAAAAAGCTTTCATCATGAATTTTTACAAGGACAAAAATCAAGAATTATCGATATTCTTATTCAATGTTTTAAATGTATACTCTTCAACGACTGTGTGATGAGGTCAGGGGACTAAATCATTTAAAAAAATGTTAGTTCTCTTAAAGAAGATACGCACATAACTAATAAATCATGGCTTTAGCTCAAAGTTTGTCCAGGTTTTAAATAGTTTTGGGCTTAATGGATGAAAAAGGCCTGCAGTCACATTTTCAAAGACTCCTCACCTCCACCCCCAGCTTACCCTCGCCAAAAAATAAATCCCCCATTAGGCGGTGAGTGGCATGTAATTAGATTTTAAAATGAGAGGCGTAGCTAAAGATTTGTGTTGTTAAATATAACTTTGCACAGAATTATATAACCAGGAGGTGCCGCCAACTGAACATAAGGAGACATCCATGGGTCTTCACACGTGGCCACAAGCATGCTTTAAGACAGGGGTGTCCAAAGTGCGGCCCGGGGGCCATTTGCGGCCCGCAGCTAATTGTTTACCGGCCCGCCACACATTCTGGAAATGCTATTGATAAATAAAAAATAAACATTGAAAAAAGTAGAATGAGGTGAAATCTAACTAGAAAAAGTTGCCATGTTGACACAAAGCTGACATGCAGGCTGTTTGTTTTTTCTTTTGTCTATCTTTATTTTTCTTTTTTTGCCATTGCTAAAAAAAAACCAAAAAAACAACAATGTTATAATGAATTATTGACCTATTCAAGGCTCCAATTATTTCAAATATTTCACTTTAAAAATGTTTTATGTGGAAAATATTGCATATATTGTGTGGTTGCCATATAAAAACATCGTTTTCTTTGACAAAAGAGCATAAAACAAACAAAATAAAAGTTCAAACGTTAAATTGACAGATATATCTGAAGTTGATCTCGTAACTTAAGTGTTGAAAGTAAAAAAAACCTAATACAAATGTATCACTTTGAGTGGGGCACCTTTTGGATCCTAAATATATTTAATGGGATTTTATTTATCTTTTCACTGTGATTACTCAAAAATAACAATGAATTAATATCAATGATGTCTTGCATTATTGATCTTTTTAAGGCTCTAATTACTTCACATCAAACATTGCTTTCTGAATGTTTTGGGCAGTGGGGGAAATACCGCATATTTCAGTTTTATTCTAAAAAACAAAGTTGTCTTGACAGAAAAGGCATAAAACCTTTTTGGGTTTTTTAAATTTGATATCAACCTGAAATTGATATACTGTATAGATTTACTGTAAGCATTAAATAAATAAAAACAATAATAATTTGACTTGTTTTTAACATTTTAATGACTTAGACCCTTTATGGTCCCCGGGAACCCTAAAGGTAAAGAAAAACAAAATCCATATATTTTGTTATGATTTGAAAATGAAAACTATCAAAATGGCCCCCGCAGGCTTTAATTTTTCCGTGTGCGGCCCTCAGTGGAAAAAGTTTGGAAACCCCTGCTTTAAGATGACAGCTATTGCATTTGAATACAAACACAAAATACTTTACCTGAGTAAAGACATAAAGACACTTTCAAAATAAACTTAAACTCTTTCTTCAACTCTAAATTTGATAATACACACGTTGAACGACACCAGGGGTCTGCAACTTTCACCAACAAAATAGATATTTTTCGCCTCTTCCACTGAAGAAAAATAGTAAAGAGGCGCAAAACATAACACAAGCTTTCAAACTTGTCATCTTTTTCATTTAACAGGAATTGTCCAATTGTCCGTGTGAAATTAAACCCTTTTTTTCCTTTTCTCTTTTATTTTTGCATGGTTAGCTGAACTGAACACACAGTCTCATTTTCCAGTCCTTTGTTGCGTCTCAGGATTCAGCCTGTGCACTTTCACGGCCTCACAGACAAGTCAGGAATAATTGAAGTCTTTGAAAAAATGCAAACCTTCCTTACTCTGGGGTTGAAAAACAATCTGAGTGAGCCACAACAAGAAGGCAGAAGAGCCACATGTGAGGTTGCAGACCCCTGAAACTACTCTAAATGTCAACTTGTATTTCCTTGTGGTTCCTAAGTCAGAGATGACTTATTTGAGTAAGAGGAACGAAAGTAACACAAGTGAGTTTTTAGCAAAGAACTAGCTTTTACATGACATTGCATTTCTGCTAATGGCAGGGTGACATAAAGTACAACACAGTGATTCAACTAAGATTTTAAAAAATTAAATAAACAACATTAAAAAATATATACATTCAAAAAACAGGACTGTGCTGTTGTAGATTTTAGTCATCAAATATACAGAAAAATGAGTGAGTAGACTTACTTTTGGCTTTCCCTCGGACTGCAGATAAACTGAATGACACAACTTCATGTGAATCATGCAACTTGTGGAATATTCCACAGATCAGAGGGGCCAATTCTGTTCGGTTTTTTGGGTTTTTTTAAGAAAATAATGTGTAATAATGTATAGTTGAGAAGTAGTAACACAATAACATAAAAAAAAAAAAAAAAAAGATTATACTTCATGGTAGAGTTTAATTTTAGGACATGGGAGTGTACATGGAAGTTTGAATTCATCTTTTATATTGTATTTATTAAAAATACAGTCCAGATCAATGTGCAGCACGCTTTTCTTATAAAACAGAAAAATGGATTCGCTGGTCATTTTATTGTGCATTTATTTCCTAGGATGCAAATGACACCGCTTCATTAGAACTTATAACACTTGATAGATAAAACCTTATTAAATAAAATGTTGATACTGTGTAAATGATATCAGACACCTTCCTCATTATTCCCTGTGGACACCATATGTCTGTTGGCGTTCTTTACGCCATCCGTTTTCAAGATTTTGCAATAATTCTACATACTGATATGCTGAAGGTTTTTAGTGTTGTATGTATGAGCGTACAGATGTTCACATTTTCACTAAAGTTGTGTATGATTTCCACCGTGATTGTTTTTGTTAGCTCCTGTGCATTTTGCCATCTATGAATGGTAATAGTACAGAAGTAGTACTCGTTTTCTTTAGTGGCCTTACAGATAACATTTATATACATAATAAATGATAAATGGGTTATACTTGTAAAGCGCTTTTCTACCTTGAAGGTACTCAAAGCGCTTTGACAGTATTTCCACATTCACCCATTCACACACACGTTCACTCACTGATGGAGGGAGCTGCCATGCAAGGCGCTACCAGCACCCATCAGGAGCAAGGGTGAAGTGTCTTGCCCATATAAGATAAATGCATCTGGTCCCAGTGTTGACCCCTGAGGTACACCTACCAACTATATTTATCTAGGGAGATGTGTGTTTTTGTAGCTTTACAATGTCACTTCCTGTTGTTGAATAGATTTTCAATGTTTTTTTGTGGAAGTAAGAAAACTAGGTTGGTAGCTTGGGAAGTGATGTTTGTCTCCAATCCTGTAAATCGGTACAACTTTCGCTAGTTTCATTTTTACTGGAAGTTTACCCGATTGAGATATATGTTATGGTTCTGATATCACCGAAAAAACATTTTTATAGTTCCCAAACAAATTCCATTATGGTCAGCAGATGTTTTTGATTTGCATTTGTTTCACAATATCAACTTTTTTGTTTGTTTGCTGCTTCAGTGATGAACATTGAACTGAGAGTCCTGTCTATGGTCTATGGCCCGTTAAGCTTTTCAATCTGGCCTGCCGGACATTCCCAAATAATTTTTTCAGATGTTTAAGATGGAAACTGTAGCTGCCATTATGATGTGCAGTGATGTTTTCAAATGACCGTGAGTCTTGAACTATACAAAGTATTTCAATGGTGGGAATCCACGCTTTTGCATGATATACTAGTTACTATGGTAATCTAATTAGTTGCTATGGTAATCTAAGTCACAGCAGCTGAGACAAGGCACCAAGCAGTGTGGGTGGGGAGTGTTTCCACAGAGTGTTTCCACAGATTGTCAGCCTGAAAATGCGGGTGTCAGGAATAGACCCGGAAGGAGATTCTTAGAACAAAGTTCTTAAGCTTAGTGATGTATCAGATGTATCAGATTGTAGGTGGGGGTTTTTTTTTTACCCTTCGCGTTTATATTTTGCTTTGTTTGTTGCATTTTTGTTGCGTTTCGCTTGATTGTAAAATATGTCAATGGAGAGGGGGTGTGACATATGTTGTCAATATTCAGTGTTTTATCATTCATAGTTAATATTGTAAATCCCACATTCTTTATTTTCATGTACATTCTGGGTGTCTCATTCAGTAAAAAATTTAAAATTCCATTCCATTTTTTAAGGGGGTCTGTCATAACGTTTTTAGCATTCAATCAGACATTGTGACGTTTTGTGTCAGTGTTCCTAAAAATAGATATACCTGCCCCCAGACACATTTTTTTCTCTAAATTTGGCCCCCCAAATCTAAATAATTGCCCAGACCTGGTCTATGGTGTCATTCCATCCTCAATGAATCAGACTCCATCAGTCTACCCCAGGGCAGCTGTGGCTACAAATGTAGCTTACCACCACCGGGTGTGAATGAATGATGGGTTCCCACTTCTCTGTGAGTGCTTTGAGTATATAATAATAGAAAAGCGCGATATAAGATCTAATCCATTATTATTATTATTATTATTATTAGACTGCGGATCTTTGTTCCAATATTTAAAAATCACTTATCAAATCTCAAAATATTTCCTCCATGTTGTCCCTTTTTTTACATTTTTATATTTTGATTCATGCTTTTGTTCCTGTCTAACATTTTACCATTATTTCCTAAAAAAACTAGTCAGATTTGTACACATGTTCTATTCACTTTCTTCACATGAGTATGCTCAATTAACCAATATTACACACATATGATCCCAAATTTGTTCTCTTTCTCATTCTAAAAATCATTGCCTTTTTTTTTTTCTGTGCTCAGTGAAACAACAGCGTTAGTTTTCCATTACGTTTTACTCTAGATAATGTACGTAAAATTCTGCACTGTCACCAAATCATTTTCCCATTGTGGGATGAATAAAAGTATACCCCACGGGTGTCCATAGTGAAGCCCGTGGGCCATTTGCGGCCCGCATACCGAGTTTTATTGACCCGCTACTAGGGTTGTACGGTATACCGGTATTGGTATAGTACTGCGATACTAATTAATCTTATTTGGTACTACACCGCCTCTAAAAAGTAAAATAGCTAAACGTGCTTCACTACACACCGTAGCTCACCGTAGTCAAAATGTAAACAAACGCCATTAGTGGATCTACAACTGATATCCACTGTAATGATACCGAGTACAGGAGCGTATCTAGTTGACACTACTATGATTACATCGACATTTTTTTAGCATCACAAAATCTTATTTCGTTTAAAAAAAAATTATATTATGTTTATAAACTCAGGAAATATGTCCCTGGACACATGAGGACTTTGAATATGACAAATGTATGATCCTGTAACGACTTGGTATCGGATCAATACTTACATTTGTGGTATCATCCAAAACTAATGTAAAGTATCCAAACAACAGAAGAATAAGTGATTATTACATTTTAACAGAAGTGTAGATAGAACATGTTAAAAGAGAAAGTAAGCAGATATCAAGTGGATTAATAATTCATTTTCTACCGCTTGTCCTTTAATAATTTTGACAAAATAATAAAATGGAAAATGACACAATATGTTACTGCATATGTCAGCAGCTAAATTAGGAGCCTTTGTTTGTTTACTTACTACTAAAAGATAAGTTGTCTAGTATGTTTACTATTTTATTTAAGGACAAACTTGCAATAAGAAACATATGTTTAATGTACTCTAAAATGTTTTGTTAAAAAAAAAAAAAAAAGCCAGTAATGACATTTTTTATGGTCCCCTTTATTTAGAAAAGTATCAAAGTACAGAAAAGTATCGAAATACATTTTTGTACCGGTACCGGCAGCAAAATATTGGTATCGGGACAACACTACCCGCTACATATTGTCGGGGAAAAAACAACAGTGAAAATGTAAGAAAAAAGAGGAAAAAATCGGAATGTGATAAGAAAAAGCTAAAATGTTCAAATAAAATACTTAGACACCTAAAACAACACAAAGTTGTGCCTCATAGCATTTGTTTGTAGATGGGTTTTTTTTTAAAGAAAGATCAAAATGGCCCCCAAATACTTTGACTTTTCGGTGTGCAACCCTTGGTGGAAAAAGTTTAAACACCTCTTGTATGTTCTATCCTGTCCAAATAACACACACACACACACACTCATTCTTTCATACTGATAAAGTGGTCTTGTTTCAAGGAGTAACTGTCTGTTTGCCAATAACACACACACACACACACACACAAACACACACACACGAACACACGCACACACACACACACACACACACAAGCGCATGGAACCAGACTGACAAGTCCTTATACGCACAGAGAGTACTTCTTCCTGATGCAAGTTGTGCAAGAAAGGGAGTGGCTGAAACACACTGGCACACTCACACACACACACATGCACACGCACATGCACACACACACACCAGGATAAATACAAGTGACTGTACAGTACAGTAAATATTGACTTGTACGTGCTTTTCATCACACACACAAGTGAACACTAAATGCTGTGGTCCCATTTATCTGCATGGACAGTCCATCCATTATCGCGGCTAATTTGGTCCCAGGCCTGACGATGGTCAACGCATTTCCCCCAAGTAGGATTATTAATAATACATCAAAAATGGTATTAATAGTGCATAAAAATAACTGTTTACGACAGGAGTGTTCAACTATTTTTTATTGAGGGCCACATGGCAGTTATGTGACTAAGTCGGGGCTCTTTAGTGCCGCCCTAGTGGCTCCCTGGAGCATTTTTAAAAAAGGATTGAAAATGGAAAAAGATGGGGGGGGGGGGGGGGTGAATAACTTTTTGGTTTTATTATGTTTTTTGTTTGAGGACAAACATGACACAAACCTTCCCACCTGTTAGAAAGTCCACTGTTTAATATGTTTGTGTGTATGCTTCACTGATGAACATCATTTTGTCCTACTAATTTCGCCGGTTTTTGAACTCAACATAGTGTGGACTGTGACGCAACAGTTTGTTTACGTGTGAAATCTTCTACTCCTCCTTTGTCTCATTTTGTCCACCAAACGTTTTATGCTGTGCGTGAGTGCACAAAGGTGCGCTTTGTTGATGTTATTGACTTGTTGGAGTGCTAATAAGGCATATTTGGTTAGTGCATGACTGCAAGCTCATCATTGCTAACATGCTATTTAGGCTAGCTGTATGTACATATTGCATCATTATGCCTCATTTGTAGCTATATTTGAACTCATTTAATTTCCTTTACCTTTATCCTCTTTGTATATAATTTATATTCGCATGTCTCATGACACATTATCTGTGTGTAATATTGGCTGCGTTTCTGATAGTTATTTCTGTGCCATGTCCTTCCAGACCACGGCAAACATTACCTAGCTTGCCAAAGATTGTAATAAATCTATTAAAAGAAGACAGCCTGCCGTTTCCTTTTAACTTGGACACACACATTTATACCTTTTGGCCAGCAATTTCCAGGTGTTAGCTCACTTTCTGAGTAGCCTCTGATTTACTAATGGTTTCTAATGTTGTAAAAATGTGTAGAATAAATATTACATTTCAACATTTCTGTCAACGAAGATTTGCTTCAGCATGCGACCCAGTCATTTTGATAGTAGGCTATTATAGCTGATATAGACACTTACGTCATGTGTTGCCTTCATGATAAGACTTATATACGGCTTTTCATTTTTTGCGGCTCCAGACAGATTTGTTTTTTGTATTTTTGGTCCAATATGGCTCTTTCAACGTTTTGGGTTATCTAGGTGAGAGGCATAATATTATTAGACAATTGCCTAAGCGACCCGACCTCGGATAAGAGGAAGAAGATGGATGGATGGAATTGCCTAAGCATTTTTTATATTAAATTGTTTTCACGTACACTGTAAATAAAAAATCTGTAGATTTTACAGTAAAAAAAAACAAACCAGCAGCTCAGTTGAAATAATTTTACTGTAAATGTTACGGTGGTTTTTACAGCATATTACTGTAAATTGGAAAAACCGTACCACTGGGTTTTTTTTAAGGTAAACTTCTGGTGACTGAGCTTTTGTTTATTGTTTTTTCTGTTAGTTTTTTTTACAGTAAAATCTAAGGTTGTTGTTTTACATTGTATTACAGTAAATGGAACCACTGTTACCACAGTTTGAATTATTTTATGGTAAAAATCTGACGACTGAATTTGCAGTATTGATGATCATGCTCTGGGCAGCTGAAAAATAAAAGTTCAGATCAAATCATTTTTGCTGTCAAAGTTCAATAAGAAGGTTGTCGGAATCAAATGAAGAATGTGTAACACAACCTACACCCGCTTGCAAAAATGCTAAAGTGTTCTGTCTGGTAGCAGGAAACTTAGCATGGAACACTTTACATTTATGCAATCACACACAGTGCCAACATTTAGTAACTAGGTGATAGAGGAAAGGTAAAAACATGATACATGTATTTGTGGCAGCATCGGACAAAGTCACGTTTAAGTTTCACTTTTGTGTCTCATGGCCCATCATTCTGATGCATTCAAGGACCCTTGGTTACAGTTCAAAACAAAGGCGTCACTAGTTTTTAAACACAGGGGAGGTTTCCATCCTAGCCACCGCCAATGTGTCCTTGGGCAAGACACCTCACCCACCTTGCTCCCAGTGCCACCTACACTGGTGTAAATGTATCTGCGGTGTAGATAATGGGTCTTTCTATGTAAAGGGCCTTGAGTCACGAGAGAAAAAGCACTGTATGAATAATTCACATCACCTAATAAAGTAAAAGGAAACTCGACATATTTGTAATTGTATTTAAGTGAATAATGACAGGTTGTAGGATTTTAAAACTCACATTGTGGCTACTTTATATAACTTTGTTGACACTATTTTGTAAAAAAAAAATAAATAATAATAATAATTAAGTAAAAAAATATATACATTTGGTGTTTTTTTATTCATGTATTTTTTTTTGCTTTTTTTACTTTCTGGGTACTTTAAATTTTTATTTGCTGGCAATGTTTTGTAAAACCAAAAAGCAAAAAAAAACAAAAAACAAATACAATATTTAGTGTTTTATTCATTTCTGTATTTTTTTTTAGAAAATCTCATATTCTGGCTAATTTATATACATTTTTGGACACTATTTTGTTAAAAAAAAAATAATAAATAAATAAGTCAAAAAATAAATACAGTCAGTGTTTTATGTATTTTTGTAACTTTTTTTTAACATTCTGGCTACTTTAAATGTGTTATTTGTTGGCAATGTTTTGTAAAAAAATTAAAAAAATAAAAACAAATTTAAAAAAATACATTATTTAGTGTTTTCTTTTTTGAAATTTTTTTTGTTGTTTTGTTTTTTACAAAAACTCACATTCTGGCTACTTTATATAAATTTGTTGACACTATTTTGTAAAAAAAAAAAAAAAAGTAAAAAAAATGAATACATTATTTGGTGTTTTATTTATGTATTTTTTTCCTTTTTTTACATTCTGGCTACTTTAAATTTAAATTTGTTGGCAATGTTTTGTAAAAAAAATTAAATAAAACAAGGGGGAAAAAAACCAACTGCATAGTTTTGTTAGATTTTTTTTCTTTTACAAATACTCAGATTCTGGTTATTTTATATACATGTGTTAACAATATTTTGTATAAAAAGTAAAATAAAATAAAGTAAAAAAATTAATACATTATTTGGTGTTGTTTCATTCATGTATTTTTTTACTGTTTTTATATTCTCGCTACTTTAAATTTTAATTTGTTGGCAATGTTTTGTAAAAAAAAAAAAAGTAAAAACACTATTTAATGTTTTATTTAATTTTTTTTTATTTATTTTTTTTAACAAAAAACTCACATTCTGGCTACATTATATTATATTTGTTGGTACGGGACGGCGTGGCGAAGTTGGTAGGGTTGCTGGTTACTGGGGTTCAATCCCCACCTTCTACCATCCTGGTCACGTCCGTTGTGTCCTTGGGCAAGACACTTCACCCTTGCTCCTGATGGCTGCTGGTTAGCGCCTTGCATGGCAGCTCCCTCCATCAGTGTGTGAATGTGTGTGTGAATGTGTGAATGTGGAAATACTGTCAAAGTGCTTTGAGTACCTTGAAGGTAGAAAAGCGCTATACAAGTATAACTCATTAACTTTTTTGAGAGGTTTAAGGATATTTTAAGGAGCCTTTTGCCTCCTAAGAAGGTCTAATAATGCCACTAGTTGGAATGCTTGATGAAACCAGAACATAAACATGTAAATATTGTGTTCTTTCTGATCTATTGTGCTTCTGGGTTATCATGCTGAGAAGACTGGCCCGTGCGTAGACCTTCAAATCTGATCGTTTAACAGCAGTGTACACATGCAAGATGGAACTGCTTTACAATCTGGATATGTCAATCCCATTATTAAAAAGTCAAAAAATCTTGGAGACATTATAGCTGCGTGCAAGATTTTTATTAAGGTTTTTACTTGTGTGTTAAAAAGCTACTTTCAACAAAAGGAAGTCAATAATTAGCTTTTAGTGCATGTAAACATACTGACATGTTAGATTTCTGGTGGGATGGAGTTGAATAATAATACATATGATTGTAACAGTATAGTTAAGTTAAAGTTAAAGTACCAGAATGTAGAGAGATGTCACGTGTCTGCAGAGGTAGCAGTAACAGTTTGCATTTCTGCCAGTAAATAGTAGTCTGAAGTAAATTCCATCGAATGTTTCTTACTTCCCCCACATGACACGTAGAAGAAGTCTCTTGGACACCAAACAAACTCTCACAGTCCAACAATCAGTTTGTGGTGAGCTGCACAGCTGATTTGAACCTTCAAAGTGGGGACCGAGCATGCATGCTGACATCTGTGCTCTAGTTTCTAGAGAAACACACACACACATTCACACACACCCCATTCTTTGAAATCCTCCTCCACATTTTTGTTTTCGCAGCTAATGGGAAAAACAAAACCGCATTTCTGAAATCAGCTGAACGACGAATGAGTTGACCTTGTTTTGTTCAGAATGTTTGTCAGGGACGGTAAATGGAGAAGTCCCCACTTGAACATGTAGCGGACATTATTAGTTCTCTGTATTGCTGACGTGTGCTCGCTCCGGCTGCTTCTGATAACCCACTCTGCAGTCTGCTGCTATGACGATAGAGCGCCTCCAATCCTTGAATTTGCATTTACTGAAACTACACTGAAACTTTGCTGACACTTCTGATGCTGTGAACTGAAAAAAAAAAGGTTGCATTTACTGGCATGTGAAACATTGAGTGACACAACTGACCTTGAGCTTATTAACTATTCTCTAATCCGTGGGAGTTCAAACTAGTGGCCACACCGCCATTGTCTTTAGTTTGGCCAGTGAGACGTCACAAATGTCTTAGGAAATCTTCATTTTGAATACCTGACAATCTGATTGATGCAAAATTAGCACCTTCCTGACAGTAATAAGGGTAAATCAGGACAATGACCATGACTTGTGTTTTGAAGTGAATATAGCCCAGTATTTACTAATATTATCCAATCCAAACAACATATATATATATATATATATATATATATATATATATATATATATATATATATATATATATATATATATATATATATATATATATATATATATATATATATATATACTGTGTGTATATATATGTATATACTGCGTATATATACACTACCGTTCAAAAGTTTGGGGTCACATTGAAATGTCCTTATTTTCGAAGGAAAAGCACTGTACTTTTCAATGAAGATAACTTTAAACTAGTCTTAACTTTAAAGAAATACACTCTATACATTGCTAATGTGGTAAATGACTATTCTAGCTGCAATTGTCTGGTTTTTGGTGCAATATCTACATAGGTGTATAGAGGCCCATTTCCAGCAACTATCACTCCGGTGTTCTAATGGTACAATGTGTTTGCTCATTGGCTCAGAAGGCTAATTGATGATTAGAAAACCCTTGTGCAATAATGTTAACACATCTGAAAACAGTTTAGTTCGTTACAGAAGCTACAAAACTGACCTTCCTTTGAGCAGATTGAGTTTCTGGAGCATCACATTTGTGGGGTCAATTAAACGCTCAAAATGGCCAGAAAAAGAAAACTTTCATCTGAAACTCGACAGTCTATTCTTGTTCTTAGAAATGAAGGCTGTTCCACAAAATTGTTTGGGTGACCCCAAACTTTTGAACGGTAGTGTATCTGTATATATATATATATATATATATATATATATATATATATATATATATATATATATATATATATATATATATATATATATATATATATATATATATATATATATGTGTGTATGTATGTATATATATATGTATGTATGTATATGTGTTTATACTGTATGTATGTATGTAAATGTGTTTATATGTATGTACAGTGTATATATTTATATATGTTAATATGTATGTACAGTGTATATATATAAATATATGGGTATGTGTATATATGTATATATGTGTATATATAGTAGTCTTATAATTAGCATATACACTCTTAAGAATTTGTCCTAATAGAGGTCTAAAAGTGATATTATGCATGCAGTATGAAGTTATTAAAGTATTGCTAAAGCAACATACTTTGTAGTAATGCATTTACTAGGCCAAACAATGTTCATTTGGATAGTTCGATATTTCTTCTTTTTAAAAGTCAATGAAAAGTTTCCAAATAATACCGACACGTTTAAAAATGATGACCCAACAAAAAATGAGAAACAAAGTTCTGTTTTTTTAAACCAATTTTCCCCTTAAAAAATATTTAAGAGAAGTAAGAGATCCTTATTTCACACCAAATATCGTATTAAACTAATGAACAATAGTCAATGAATTGCATTAAGAGTATATTATTGATTAGTTTGATGAGTGTTAATTGCTTTGTGTCCTGCTGGTTGTAGTTATCTACTAATCCACTGCTCAAAGAAAGCCCAAATCAGCAGGATGCCATCTTTGTCCAGGCAGGGACCAACCAGAGTGCTGCACTCCACTTTTTCTGTTTTTTTCCGCCACACAGCAAACCTGCAGTCTCTCCTGTGGGGGAAAAAAAAACAACCCAAAACTACAAAAACCTTCTAAGGATTTTACTTTTGATGTTGATATTTTTGATCCATGTGGTTGATTTGTCCAGTGTCTGCTGTGATCCTGACAAGTCTATGTGACAGCAGGATGGCACAGGTGGGTTTCATTAAGTGTGCAGTAACTTCTAGGAGAAACATTCTGATGAACTTTTTAATGTGACAGCAGGACCATCGGGGAGAGATTTTAAAGTTCCAGCAGGAGGAGCGACTTCTTCTTAAAGCTTGGAAAAACATGGTCAGTAAAAGAAAATGCTCGACTTGATTGTTGGAGACATCATATACACTATATGGCCAAAAGTATTTGGCCACCCATCCAAATGATGAGAATCAGGTGTCCTAATCACTTGGCCCGGCCACAGGTGTATAAAATCAAACATTTAGGCGTGGAGACTGTTTCTACAAACATTTGTGAAAGAATGGGCTCAGTGATTTCCAGCATGGAACTGTCATAGGATGCCACCTGTGCAACAAATCCAGTCCTGAAATTTCTGATGGACGAGTCGGGGTTTGGAGGTTGCCAGAACGGTAGTGCACAAAGCAAGGTCCATAAAGAAATGGATGACAGAGTCTGGTGCGGATGCACTTGACTGGCCTGCACAGAGTCCTGACTTGAACCCAATGGAACACCTTTGGGATGAATTAGAACGAAGACTGAGAGCCAGGCCTTCTCGACCAACATCAGTGTGTGACCTCACCAATGCGCTTTTGGAAGAATGGTGGAAAATTCCTATAAACACACTCCGCAACCTTGTGGACAGCCTTCCCAGAAGAGTGGAAGCTGTAATAGCTGCAAAAGGTGGACCGACATCATGTTGAACCCTATGGGTTAGGAATGGGATGGCACTTCAAGTTCATATGTGAGTCAAGGCAGGTGGCCAAATACTTTTGGCAATATTGTGTATATAGTAGTGATTCACAGGACAGGCTGTAGGGGGCAGTAATGTTGCCAGAGCAACATATATAGAGATACTATGGCCAACGCAGTTTTTAAAGTTGGTAGCAAACATGGCGCCTTATAGTCACGTGAGGGGCTTTTGACCAATCATTTAGGAGATCCTCTGGCCATACTCTCTCTGAGTCGGGACAAGAGGACGGGAGCACATTACACCAGTTTTAAAGTCGCTGCATTGGTTCCTCGTCTGCTTCAGGGTCGATTTTAAAGGCCTACTGAAACCCACTACTACCGACCACGCAGTCTGATAGTTTATATATCAATGATGAAATCTTAACATTGCAACACATGCCAATACGGCCGGGTTAACTTATAAAGCGCAATTTTAAATTTCCCGTGAAACTTCCGGTTGAAAACGTCTATGTATGATGACGTATGCGCGTGACGTCAATGGTTAAAACGGAAGTATTCGGACACATTGTATCCAATACAAAAAGCTCTGTTTTCATCGTAAAATTCCACAGTATTCTGGACATCTGTGTTGGTGAATCTTTTGCAATTTGTTTAATGAACAATGAAGACTGCAAAGAAGAAAGCTAAAGGTGGGACCGGTGTATTAGCGGCTGGCTGCAGCAAAACAACCAGGAGGACTTTGAGTTGGATAGCAGACGCGCTATCCGACGCTAGCCGCCGACCGCACCGATGATCGGGTGAAGTCCTTCGTTGCTCCGTCGATCGCTGGAACGCAGGTGAGCACGGGTGTTGATGAGCAGATGAGGGCTGGCTAGCGTAGGTGGAGCGCTAATGTTTTTATCATAGCTCTGACGAGGTCCCGTAGCTAAGTTAGCTTCAATGGCGTCGTTAGCAACAGAATTGTTAAGCTTCGCCAGGCTGGAAAGCATTAACCTTGTAGTTACAGGTCCATGGTTTAATAGTATTGTTGATTTTCTGTCTATCCTTCCAGTCAGGGATTTTATTTCTTTTGTTTCTATCTGCAGTTAAGCCCGATGCTATCACGTTAGCTCCGTAGCTAAAGTGCTTCGCCAATGTATTGTCGTGGAGATAAAAGTCACTGTGAATGTCAATTTCGCGTTCTCAACTCTCATTTTCAAGAGGATATAGTATCCGAGGTGGTTTAAAATATGAATCAGTGATCCACAATAGAAAAAGAAGAGTGTGGAATCCAATGAGCCCTTGTACCTAAGTTACGGTCAGAGCAAAAAAAGATACGTCCTGCATTGCACTCTAGTCCTTCATTCTTACGTCCTCATCCACAAATATTTCATCCTTGCTCAAATTAATGGGGTAATCGTCGCTTTCTCGGTCAACAATGGGGAAATGTGAGGAGCCTTTCAACCTGTGACGTCACGCTACTTCCGGTACAGGCAAGGCTTTTTTTATCAGCGACCAAAAGTTGCGAACTTTATCGTCGATGTTCTCTACAAAATCCTTTCGGCAAAAATATGGCAATATCGCGAAATGATCAAGTATGACACATAGAATGGATCTGCTAATCCCAATTTAAATTAAAAAAAATCATTTCAGTAGGCCTTTAAAGTTCTATTATTAGTTTTTAAAAGTCTTATCTATCTGACTGGCTTTGATCATATCAATCCTCGCGGATCATGATGTCTTTTAGCTTGACCAGAACAAAGACCCACGGTGAGGCGGCATTTAGCCATGATGGTTCCCACCAGTGGAACAGCTTGCCAAAGAGCCTCAGGACTGCAAAGAGAGTTGATTTTTTTCCATCCATCCATCCATTTTCTACCGCTTGTCCCTTTCGGGGTCGCGGGGGGTGCTGGAGCCTATCTCAACTGCATTTTTTTTTTTTTAAAGGCTGAAGACATATCATTTTAATCAGGCTTTTTACTAATCACCTGTTTTTTATTATTTTATTGTATTGGGTTTTTTTTTAATCTTAATCATTAATATTTTTACTATTATTCTCTCAATGTTATGTTTGTGTGTGTGTGTGTGTGTGTGTGAGTGTGTGTGTGTGTGTGTGTTTTCTATTTTTTTTCTTTTATTTTTTTTTTTTTCAATCAATCAAAGTTTGTTTATATAGCTCAAAGGGCTGCACAAGCCACAATGACATCCTCGGTTTGGTTTGTTTTGTTTTGTACAGCACTTTGTGTTTTCCCCTTGAATGTGCATGAAAAGTGCTTTATAAAATAAAGTTTGATTTGATGTGATCGATCAAAAGTCACGCACGTGACTACAGGGCGCCATGTTTGCTACCAACTTAGAAATCGAGTTGGCCATACTCTCTCTATACTCGACTCTGAATGTTGCTAGTGTGCCCACTTGCTCTCTAGCTCTCTTCTACAGCTGTGTTTTTCAACCTTTTCTGAGCCAAGGCACATTTTTTTCATTGAAAAAATCCCGAGGCACACCACCAGCAGAAAACCTTAAAAAAATGAAATTTAGCAGCCGATATTGACAGTAAAAAGTAGTTCTCACAATTGTTGGATATGAATTCAAACCATAACCAACCATGCATCACTATAGCTCTTGTCTCAAAGTAGGTGTACTGTCACGACCTGTCACATCACGCCATGACTCATTTGGAGTTTTTTGGTGTTTTCCTGTGTGTAGTGTTTTAGTTCTTGTCCTGCGCTCCTATTTTGTTGTTGATTGTCATGTCATGTACGGATGTACTTTGTGGACGCCGTCTGCTGCTCAACACGCTGTAAGTCTTTGCTGTCGTCCGGCATTAATTTTTTGTTTACTTTGCAGCCAGTTCAGTTTTAGTTTCGTTCTGCATAGCCTCCCCCAAGCTTCAATGCCTTTTCTTAGCGTCATTCGCCTTTTGTTTATTTTTGGTTTAAGTTCGATACCTTTTTACCTGCACACTGCCTCCCGCTGTCGTCTGCATAATGTGATCATAACAAACCATTCTCCCGACATCTACAAAGCAATTACCGACCTGCTGGCACCTACTGATAGGGAAGAGTATTACACGGTTTCTCTGCTAAAGCTCTAGACAGCACTGACACTCAACAACTGTGAATCATTTGCGGATTCTAATTACTGGTTTGCAAAAAATATTTTTAACCCACGGCACACCAGACTGTATCTCACGGCACACTGGTGTGCTGCGGCACAGTGGTTGAAAAACACTGTTCTATAGTGATGAGCGACACCACTGATTTTCTTTCCCATCCAATACCGGGTAAAATTCCGGCTGGTATCGGCGTTACCGATCCGATACTGATACTTTGTGCAAATATACTGAATGTGTCCGGGTTAATTTAAAAAGTGGTGTATTTTAAGTGTTGCTGCTTCACCACTTTAGTCATTATTTTTGCGCTTCAGAAACCGTGACTTTAGCCCGAGAGTTCTTCTGTTGGTTTGATACTGTCATTACTGCCACAAGTGGTGGAAAATGGTATTACAACTGAGTACCCCTGCGGCCCAAGATATTTTTTGGCGGCTCTCTAGGGGGCCCTGATTTAGACAATATCTCAATGATTTAGCTACTTTACACTGCGTCCCTGTTACTGATACATATATCAAATAACTTAAATATCAAAAGTATCGATATTTTGATTTGAGAATTGATGCTCTGTGCAAGTTTTTCCACACCAAACTAGGCCAAGAATGCTTTTGATGGACGTCGCTTGATAATGTCCACAAAGTTCCCCAAACTCAATCAGTTCCCCAAACTGTTCCCACAGGGTTGCAATCCCAATAGCTTATCAAGCGTGATATAATATGATATTAGGTTTCCACTCAAATCTAACAGTTGTCCTTATTGCTCTGTGAAGTCCTCCGCTCTCCAGCAGCAGACTTTGGATGGTGACCTCAGACCTTCAGGCCCGGTCCAGTCCTTCCTGTCCAGGCAGAGGCAGTCGTCACGCAGAAGGAGGCTGCTGCAGCCCAGATAGAAGCTTCCTAACTTCTGGAGGAGCAAGAGATTCAAGGATGTATTTATCCAGTTTGCTCTCAGCCTCTTTGTACGAGCTTGCTTCTATCGCCCTCTGCTGGCAAATAAATGCAATTGCTGTTTAAAAGACGAGGGCTCCATTCTAATATTACTTGTGTTCATGAAACTACTGTAAACAACCGAGGCCGATATATTTGTCTAATCTAAATTATTTGAATAAATAATCTATCCAATTACTATAAATATTATACAGGCCAACAAATGTTTTTCCGGTTGAAAAAAAAAAAAGTAAACAATGAATAACTTTTTTAAACATTTTGATTTGGGTTATTTTTGTACTTAATTTAAAAAAAAAAAAAGTGTGTGCGTGTGCGTTTGATTAAAAATTATATTTATTTGGTTATTTGTGTTTAATTTTAAAGTTCATTTAAAATGGTCAACATATATATTTGTCCCATGTTATTTATTCATTTGGGCTTCAAAAATAACGAGCTAACTCATGTGATTAATCAGAAAAAAATTATAAATCATGTATATAAACAGATTAATTAATAGCCAATGATTAATCGTGATTAATCCAAATTCAAAAGTGTGATTAATCTGATTTTACATATCTATTTATCTACGTATTATTATGTATGTATTCTTAAAAATCAAGCATCTTTTTTTTTAAATAACTTTTAGTTTTCTTTCCAGATTGGCCCTAATCTGCCTTTGTAATGTTAAATTAAAGTTAAAGTACCAATGATGGTCACACACACATTAGGTGTGGTGAAATTATCTTCTGCATTTCACCCATCCCCTTGTTCCACCCCCTGGGAGGTGAGGGGAGCAGTGAGCAGCAGCGGTGGCCTCGCCCGGGAATCATTTTGGTGATTTAACCCCTAATTGCAACCCTTGATGCTGAGTGCCAAGCAGGGAGGTAATGGGTCCCATTTTTATAGTCTCTGGTACGACTCAGTTTGAACTCACAACCTACCGATCTTGTGATGCAGGCTATGTTTGTGTTGTTATGTGTTATTTCATGTTTATGTGCATTTAAAAAATACATATACACTACCGTTCAAAAGTTTGGGGTCACCCAAACAATTTTGTGGAATAGCCTTCATTTCTAAGAACAAGAATAGACTGTCGAGTTTCAGATGAAAGTTCTCTTTTTCTGGCCATTTTGAGCGTTTAATTGACCCCACAAATGTGATGCTCCAGAAACTCAATCTGCTCAAAGGAAGGTCAGTTTTGTAGCTTCTGTAACAAGCTAAACTGTTTTCAGATGTGTGAACATGATTGCACACGGGTTTTCTAATCATCAATTAGCCTTCTGAGCCAATGAGCAAACACATTGTACCATTAGAACACTGGAGTGATAGTTGCTGGAAATGGGCCTCTATACACCTATGTAGATATTGCACCAAAAACCAGACATTTGCAGCTAGAATAGTCATTTACCACATTAGCAATGTATAGAGTGTATTTCTTTAAAGTAAAGACTAGTTTAAAGTTATCTTCATTGAAAAGTACAGTGCTTTTCCTTCAAAAATAAGGACATTTCAATGTGACCCCAAACTTTTGAACGGTAGTGTATATATCACAAAAAGCGAGCTGCAGGCCACACGTTGGACATATTTTATGTATCATCTTCAATCAATAAATATAAAGTGTCTCAAATATAGGTATACTTTTTTAAGCTACATTTCCTGTCCGTGCCGCCAACACAAAGTTATTTTGTCAACTCAAAGAGGAACTGCACTTTTTTTCCATTCACAATCCCTATGTGAGACAAGAACAGATATGTATTTCTTTTTTAATGCATTCTAAACCGATAGATACGGCAAGTAGGAGGTGGCTAAAAATGCCGTTAATTTGGAGGACTCTATTGCGCCCATAAATCCCTCTGAATAACATCGCCAACAATACTCCATTTACATGTTGTGACCTGAGTGTTTACCAAGTAAACTATTTTGTAGCGGCGCCGTGATCACAGAGATCTAGCCCATGCTGCTATATTGACATACTGAGACGGTAAGCTGCTGCATCGCCTGTGTTGGTGAAAGTTCATGCATCACACCTGGATAGTGGAAGGATGTGGCCAGAAACCGAGATGTTGGTCAATTTTGACATTCAACTTAGACCCTGAGATGGCAAGAAAGACTTGTTTGCGCCAACCTTTTTTTTTTTTTTTTTACCTTTGAATGGATTATAATTCTTCCTCAAAACAGGAAGATACAAACATCCCATCAGTCGGCATCCCAGTGAGAGCAGACATTGTGCAGTTAGTGATTGTTTTATTGTGTTTGTAGTTTGTATTTCTTGTTCAGTACTTTGCAATAGTGCTACATGATGCTATGATGTAAACCTGATTAGCACACAGCTTCTAAACCCACCCCCCTTATATTCAGGCCATCATTTGTCCCAAAGTAGTCTTTGACGGCGCTCATCAAGTCTGCCATGATTAGTAGTAATCGTTGTTGAAGGGTATCGCGAACATTGTGATGCATAAATGAAATTAATATGCCGCTGTATGCTTAAAATGAGCAAAATACGTCAATATTACATGTTATTATAAATGTTCCTGTTACTACATTACATATGTACTTACAGCGTGTGTATAAAATGTTGATTTTGGAGGTCTTATAAAGTGCTGTATAGGCGGAATAGAGCGACTCCTGTTAACTCTGTTGTTAGTTGACTTTTGCTAACATTTATTTACGAGTTAGAATGCATAAAAGAAGAAAAACATAAGTGAGCCTGTCTTAAATAAGGATTGAGAATGATAGGCAAAAAAATCTAAAAATACAAAAAAAATGCAGCTCCCCTTTAATAGACTTTATTGATTATTTATTTTAACTTTGGGAGAGTAATAAAATAATTCTAAATACATGCGTTATTTAGGTAAACAAAAGTCCTACAAAAAATGAGACACGAATGTTCTCCTGTACTGTACAGAGGTAGTTCTTTGACATGTTTGGCACAACAAGAGCACCCGGTCATGTTGTAGTGTGTATCGCGTAATGAGAAGAAACATACAGTAGGAAGGGGATTCATATGGCCCCATCCGTGGCGGTTTACCTGACACATGAAATGTGACAAATTGCAGGGATGCATTATCCAGTGTTGAATATCTTATGTCTTGTGTTGTGGTCATTCCAACTTTGACCACAGGCTCAGTTGCTATGTAGAGTGGCGCTTTCCATCATTTTCAGCAGACTGCCCTTCCCCTTCCTCTCCTGACATAGCCACCTTAGGAACGGGGAATATGTATCCCTTCCCTACTGCACTGTCACACAAGGATGGAAACAAAATGTTGAGTCAAATAAGATTCATAAAAAATGTGATGTGTTCAAGTCCAGAAGACACATTTTGAAGTGATTATGTTGGACTCCGTTCGGCCCATAGCTGCTAGAGATGCAAAAGGGAACGTGTACATGGTTATATGACTTAGATCAGGGTTTTTCAACCTTTTTTGAGCCAAGGCGCATTTTTTTCATAGAAAAACTCCGGAGGCACACCACCAGCAGAAATCATTTAAAAACGAAATTTGGTTGACAATAAAATGTTGTCACAATTGTTGGATGACTTTAAAGCATAACCAACCATGCATCAATATAGCTCTTGTCTCAAAGTAGGTGTACTGTCACCACCTGTCACATCACGCCTTGACTTATTTGGAGTTTTTTGCTGTTTTCCTGTGTGTAGTGTTTTAGTTCTTGTCTTGCGCTCCTATATCGGAGGCTTTTTTTCTGTCTTTGGTATTTTCCTGTAGCAGTTTCATGTCTTCCTTTGAGCGATATTTCCCGCATCTACTTTGTTTTAGCAATCAAGAATATTTCAGTTGTTTTTATCCTTCTTTGTGGTGTCATTGTTGATTGTCATGTCATGTTCGGATGTACATTGTGGACGCCATCTTTGCTCCACAGTAAGTCTTTGCTGTCGTCCAGCATTCTGTTTTTGTTTACTTTGTAGCCAGTTCAGTTTTAGTTTCGTTCTGCATAGCCTTCACCTAGCTTCAATGCCTTTTCTTAGGGACTCTCACCTTTTGTTTATTTTTGGTTTAAGCATTAGACACTTTTTTACCTGCACACTGCCTCCCGCTGTTTCCGACATCTACAAAGCAATTAGCTACCGGCTGCCACCTACTGATATGGAAGAGTATTACACGGTTACTCTGCCGAGCTCTAGACAGCACCGACACTTAACAACAACACATCATTTGCAGATTATAATTACTGGTTTGCAAAAAATATTTTTAACCCAAATAGGTGGAATTAGATAATATCTCACGGCACAGTGGTTGAAAAACACTGACTTAGATGCACTGAATCCAGCATGACAGTAACAAAGTTCATATGACATGGAAGTGTGGTGCACTTAAGTCCCAGTCAGCTCTGACCCCATGCTGACACTTCGGAGGCGCTGGGGCTCAATAGATGGCACAGTGAGGAAGGACATCGTGTGCTGACCCAAAGAAGGTTGGGCAAAGGCGGGCACCACTCTGTGGTGGTTGATGATGGGCTGGGAGCTGCAGTGCTCCAGACGAGAGGAAGACGGGTGAAATAGGAAAGCAGAATGATGTTGGGGGGTAATGGGAATGGCGGAGTCCGGTGGAGTCTCTCCAGAGGGAAAACTGACCTCAGTTTTCTCTTCTTCCTCCTCTCTGGTGTGGCTTTCTTCCCCGATGCTCTGATCCACCTGCCTGGTGGTGTCTGCTGCTTGTCCATGGAAATCAATGTCCAGCAGAGGCACTCTGGCGCTCTTCTCCTCCCTGAAACTGCAAATCGTGCTCTGGGTGTCCTGACCCAGTCCAGAAGGCAAAGACCCTCCTTTGCCGATCTTGCAACTCTCGCTGTCGTCGTCGTCGCTGTTGCACGGGTCGGTGTTGGGGGAGTGGTGCAGACGCTGCAGCTGGGCCGAGGTGCGTCGCAGGGCTCCGCCCATGAGGCCGGTGGGCGAGGGGGCCGCGTTCAGGAGCCGGTTGAAGAGAGCCATGTTGGGGTGGCGGCTGACTGTCTCCTCCATGTTCTCAGCGATCTCCTCCAGGGGCTGGAAGTGCATCTCCTCTTTGGGGATCCTGTCAGAAAGAACAGACAGTTCTCAGATCAGCACTGACGTTGTTGTTCGCTCATTGCGTATCAGGACTTGATAATGTTTTATTAAGTCACATTATGAGAGAAGAGTGATAAAACATTTTTTTCCAGATGTGTTCCCATTTCTTCAAGTTACCAAAACGTCTGGGAACGACTCTACAAACTCAGTGGTTCTCAAACTTTTTTCACCTAGTACCACCCTCGGAAAAAAACGTGGCTCTCCAAGTACCACAGTGATGACCAACAATAAAGTACAGTGGCGTAGTAGGCCTGAATATTCATTCAAATCAAGGCAGATGTTTTATTTAACAAGTATATTTAGTATTTTGGCCATTGTAACATTCATTACACACAGTTGGAACACTGTGTTTAGAAATAGAAAAATAAAACATTGTACTTTAATCAAGTGATTCTTTAGTGTACCACTAGATGGAGCCCACTAGTGGTACACGTACCACATTTTGAGAATCCCTTCTTATACACCTTTCAAATTGTGCGTGGCAGGTCCAACATCAATGTTGACGATACAAATGTTTTTATATCAGGGCCCGGGGAGTCCTAAGTGAGTCCTAAGCTTGTTTTTTATTGTGGCACATTATGGAAATAAAACTAAACCAAAAAAAAAACCCGGCATAAATGGGAAAAATAGAGCAAAAAGACACAGTGTAGAGAAAAAAACCTAAACATTTGCTACTAATAACTTAACTAAACTTAACAAGTATAGAAGTATATCAAAGTGGCCCCGCAGCATGATGTTTTACTCATTTTATACCACAAAGACTTCAAAGTAGACACTAGATGACAGTAAAAAAAAAAAAACTGTACTGTTTTCATTCCATCCATCCATCCATTTTCTACCGCTTGTCCCTTTTAGAGGTCGCGGGGGGTGCTGGAGCCTATCTCAGCTGCATTCGGGCGAAAGGCGGGGTACACCCTGGACACGTCGCCACCTCATCACATGGCCGACAGTTTTAATTCATTATAGCTAAAAATAGTAGTAATTAATTTTAATTACAGAAAATGTATTTTACGCATTTGTGAACTATTGATCGATCTTTAGCTGTAATTTTTGTTGTTAAATGACAGGAGAGATTATCATCACACTTCAACATCTCTGTCATGTAAATGCTGCCTCTTTGCTAGGTCAGCATGGCAAATGAAAATCTGTTAATTGCCTTACCTTTAATAAATAAAGCTTGAGTAAATATGTATATTTATGTACTATATTACCCCAAATCAGTCTAAACTACGCGTGAGGAAAACAATTGATTAGTAATCTGTTTCAAAAGGTGCGACAAAGACAGAATCGTATGAAAATTAAATTAAAAAAATAATGCAAATCCATTTAATGCGTTCAGACCCCCAAAATGATTGACAATAAAACAAAGCTACATACGTATAAATGATGAATAAAATGGAAAAATAAACATTTAACATCACTTTTATCTTTATTGAAGACTCCTGTTGACAAAGACGGCGATGAGCAGTGAGGTAGGAGAAGAGAGCCACAAGTTCTTTCTTGCGGTTTCTCACCTTCTTTATCAAAGTGCTAGTATTTGCAACTTTCTTTGGCCCCATGGTGGGTTATTTTGCAGTCGTACTCAATTAAAAAAAAAAAAGCACAGAGACTGACTTACAAACACGTGGGGTTATTTGTTTGAGCACTCGATTCCAAAAAATTATCTGCTGGCAAACAGATTAGTTTGTTAGGCTGCGTACAATGTTTAGTCGTACGATAACCACATTTTCATCAGAAACTGAAGAGTGGGGCATACAAAACCCAAGTTGCCACTTTACAGTAAACGGACACATCCTATAGAAAGTCTGTAGAAAGTTTTTACAATCACACATTCTGTTCTTGAAAAGTCAACCGGCCCCAATACTTTAATCCTGTGTGGATTTTCCCACAAAGTGAGTTAATTCACATTGAAATGTAAAAATGTGATGACGAGGACAATGCCACTCACGCCATGTCGAAAGTGGAGCCCTGAAAGGAGGGTTTGCGAAGGACAAAGAGGGTTGCAGCTGTGTAGGGAGGTCTGGGGTTCGAGTCATTCCAGTAGCGGTCCCGTTCAATCATTGGCACATCTCCATACATCTCATCCACCGCCATCATGGACACCTGCAAAGTGAAGCGAACACACACACACACACACACACACACACACACACACACACGCACATGCACGCACGCACGCACGCACACACACACACACACACACATCTACAATAAAGAGAAATTGAAACTAAACATGTTTATAATTTTGTTGCATTATACTGTCACAGGCCACAACATTAGGGACAGCTGCATTATCTTTCTTTCAACACAACAACGTTTATTTTAAATATTAGAGTCAATCTGGCTTTGATACTACCTCTGATCGTGGAATATTGATGGACATGCCCGGAAAAAAGGCGGAAAAATTCATTCTGACTTGAACTATCAAAAAATAGCTTTATGAGCTCCAATACTGTATAACAGACCTGGGCAAATTAAGGCCACATGCGGCTCGTTAAGTTTTTCAATCTGACCCGCCGGACATTCCCAAATAATTTTTTTAGATCTTCAAGATGGAAACTGTAGCTGCCATTATGATGTACAGTGATGTTTTCAAATGACCGTACCTTAGTGGTTAGTGTGTCCGCCCTGAGATCGGTAGGTTGTGAGTTCAAACCCCGGCCGAGTCATACCAAAGACTATAAAAATGGGAGCCATTACCTCGCTGCTTGGCACTCAGCATCAAGGGTTGGAATAGGGGGTTAAATCCCCAAAAATGATTCCCGGGTGCAGCCATCGCTGCTGCTCACTGCTCCCCTCACCTCCCAGGGGGTGATCAAGGGTCATGGGTCAAATGCAGAGAATAATTTCGCCACACCTAATGTGTGTGTGTGACAATCATTGGTACTTTAACTTTAAAAAGTATTTCAATGGTTGGAATCTGCGCTTTTGCATGATATACTAGATACTATGGTAACCTAATTAGTTACTATGGTAATCTAATTAGTTACTATGGTAATCTAAGTCACAGCAGCTCAGACGAGGCACCAAGCAGTGTGGGTGGGGAGTGTTTCCAGAGCAGCTAGCCTGAAATGCGGGTGTCAAGATTTTTACAACAAAGGTTTGAAGCTTAGTGATATATCAGATTGGGTTGGTTTTTACCCATCGCGTTAATATTTCGCTGTTTATTGCATTTTTGTTGCGTTTCGCTTGATTGTAAAATATGTTGATGGAGAGGGGGTGAGACGTTCATATGTTGTCAATATTCAGTGTTTTATCGTTCATAGATAATATTGTAAATCCCACATTCTTTATTATCATGTAAATTCTGGGTGTCTCATTCAGTAAAAATATTTCAAATTCCATTCCGTTTTATTAAGGTGGTCTGTCATAACGTTTTTAGCATTCAATCAGACATTATTGTGAGGTTTTGTATTAGTGTTCCTAAAAATCAGATATACCGGCCCCCAGACACATTTTTTTTCTGTAAATGTGGCCCCCCGAGTCAAAATAATTGCCCAGGCCTGCTGTATAACATGTGAATCTAACTTAAGAAACATCCATCCCATCCATCCATTTTCTACCGCTTATTCCCTTCGAGGTCGCGGGGGGCGCTGGAGCATATCTCAGCTACAATCGGGCGGAAGGCGGGGTACACCCTGGACAAGTCGCCACCTCATCCCAGGGCCAACACAGATAGACAGACAACATTCACACTCACATTCACACACTAGGGCCAATTTAGTGTTGCCAATCAACCTATCCCCAGGTGCATGTCTTTGGAGGTGGGAGGAAGCCGGAGTACCCGGAGGGAACCCACGCAGTCACGGGGAGAACATGCAAACTCCACACAGAAAGATCCCAAGGCCGGGATTGAACTCACGGCTACTCAGGACCTTTGTATTATGAGGCAGACGCACTAACCCCTCTGCCACCGTGCTGCCCACTTAAGAAACAACCACATTAATTGTATGTTTTTCTCAACAGTTAATTTGGACCTCTTACTCTATTTGTGTTATTAATGTGCTATTTTAAAATGTAAATGTAATCAGATTAATTATGATGAAAAATGCATCCCCATTAATGCTCTGACATGAATATTGTAAGGAACTAACAAGTTTGGAGAAGGTACAGGTGTGCCTAAAAAAGTATCTCATTATAATTAAATTGTATTATCTCCCAAGGATGTGTCCTTTCACCCTTACTTTGTATTATGTTTACTGATGAATGCAGGAGTAGGCAGGAGGACAGCTATATATGATTCAATTATCTGATGACACAGCGCTGCTGTCCCTCCTCTATGGTTCACAATCAAAGTTAAGAGCACCCTAACGGATTTTATCTCCTGGTGTGACTTTTTGGATTTAAATGTACCTAAAACCAACTAATTAATTATTGATTTGATGGCTGCTGGTTAGCGCCTTGCATGGCAGCTCCCGCCATCAGTGTGTGAATGTGTGTGTGAATGGGTGAATGTGGAAATACTGTCAAAGCGCTTTGAGTACCTTGAAGGTAGAAAAGCGCTATACAAGTATAACCCATTTATCATTTATTATTTTAGATGTAAAAAGGACATTTCTACAGAGTGCATCATACATAACAAAAAAGTTGACATTGTTTTATCATATAAATACTTGGGGACCTTTTTGAGGACTAGCTGAAGTTTGATGTGAACACAGATTTTATAGTGAAGCGAGCACAACAGAGAATTCATCTTCACAGGAAACTAAATTATTTCTCTGTCAGGCTTGTTATACTCTGTCCTTTTTATCAAACATTTATTGAGAGTCTCATGTGTTTTTCTTTTATTTGTTGGTTTTACTGTCTTTCAGTTAAAGACCGAAACAGCCTGACTAGTATTGTTAAGTCTTGCTCTAAGATTACCAGAGTAAAACTAAGGGACTTAAATGTCTTCTGCAACAGCAAATCCTCCGAAAAGCAAAGAGCATTTTAGCCTCCCTGAGCGATGTTGTGTTGTATTGTTGTACTGTTTATGTATTTTTTGACTATTTATTTATTGTGGGCCATGTGTAGGCTTTGCGAACCACGACAACCTGCTGTTCAAAATGAATTGCCCCTTGAGGGATTAATAAAGTTGTCAAGCGGTAGAAAATGGATGGATGGATGGATGGATGGATGGATGGATGGATGAAATTGAATCAAAAATCAACACTATGAGGAAACAATAAAATGACCAACCTGGAAATTTCTGTCAATCAACCAATTTGTTTCGAAGTCGTCGTCATCTTCTCCAAAAGGGTTGATCAGCTGCTCTGCAACCTTTTAGAGAGACAAAAATGCCAGTAAAATATAATGCTTTATTTTTTTTTAATGTGGTACAGTAAACCCTGGTTTTCACTGTTAATTGGTTCCAGGGCTGACCGTAGCCGATGAATTATCCGCAAAGTAGAAATGATCAATTACAAATATTTTTTTATAGCTAGAGCTCCTTTAATTCAATATAGTAATGCTGCCTGACGCTAAGCCAATCAGTGGCCATTCTTAGGCTTGAATATATATATATATATATATATATATATATATATATATATATATATATATATATATATATATATATATATATATATATATATATATATATATATATATATATATATATATATATATACAGTACAGGCCAAAAGTTTGGACACACCTTCTCATTTCGATGTGTTTTCTATATTTTCATGACTATTTACATTTTAGATTGTCACTGAAGGCATCAAAACTATGACACCTGTGAAGTGAAAACCATTTCAGGTGACTACCTCTTGAAGCTTATTGAGAGAATGCCAAGAGTGTGCAAAGCAATAATCAGAGCAAAGGGTGGCTATTTTGAAGAAACTAGAATATAAAACATGTTTTCAGTTATTTCACCTTTTTTTGTTAAGTCCATAACTCCACATGCGTTCATTCATAGTTTTGATGCCTTCAGTGACAATCTACAATGTACACTACCGTTCAAAAGTTTGGGGTCACCCAAACAATTTTGTGGAATAGCCTTCATTTCTGAGAACAAGAATAGACTGTCGAGTTTCAGATGAAAGTTCTCTTTTTCTGGCCATTTTGAGCGTTTAATTGACCCCACAAATGTGATGCTCCAGAAACTCAATCTGCTCAAAGGAAGGTCACTTTTGTAGCTTCTGTAACGAGCTAAACTGTCTTCAGATGTGTGAACATGATTGCACAAGGGTTTTCTAATCATCAATTAGCCTTCTGAGCCAATGAGCAAACACATTGTACCATTAAAACACTGGAGTGATAGTTGCTGGAAATGGGCCTCTATACACCTATGTAGACATTGCACCAAAAACCAGACATTTGCAGCTAGAATAGTCATTTACCACATTAGCAATGTATAGAGTGTATTTTTTTAAAGTTAAGACTAGTTTAAAGTTATCTTCATTGAAAAGTACAGTGCTTTTCCTTCAAAAATAAGGACATTTCAATGTGACCCCAAACTTTTGAACGGTAGTGTAAATAGTCATGAAAATAAAGAAAACAAATTGAATGAGAAGGTGTGTCCAAACTTTTGGCCTGTACTGTATACAAACAGTAGATAGATAGATAGAACAGGCTTTTAAAAAAAGTTTTTAAATCTGTGATAGAGAGAGCCACAAACTTTAAATCATGATGGGGCATGGGATAAGTGTATTTCTGTACAATTATTCATCTTGATTTTTTAATGTAATACTTAATCAATTAATTTAGAGCAAACACCAACTGACCTTGAGCCAGCCCGCGTAAAAGAAGAACTGCAGTAAGGTGAAGATCGGCACGTAGAGGTCCAGGTCGTGCCCTGGATAACCTTGTTCAGGATCCAGGAACTGACGACCAATTAGACACACCAGGAAAAAACTATACACGGCCAAAGTCGCCACCTTTAGGACAGATAGGGGAAAGAAAAGATGACAATTGTCCGATTACTTTCTTTAGTAAATGTCATTGTATTGATCAAACAATAAGACTAAATAGCCTTTTTAAGTAGTTTGATTCCTGTATGAGACAGATTGTGCATGTGGACATACTGTAATGCTGAGGAAAAGTTGTTATGATTTGCATGAGCTCCACAGCTTTGAATATGTTCCTCATCACAAACCATTTTTTCATCCTCCCATACAGTTTATTCAATTTCATACTCAAGGTCACCCCAGGCTAAATTGGGGCACTTAGCAGCTTTTCCATATTTTCATAGATAAATGTGCACTGTTTAGATATTATTTTAACATCCTTGCCTGGCGGTATACAAATTCTGCTTCAGTATGGTGCAAATACGCTCAAATTGTTGGGTTGGGTTCAGAATCTGTCGTGTTTTTTTATAATTTTTTTCTTCAATTCAATGACTATCATCCACATTTTATTCTCAGTGTCATTCACAGTCACTTTCTTCCTTCCCATGGTCGGATAACAAATTAATGTTGATCTCTAGCTATAAGATAATGCAAAGGAGTAAGACCAATTGTTTGTGGCAATGTGGCTATCACAGCTCTTATCTCAACACACTCTTAAATTGAGGTTCCAATGTATACTCATATCAGTGACAGAACAGAAAGAGGCTTGGAATACGTTTTTGTTAAAATTTCATATGAAGCATCCTGACATTTTACATCTATTTACATTTCTTCACGCAAAACCATCACAGATGTTGGCTTTTGAACTTTGCGCCTATACAGTCAGGATGGTTCTTTTCCTCTTTGGTCCGGAGGACACAACGTCCACAGATTCCAAAAACAATTTGAAATGTGGACTCGTCAGACCACACAACACTTTTCCACTTTGCATCAGTCCATCTTAGACGACCTCGGACCCAGCGAAGCCAGTAGCGTTTCTGGGTGTTGATAAATGGCTTTCACTTTGCATAACTTGGACTTACGGATGTAGCGACGATCTGTAGTTACCGACAGTGGTTTTATGAAGTGTTCCTGAGCCCATGTGGTGATATCCTTTACACACTGATGTCAGTTTTTGATGCAGTACCGCCTGAGGGATCGAAGGTCACGGGTATTCAATGTTGGTTTTCGGCCTTGCAGTGATTTCTCCAGATTCTCTGAACCTTTTGAGGATATTGCTCCCTAGATTCCTTGCAATAGCTCGTTGAGAAATGTTGTTCTTAAACTGTTTGACAATTTGCTCTCGCATTTGTTCACAAAGTGGTGACCCTCGCCCCATCCTTGTTTCATGGAAGCTGCTTTTATACCCAATCATGGCACCCACCTTTTCCCAATTAGCCTGTTCACCTGTGGCATGTTCCAAATAAGTGTTTGATGAGCATTCTTCCACTTTCTCAGTCTTTTTTGCCACTTGTGCCAGCTTTTTTGAAACATGTTGCAGGCATCAAATTCCAAATGAGCTAATATTTGCAAAAAATGACAACTTTTTCCAATTCGAACGTTAAGTATCTTGTCTTTGCAGTCTATTCAATTGAATATAGGTTGAAAAGGATTTGCAAATCATTGTATTATGTTTTTATTTACGATTTACACAACGTGCCAACTTCACTGGTTTTGGGTTTTGTATATACACTATATATATATATATATGTAAATATACTGTATATATATATATATATATATATATATATATATATATATATATATATATATATATATATATATATATATATATACAGTATATTTACATATATATATATATATATACAGTATATTTACATATATATATATATATATATATATATATATATATATATATATATATATATATATATATATATATATGTATATATATATACACTACCGTTCAAAAGTTTGGGGTCACATTGAAATGTCCTTATTTTTGAAGGAAAAGCACTGTACTTTTCAATGAAGATAACTTTAAACTAGTCTTAACTTTAAAGAAATACACTCTATACATTGCTAATGTGGTAAATGACTATTCTAGCTGCAAATGTCTGGTTTTTGGTGCAATATCTACATAGGTGTATAGAGGCCCATTTCCAGCAACCATCACTCCAGTGTTCTAACGGTACAATGTGTTTGCTCATTGGCTCAGAAGGCTAATTGATGATTAGAAAACCCTTGTGCAATCATGTTCACACATCTGAAAACAGTTTAGCTCGTTACAGAAGCTACAAAACTGACCTTCCTTTGAGCAGATTGAGTTTCTGGAGCATCACATTTGTGGGGTCAATTAAACGCTCAAAATGGCCAGAAAAAGAGAACTTTCATCTGAAACTCGACAGTCTATTCTTGTTCTTAGAAATGAAGGCTATTCCACAAAATTGTTTGGGTGACCCCAAACTTTTGAACGGTAGTGTGTACTTATATATATATATATATATATTAGGGCTGTCAAAGTTAACGCGATAATAACACGTTAACTATGAATTTCAATAAAGGCATTAATTTTTTTAGCAGGCGATCAACGCCAACACTTCCTTTTTGACTCTCGGGCCACGCCGTAGCGGGGGAACTTGGCTGAAGTTCACTTGCTACTGATGATTTACGAGCGAGCAGAAAGGGACTATTGGAAATATTGTGTAAATTATTTTATAAAATGTTCTGGTCGAGTCCTCAATTACAACATGATTAGCAGGCTCAATATTACATTTTATTAATTAATAGAGCAATATGTTCACCCACCCCCAAAAATTATCTGTCAAGGGTACACTTATATTTGATGGAAAATGATACCTTGTGTACATGTCATATAAAAGGTGAGAGCTTTACCTGAGTGTAGACCAAAGGAACGCTGATCATGTCATAGTGAAACAGCATGCTGCATTTTCCCCGGAATCCATTCAGCTCCTGTTGAAAAACATGAACAATGCTGCTTGAGGTCACATCACAACATTGGTCCTCACAGTGTGTGTGTGTACATGTCTGTGTGTGAGAGAGAGAGAGGGATGGCAAACCTCCAGTAGCAACTTGAGCGTATGATCATCTTTGATCCGGCCCTCACAGCGGGCCACAGCAGCCAGGTTGGTGAACCACACACAAGGGATCCAGTATTTGTTATACGGAGAGTGAAGGCCTTCAAACTTCTTGCGCTCCTCTCTGGTCATGAACCCTGCATAGTTTTTAGTAGCCAGTAAAAAAGTTGATTTAGTTTTGGACACGATACAGGGCCTTGATCACCACCTCTGTCCTAGTTTATCCCAAAAGTGTTGAGGTCAGGGCTCTCAAGTCCTTACACGCCAAATGTATCCTTGCAAGCCTTGCTTTGTGCACTGAGGCACAGCCATGTTGGACTAGAAAAAGAGTTGAAAACATAATAATAATTTACTTATGTGTTAGTAAGATGAGGAAAACGGAGGCCAGGGTCAACCCCTGAAGAGTTTGAAGTGAATTAATGAACTCATATCATGTTTTGCTTATGGTGAAGATTTACATCCAACTTGGAGAAAGCAAACCACCAAGTTTAATTAAACAGTGGTATTTCAGTTTTAGCACATAAGATAAGGGCCCTTAGTTTGATAATCGCAGGTGGATTAGATCACTTCTTGTAGGAAAAGAGGCTCTAATTGGGACTTCGGAATGCAAAAGTAATAGCCGTATCATTGAGAAGAGACTACCTGTCTAGTTCCAAGCCAACATTTAAGTTATGACTTAAAGCAGTTGTTTCTTTCTTTCTTTCTTTCTTTAGTTTATTTCGAACATGAACACACTTACAGTATAATACATCACACAGTTTCATATCATTTCACTTTACGTCATGTCCGAAAAGGAGTAGGAAGAAGCAAAGCTTATTTAATCCTACCCCTTTCCCACTTCAGAGTGTTTACAAATATATACATTCATTTACTGGCCTGTTTTCCAGACACTTACACACAAACATCTCCTTTCATGGTCAGGATGTGCTCTCCTGACTTAGCACACACACAGAGAGACAGGAAGGAGGAATATAAAACTGATGTTTTGGCTTCTCCAAGTTAGGAGAGACATATCTTTTTGACTTTCTCCTCCAGGCGCTGCGGCCCTGAGTAATGACACTCGCTTGTAATAAAGCAACTTGAATGAATTAAATAAGTTTATTTTGGTCATATAATCTATCTGAACTTTTGGTTCAGTAAAGCGTCTCCGACGTCTCTTTTGATCCAGCCGCACTGCCGTGTCATCCTTTTGTCCGGACGAGGATGACAAGACCGGAAACACACTTCATTACACTGTAAATGAATTGCCACTTGCCGAGGGTGAAAATTACATTTTTAGAAATGTTCCTATTTTTAGGAATTATTTACTTATTTTTAGTTATTTTACTTTACATCATAATCTTAATTTTAGCATTAATGATTATATTGCATCTATTATAGTTTAATAAATATCAAAATTGAGAAAATAACTATTCAAATAATATATATTGGTTTTCCCCACATAGAAAATATTGTTTAAAGATTCTGCGACATCCCGAGGATGCTTAATTTAAAAATTGCAAGTTGAATAATGCTTGTTTTCAGAATAAAATACTTATTTTTGTCTTAAAAGTCCTGCTAATTTCTAAATATAGAAATCTTAATTTAGGATATGTTATCATTTAAAATTAACAAGCTGCATGGATAGACAACTTCACTAGTTTTTAGTGTTTTTTTCTTAAAATCTAGTTTTTTATCTTATATTTTGTCAGCTTTTTTTGCAGTGTACTTTAGTCCATCAAATACAACTCTCCAAAATCTAAACTTTGATTTCAACAGGACTTGCAAAAGAAGATTACAACGCTGCTGCTTTGTCACAGAGCCGATAACATTTTTATTTTTTTAATCAGCCATACATTTCAAGATGTGCCTGTCCTTGTGTTGTGCTGTCTCTCTCGTGCAGTGCATGTACTTCTCTCAATGATAATAATGCAGAAAATAATGTGCAGTTCTTTAAAAGTTATCATGCAGATCATCCGCATGCTCACCTGCCTCCACCACGTGGTCTATGGTGGGGAAGCGCTTGAAGACCGCCGTGCTGACAGATCTGAGGATGAGCAGGGCCGACAGACTGGCGTAGCGCATCATGGTGCGTCTGAGCAGCCGGCCCCGCTCATCACTGCCCTGGAGGCCCCCCGAGAGGACACACATGAGCCGGTCGGGGAGTGGGATGCTGGTGTACTGGTTCCACCAGCGGTTTACCACCAAGGTCACGTAGAAGCCTGCCAACAGCGATGGAGGGGAAGACATTAGTTGTGGGGATACACAGTTTAATAATGTACATCCTGCCATCTAGTGGACGAGCATTGAATTGTTCTGCCTGTCACTATACTTGCATAGCTAGACGAACAAAGTTACGTTATTTATAGTAAATACGTAATCATTTTCTGACCAAATAAGTGGATCATTTCCCACGGCACACCTGATGATCTCTCGCAACATGTGAAAAATTCACAAAGTGTAATATCAAGGAGTTAGTTGTAGCTATAACATCTAGACTTCTTGGAATACTTTTTACAAGTTGTTTAAGTGTGTCCATTGATATTGTTATCCATGTGTGAGGTCAGAGGTCACTGATGGTGCGTCATATCTGCTCTAGTTCATCACAAAGGTGTGCGAATGCTCAAGTTTTTTCCCTGATAAACGTATGCATACCTTTATGGACCTGGCTATGTGCCCTGGACCTCTTCTCACATATATGGAAGTACGTTAACTAAAAAGTGTCCCAACTTAGGAAGCTTTTGAGATAAAAGCCTTCTCTTTGTTAATTGTTAAGCAAAAATTTGAGTTACAAGCATGGTAGGGCTGGGCGATTATAAGATCAGGATCGCAATTAATTTGAGTTCAATCACGGTGATCAGCTCTTAGCATATTTCCTCAATAAAACATGGCGGAAATTTCTGTTAAGTTACCAAAGTAGTAAACAGTAGGGAAGCAACATTAGTATAATCCTGTGTGTGTCTTTGAAAGTGTGTGTATTTGTGTGTGTTTGTGTGAAAGTGTGTCAGGCTCGTCACAATGTAATCAATGTTCAGTCAGCGTTGTTCCTCTGCCCTTTACACAGCTGGATTTACAGCCCAGACGAATAGAAAAAAGAAATATGACTAACACTAGCCTAGTGAGACACTTTACTTTCACGGCGTGGCGAAGTTGGTAAGAGTGGCTGTGCCAGCAATCGGAGTGTTGCTGGTTACTGGGGTTCAATTCCCACCTTCTACCTTCCTAGTCACGTCCGTTGTGTCCTTGGGCAAGACACTTCACCCTTTGCCTCTGATGGCTGCTGGTTAGCGCCTTGCATGGCAGCTCCCGCCATCAGTGTGTGAATGTGTGTGTGAATGGGTAAATGTGGAAATACTGTCAAAGCGCTTCGAGTACCTTGAAGGTAGAGAAGCACTATACAAGTATAACCCATTTATCATTTATCATTACTATCTGCTGCAGCTCACCAGTAATCCTGCCCTGAATGCAGACTTGCAGGCACTCACAGAATATCTATGGTCCCGATTAGGAGAATCACAAATGTAATCAGAAAAAATCAGAAAAAGCCATTTTTATATTGAAATATTTCTTAATCATACTTTTTGCGTATGTGTCTGCAAAGATTTAACTCCTCTGATATGACATGTACTAACAAGTCTGCAAACACTTTTTGTTCAAATCATTTTTGAGGATGTGGATAAAAAAAATGTGTTCCTAAAATAATCATTAAACATGATTTATGTGTTGGTACACATTATTTTAAAGTGCCTCAAATTCAAACTGCACTTAAATGTATTTTCATTTAATATAAGATACATAGAAGTACTGATGTATACAAGTAATTAAAGAATACAAATAATAATAATTTATCACTTAAGAGTGTTGTTTAAAATAAAAGTCTTAAAGTATTCAGTACAACAATTATACTTTGTTTACTGCAGAATGTTTGTGATGACAAGCAAAAAAAAAAAAAAACAGACAAAAAAAAAGTTTTTCTCTTGACCCCCACAAAACATACCAAAAAAGCTCTAAAACCAGGTACAGACCATAGTGTGGGTTACCTGTAATGTTATACCTCTAGTAAACACCAACATATACAGCTATATGAACAAAATGACAGTTGTCAGCATATACTACCTCAATCAAACATGGTGGAAATGTTTGTTTCAATATACTGCAGTAGTAAACAGTAGGGATGCAGTATAATCCTGCACTGGACAATTTGCTTTAATAATGAAAAATATATATATTATTGATATGAATCGAGATCGGATGATATGAAAAATGTAATTGTCACCCAGCCCTTTTAGTTGGTGTAGCAAATGCCACAGTAAACCTCGTAAGATCGCCCAAAACACAAGGTCAGTGGTCTAATCTCAGCAGCGAACATATATCCATGAAAATATGGAATAGCGGCTGTTGGTGTGTTTTACTGAGAAGCATTTGCAAGGAGATACCGTGGAAGTCCATTCTCCAAGGTAAATACTGTACATTATTATTACATTAGTTCATATAACTACTGTAGTTATATGTAGTACAGTATATTCTATTGCAGTAGTTCTCAAACTTTTTTCACTAAGTACCACCAGAATGACAATATTAAAATATAGTAGGCCTATGTATGCATTAAAAATAAGGCAGAGATAATACTTAACAAGCACTATATATTTAATATTTTTGGCCACTGTAATATTACACACAGTTTGAACAGCAACACTGTGTTTGAATATAGGAAAATAAAACAAGGGTTAATCAAGTGATTATTTGGCCTACTCCTAGATGACGGCCACAGTTTACACTGTTCTTTGTATTGTTATTATACAACATTTCTAATCTAAAAGTTTGTTTTTCTTTTTAAAAGTTATGTTACATGTTAAAATGATGCTGTTTTAGGATGGCCAATCACCAATTACATTAAAATAATTTTAATGGGAAACTTTGATTTGAGATAAGAGCTCTGTCACTGAACCAATTAAGCTCTTAAATTTAGGTACTACGGTCATATATATTTAAAAAAATGTCTTGATAAAATGAAAAATTGAGATCACAGTCTAGTACAACCCATGATTGATTAGTTAATTGATTAAGAAACGCTGATATTGTCATATACTACCTGGCACAGTAGTTAAATTTTCTAAAAGGAATGAGAGAGAGAAAGGGGGAAATCATTTTGGAGGTTCCTTGAAAAAGATTTAACTAATAAAACTAATTATCCTTTCCATCCTTTGTAACTGAGCAACTGTGTGGAACAATTTCCCTTGTGAATCATTAAAGTTTGTCTAAGTCTAGTCTAAATGTAATGCAAGTAATAAACTGTAAACATACTGTATAAATGCCCTGAATCTCAATCTAATTGGGGTAAAATACAGAATAAAGCAATTTTGAAGTCAAATATTACAATTTGATTTGATTTTTATTAAGGATCCCCATTAGCTGGTTGCCACAACAACCCACTAGTATTCCTGGGGTCCACAAACTCAATACAATTACAAGTAAAAGCATATAATTATAACTACACAATACAGAAAAAAAAATAAAAGCATCAATAAGTAAACAAGCAAACAATTTACAGCCACAGAATAATAATTACCATATAAATATAACTACACAATACAAAACCAAACAAAAAATGTCAATACATGTTTTAAAAGCACAATAGACAAGTATACAAAAACTAGTGATATATACCCTACGGAGAGTTGCTAACCCCATTGTCTTTTTTTCCCTATTTGACTCGAACCTGAATGTAAGTTTTGGACTGATCAGAATACATGGAAACAAATCATTCCATATTTTATGTGCAAAATAACAAAATTAGACAGAAATAAATTATTATTTTTTTATATAGATATATTTACTTCTTTACAGATATCTGTCCTGCCTAAGTTAAAGGGGACCTATTATGCAAAACCAACTTTTCTTACCAATTGGCACCGGTTTTTGTGCATTTGTATCTGCATAAGTCCTGAAAATTTGAAACAAAATCATGGAGACACAGCGGAAATATTTATAAAACAATCTTGGCTCCATTCATACTTCCGCCAAACAGCTGTTTGGAATTGGGCCAACTTGTGATGTTGTTTTAATTGGTGACTTCAGTGGATATCTCCATATATCAGACCTGGGCAAATTAAGGCCCAGAGGCCTCCTTTTCAATCTGGCCCACCTTTAGATCTAACAATTGGGAAGGTTTGTGTCATGTTTGTCCTCAAACAAAAAACATAATAAAAAAAATAAAATAACATTTCCCCCATCTTTTTCCATTTCCAATCTTTTTTTAAAATTGCTCCAGGGAGCCACGGGTTGCTGAACCCCGAGCTAGACTAATAAGTCTAGCTACCCAACTAGCTAGCGAGCTAACCGCCGCAAAACAGAGGCAGAGGGAAGACAGCGAAGGAAAAACAAACAGATGCAAGAAAAGTCAAACTGCAAAGAGTTGGATAGGTGAGCGATCACACATTGTTGATTGGCTTAGCATGTGGCTAAATGGAAACTATTGAAATTTTACAGTATATTTTTTGACAAATACTGGACATTTCAGCTCTATACCGGCCTAAAAACTTTTGTGTTTTTTAAAGGCAACCCATCATTTCTTTATCATTGGTGGTCCCAACCTCAATGAGACTTTAATCCTAGCTGTTTCAAGTTTGCCATTGTTAGGTTAGGTCACTTTATAAGTGAATTAAGTGGAGGTAAACGTGTTGTGCAGCCAGCAAGATCAGAACATTCATAAAACATACGGAACAAAGTAACATCTCAGACATTGTTGCTTACCTAGTACAAAAGACATGGGGATGAGACTTGCATAGTAGTTGCAATAAATTGCCAGCTTCTCAAAATACCTCTTCTGATCATCAGGAAGAAAGAATCTACACAAACAAATTTATTAGGATTATAAATGAAACTCGAGGAATTGAAGTCATGAGTAGTTGTTACCTGTATGTGATGCTGATGGCCGTGTACATGGCAAAGAAAGCCAGGAACTCTTTGTATAACACCTTGTAGATGCTGCCTTTCCATGCCAAAAGCAACTTGGAGAAGCCACAGAAGCGAGCGTTGGCGACTCTGGCCGTGTAGGTGACGGTCATTGGGACAGCCAGCATGCACAGCCTCAAAATAAACTGTTTGGAATCACCTTGCTGACACCTGCTTTTGCAGCAAATATTGAAGAATATGGCTATTAATGTCTTAATCATCATTTTATGCCTAATTAGGAAACCTTTAAAATCCTGGGAGATACCAATGTTCCTTCCCTCGTAAACAAGACCCCGAGGTACTTGAACTTCTCCACCTGGGGCAGAATCCCCTCCCCAACCCGGAGATGGCACTCCACCCTTTTCGGGGCCAGAACCGCAGACCCAGACTTGTTGGAAGTGCTGATTTTCATCTCAGTCGCTTCACACTCTCGCTGCGAACCAATCCAGTGAGAGCTGAAAATCCTGGCCAGATGAAGCCAGCAGGACTACACCATTCGCAAAAAAACAGAGACCTAATTCTGTAGCCACATACCCGGATCCCCTCAAGGCCCTGACTAAGCCTAAATTCTGTCCATAAAAGTTGTAAACAGAACCGGTGACAAAGGGCAGCGATGGCGGAGTCCAACCCTCACCATAATCAGGCAGTCGGTTAGCCCATACTCTGAGCACTCTCCACAGGACTTCCCGAGGAACACAGTCAAATGCATTCTCCAAGTCCACAAAACACATGCCAATTCAGAGGCACCGCCACCGAAGACAGTCCCGCAGCATCCAGAGCCTTAGGGAACTCCAGGCAAATCTCATCCCTCCCCGGGGCCCTGCCACCGAGGAACTTCTTAACTTCCTCAGCAACCTCAGCCCCAGAAATAGGAGAGCCCACCACAGAGTCCCCAGGCACTGCTTCCTCATTGGAAGATGTGTAGGTGGGATTTTTGGAGGTCATCAAAGTATTCTTCCCACCGTATCACAACGTCCCGAGTCGAGGTCAATAGCACACCATCCCTATCATACAGTGTATTGAAAGTGCACAGTTTCCCCCAGCTGAGGCGGTAGATAGTGGTCCAGAATGGCTTCTCCGAACTCCTCCCATGTTCGAGTTTTTGCCTCTGCTACCACCAAAGCAGCGCACCACTTGGTCTGCCGGTACCTGTCTGTTGCCTCCGGAGTCTCATGAGCCAAAAGGACCCGGTAGGACTCCTTCATCTTGACGGAATCCCTAACTGCTGGTGTACACCAACGGGTTCTGAAATCACCGCCACGGCAGGCACCGAACACCTAGCCGCCACAGCTCTGAACGACTGCCTCAACAATAGAGGCACGTAATATGGTCCTCTCGGACTCAATGTCCAGCGCTTCCCTCATAACAAGTTCTTCCGGAGGTGGGAATTAAAATTCTCTGACAGGAGACTCTGCCAGACGTTCCCAGGAGACCCTCGTTGTGCGTTTGGGCCTTACAGGTCTGTCTGGAATCCTCCCCCACCATTGGAGCCGACTCACCACCATGTGGTGATCGGTTAAAAGCTCTGCCCCTCTCTTCACCCATTGACTTTATTTTTATGTAATGGAATAATAAAGGCAATTTTTTAGTTTAGTTGGTATTGTTACATTGTCTTAAATTGTTACATTTGTTTACAAATACTTGTAATATATATCCATTCATCCATCCATTTTCTACTGCTTGTCCCTCTCAGGGTCCCGAGGGGTACTGGAGCCTATCCCAGCTGCACTCGGGCGGAAGGCAGGGTACACCCTGGACAAGTCGCCACCTCATCACAGGGCCAACACAGATAGACAGACAACATTCACACTCACATTCACACACTAGGGCCAATTTAGTGTTGCCAATCAACCTATCCCCAAGTGCATGTCTTTGGAGGTGGGTGGAAGCCGCCACTATACGGTCAGTGAGATGTGAGATCAGTGCATATGTTAGTACAAAAATCAATCAATGTTTATTTATATAGCCCTAAATCACAAGTGTCTCAAAGGGCTGAGGCGACTCTGACCGGTGTGCTCTCTCGCAAATTTCACTCTAAAATACAGCCTATAAATGTTCAAAAACATTTCTAGGTGACATTCTGACAATAGAATTGCATTGTGTCCAAACATTGGGGTCTTTTCTTAAAAAAGTTGTGATTATATGAGCGAGTAACGACCTGTGATTAATCACCATGCCTCACAATACGAAGGTCCTGGGTTCGATCCTGGGCTCGGGATCTTCCTGTGTGGAGTTTGCATGTTCTCCCCGTGACTGCGTGGGTTCCCTCCGGGTACTCCGGCTTCCTCCCACATCGAAAGACATTGCACCTGGGGATAGGTTGATTGGCAACACTAAATTGGCCCTAGTGTGTGAATGTGAGTGTGAATGTTGTCTATCTGTGTTGGCCCTGCGATGAGGTGGCGACTTGTCCAGGGTGCACCCCGCCTTCCGCCCAAATGCAGCTGAGATAGGCTCCAGCCCCCCCGCAACCTCAAAAGGGACAAGCGGTAGAATCATGATTAATCATGATTAATCCAAATTCCAAAATGTGATTAATCTGATTTAAAAAACAGTAATTTGACAGCACTAATATAATACATAGCAGGGGTGCAGAAAAAATTGATTCACGTCTGAATCACAATTCTTATTCATCCCGATTCGAAATCGTTCTATAATTTTCAAAAATCGCATTAAAAAAATGTTTTATATATAAAAAATATATAATTTTATACACATTTATAAAAATATACATATATATATATTTATATAAAATACGTATATATATATTTCATAAGGATACATTTTTAAAGGATGTTTTTAAGGTCATTTCCAGGTAACCAAAAGAAGCTTTTCTAATTTGTAACCTGCTATGAAAAAGTTTCATTATAAATATAGCAAAAAATAAATTGCTAAAATCGGTTTAAATTGAGAATAGTGATGAATCGAGAATAGTGATGAATCAAGAATAGTGATGAATCGAGAATCGATTCTGAATCAAATCTTCACCCAAGGAATAGGAATTGGATCGAACTGTTAGGTGTCCATAGAATCACACCCCTAATACATACATATAATACAATTATTTTTGTTTTGCAAAATTCTTCATTTAGTGTTTTATGATGATTATAATCAAGATCAACAAATGAAAAGTAAAAATTGTTCAATAATCTTCAAAATAATTATCGTCAATACGGACGCTATCGTTACTACTCTGGGGATTTGGGGTCAATTTTGAACATCACTCAATTTCCAATGTATGGTAGCTTTCTAAATAAAATACCGGAAATTGTCTTAGTTCTGTTTACTTCCTCGTACAACCAATTAATATTCACTTATCACACGATTTTAAGTAGAAATATCATCTTACCTCTGTAGCTATCCAAAGTTGCATTTCGGTGCGTAATAGTTCCACAGAAGGAAGTGTTCACATGTGGTTGAAGTGTGAGTCGCTGTGCGCAATCCAGTGGTGTTTTGGCTCCTGAGCACATAACTCTATGACATTTACATACATAGCAGTAATCCTCGGTGCGACTAGTGGTCATTGCGCCCCGGGGTAAATCCTGAAAAACGAGGAGGAGCAGCTCGTTATTGCGGCCCCCGACCGGGACAGAACGGCAGGATGATGGAGCGCAAGCGACAGGCCGCAACTACATAACTGGACTGAAACCACAGCAAGTGGACCATGACAAAACTTTGTGTTGAGTGTAATAGCAAAACAAAATTGTTGCTCTTACAGGTTTTTCATCAGACCCTCTAATACATGTAATAAGTTTTTTTTGTTTCAGATTAAGTTCAGCACTCCTTATCTGACAAGGCTGCCTGGTTTGTGTGTGTGTACTTTTCTATATTTAATGCAGTCAAGGTAAAAGTCAGAAGACCACAAAAGCCTCTCAGTTAAAGTAAGTTTATTTAATTACCACTTGCAGCATCATTTAAAAGTAAGTTCATAGAAAACTGAATTTTCACTCAAAATGTTTGACTTTATAGACTGGATTAGCACTAACTGGCTGCTTAAGTATCCATAATCAGAGGCTTGGCTTACAATCCATACTGGGTGTCATTAATGCACTTTTGAGAAGCTGGACATTATGTTCTCAAAAGACAAAATATTCAACAGTTATTGGATTGGGCCTCACGTTGCAAGCCCAGCAAAAGTAAAATAAACTTGCTTTCGACTACCTTTAGCATTTTCCATCATATATGGCCTTTGAATCTCACCATGCTGGCCTGAATAAGTAAGTTGAGTTAAGCGTTAAGGTGTAAGTCTGGAACGCATTAACGGGAACCTACAGTGTTCACAAGATTGCCTTAAATGATAGAAGGCACCATCTGATTTATGTGACATTAAAATCACTATTTACATATTATGTTTATTAATATTTAAAGAAATACCACAACCCTTGCAGCTGTTTTGATACATTGCAATGACATCCAGAAGGCATCTAAATCATACAAGGAAAACTTGCTGGAACACTGGAAGTTCCAACTAACTGTGATCAATAGGTTATAACACCTCAACCTGCTCCATTCTGCACTTCCCTGTGATGTGCATTGTCTGAACTGAGGAAAATATGAAAACAATTAATGACATAATTTTGTGCGGCCACAATGAAGCTGCAAGAATTTGGAGTTAGACAAATACAAAGCACTCACAACTATACAGGCAGGGCCATTTGAAAGCTGTTGGATTCTAGAATAAGAGAACAATGCTACTGGAAACAGAAGACGATGCTCAGGGTGAAGGAAAGGAATAAATGTTTTAAATTGTAATGGTACGAGTGCTACAGAGGGGATTAGAAGGCGACAGCACCAAGCAAGTGTGTCTCGCACGGTCCAGCTTGCATGATGGGTTGAGTATTACTGAAGGGTAAGACACCTGTTGGGAGGTGTGGTCTTTGGGTTCTAAAAGTGGTGGGGGTCTGGTCCCGCGACGAGGAGAATTACTTGTTTGGTGGTTTGTAGGGTTCCAGAAGCTGCTTAGAGAAAGTGTTGACCTTGTCTGCACCTCGAACTTCATGGGGTAGCAAAGGTAGTTTCACTATGTGGAAATCTTCATACAGGTCCTCCATCTGGTGCAAACACACACACAGGTTGTATTTTTATGGTATTTTTTACACTCACATCCCCCCACAGTAGGTGCACATACACAATGTAGTGAGAGCCAACGCTAAATAATAGTTGCCAGAACTGACAGTGATTCCTACAGGACTACAGTCTCTGTGACACTTTGTTGGGGAGGGGTGCTAGATGAAATCATCCAATTTTCATAATTAACAATTGACCCATAATAAAAGGGAAATAAAAAGCATGTGCAGGTTAGGCATACTAGCTACTTCAGCAGTCAATTTACCGAATAACCATAGCTGTCTTTCCGACTGACATCAGCACATCAATAAAACAGCTCACACACTTGTCTGCATAGACGTGCATAAAAATGGAGAATACTTTACATTGTACTGAGTGTTGTTTTGTTTAAAATATGTTTATTTTTATTCCTCTCTGACAGAGACATGGAATAATGCTTAAAAAGCAGATATCTTAATACAGTGGTACCTCAACTTTAGAGTGTTTTGAGATAAGAGCTAATTGTTATGCTTTAAGTTGCAAGCAAAAATGTGTATTACAAGCATCCCCGCCATTAGTAGGCGTACTAAATGTCACAGTGAAAACTATAAAGATCCGGACAAAAACGTCCTGTCTTACCTGCTAGCAAGATCGACATAACTTTGTTTTTCCAACCATGGAGTAAGAAGTATATGATATATTCATTGAATGAAGATATCATCAAAAAACATGAATGCCAGCCAAGAATGTTAAAATAATATCTAAACGGCAAATATTTATCTATTAAAAAAAGAAGAAGCGGCGGGAAGGAAATACCGTACAAATCCACTCTCCAAGGTAAATGCTGTACATTATTACATTACTTTATACAACTACTGTAATTGTTAGTCATACATTCCATTGTATTTTTACACAATATTTCTTATCAAAGTGTCTTTTTAAGTGCCATGTTTCCTGTTAAAATTGTGCCGTTTTTGAGGACACAAGCACCAATTAAATCAATTAATTTTAATGGGAAACGTTGATTTGAGATACAAGTGGTTTGGTTTAAGAGCGCGGTCACAGAACCAATGACGTTCGGAAGTTGAGGTACTACTGTACCTCAACTTCGAGGTACAGTACCAACCGAGCTATACCGGGGCGGTATAGCTCGGTTGGTAGAGCGGCCGTGCCAGCAACTTGAGGGTTGCAGGTTCGATCCCCGCTTCCGCCATCCTAGTCACTGCCGTTGTGTCCTTGGGCAAGACACTTTACCCACCTGCTCCCAGTGCCACCCACACTGGTTTGAATGTAACTTAGATATTGGGTTTCACTATGTAAAGCGCTTTGAGTCACTTGAGAAAAAGCGCTATATAAATGTAATTCACTTCACTTCACTTCACTACTGTACAGCTCTCATATAGGTAGATAAAATACTTCATTAATAATAATCATGTGAGGGAAATGAAGGATCATTATGGATTGTGTATTCGTACAGTGAAAGCACTAACAGAACCAAAACACTCACCTGATCCAAATACTTGGACTGAATTTTGTGCCGTGCATCACACATCTTACATGGCCTCTCGCCATCTGGGAAAACAAGCTGATTGACAATAATGTTGTGTGTGTCGATGCGGCACTTGGCCAGTTCCTGGATCAGCCTTTCGGTCTCATACAGGGACAGGAACTCTGCGATGCACACACAGATAAAAGTGGTCTGCTCCTGTTGGAGGTAGGAAAGAGGGCAACTTACATTGAGGTTATAGGAGTACCGGAATACAGAAAAATACCTTTAGATCAGTTGTGCTTGAATGCCCCAATAGTTTGATTATTAAATGCCAGACAAAACATACAAGCCTCTGTTTGCTCCCCATCTCATATAAGCTTTGTTGGAGGTTATTTTGTAAAGAATCGAGAAATGGTTCAAAATATATCCTTAATGTTGACATGGAGAAGACATGTTAGGATGATTTCTGGTACACAGCATGCACTACAATAATATGAACAGGGCCATGCAATTAAATGGCCTGCTGTACAGTATGACATGGAGAAGACATGTTAGGATGATTTCTGGTACACAGCGTGCACTACAATAATATGAACAGGGCCATGCAATTAAATGGCCTGCTGTACAGTATGACAAAGTATGTATTTTCAAACACAGAATTGGTCTTTGGTCAGTGTTTTTCAACAAAATGCAAATTGAATGTCCTAATAAAAAGTTAGGGCTCTCAATGTAAACGCATGAACTAATGATATAAATCATAAAACATTATCACATTACTCATGCACAACCAATTTAGCTGGCATCCGTTACACATGCACATTGCACTTGTGTTTGTTATATTCTGCTATTGTAACAGGTAAAAATAAAAATATTAAAACTTTCTGAAAGTTCATAAGCTTTGTTATGTTTTGCGGTTTCAGACTATTTTTTTGTGGAAGAGGGGGCAAATTGCTCTCTTGATAGCAAAGGTTGTTAAATCACCAAATGATTCCCTAGCGCGGCGCACGTTGCTGCTCAGTGCTCCCCTCATCTCCCAGGGGGTGAATATGGGGATGGGTCAAATGCGGAGGACAAATTTCACCACACCCAGTGTGTGTGTGACGATCGTTGGGACTTAACTTTAACTTGACCCCTGCTTCTTATCATAACCTGTCAGTGTGACTTACAGGATCTTTGAACTGCTCGCTAACTGAGCGGATGACCGGCAAAGTCTCCTCAAGCTTGGATGCCAGCTGGTCTGCGTTCATGTCACCCAGGCCCAGCATGTTGCACATCTATCAACAGGGAAAACATCAAAGATATGGAGTCACAAACACATTATGTGACCATTTATAAGCAGATTAGTTTCTGTGCCATCCTCACCTGTGATATGAATGGGCTGATCTGGTTCTTGATTTGCATGAGTCGGCCAAGGCCTCGTTCCACAATGGTGGGAAAGTTAAGCAGGCGCAGTGTGTGGCCAGTAGGAGCCGTGTCAAAGACAACCACAGAGAAGTTCATTCCTTTCACTAACCTGAGTTTAAAGGGAGAAGCAACAAAAAGTGATTTATTCATAGTCATTACACTTTTTCATCCATGATTTTCCATGACTTCTCCAAAATCTTTTACTAAATTTCCATGACCAAAATAAATTATTCTAGCTAAATGGGACCACTGAAAAGTAATTATCATAACACTAAATACAATTAGGTTTACATCAGAAATGTATGGTGCCTCTCTAAAACAAAAAAAAACACCAGACACGCACACTTAGATACATATGCTCATATTTCAGTTTCAATGTAACTAGTCTTTACGTTTGCGCCATCCCACAGCCTCACAAATAAATTAATTTGGTGGACAAAAGGTGGTTTAAGCTTTAAAGGGATGAAAAAAGCTTTTTCATACTTGTGTTATGAACTCCTGTTTTAATGCTGTAATCTTTTAATGTGGATGTAGTTTCTCTCTCAATAGCCAATTTCATGTTGAGGCTGAAATACACTTTCGCGCCACATAGCTTGCATAAGGGACGCCTTCTTTTTCCTCCCCCTGCATACACTCCCGCAGACCCTGATGTGCACCTCCCAAAAATTATATATTCCCGTCAGCGGTCCACAGAGCTGTGATTGGTCAGCTTTCGCTGAGGATGGTCCCTGAGCACAGGAGAGAAGACGTTGTGCTTGAAATGCACAAATTACTGTATGAGATAAAGCAACAGTGATTGAAAATTTGCATGAAAACTGATTTTGTGTACTTAATATCTCAGTACACTCTAAAAATAATTACTAAGTGTGTTGTTTTTCAGCTCGCTGCGTTGTTGTTGCATCTAGAAAAAGTCACACAAAGTACGACATTATTTTTACCTTTTATTGCCAATGTAAGTGTCATCAAAAGGCCTAAACAAAGGGGTTAAAAATTACTTGTCAGTTAAAATATATATATGCGTATGTACCGTAATTTCCGGACTATAAGCCGCACCTGACTATAAGCCGCACCAGCTAAATTTAGGGGAAAATACAGATTGCGCCATATATAAGCCGCACCCGACTATAAGCCGCAGGGTTTTGATGTGTAATTACCGTAGTATATAGGGGTTCCTGCTACCACGGAGGGGATTGTCGGGACAGAGATGACTGGGAACGCAAAGCGTCCCATTTATTAACAATAAATCTTTCAATCATTCAATCAAACTTTCACATCTTTGACATGGCGAACAGCATTCGTGCAGAGTACAAATAATACAACGGTGCAAAGTAATACAAAGTGCTCGCCTGTACGTTATCAAAATAACCAGCCTACCGGTATATGAAAAGTCAGTCTTTAATCATTGTGTCATCGTCTTCCTCCTGCGTACTAAAACCACCGAAATCCTCTTCATCGGTGTCGGAGAAGAACAGGCCGTAAATAAGCCGCACCGCTGTATAAGCCGCAGGGACCAGAACGAGGGGGAAAAGTAGCGGCTTATAGTCCGGAAATTACGGTATTTTAGTTGGTAAAATTATGCGTTTTTTGTGAAAATGTTCATTCCTGCGTATAAGATGTTTGGTCGCAGATGTGATTAATGACAATGTTTCTCTAATTTTGTGAGATACCAACGTTATCGCCAGGTTTGTAGTGGTATACGAGAGGCTGCGAGACTTGTATTACGTACACATGAAAAGAGACATCTCTCGTGGCATCTGCAACAGCTCGACGAGATACTGAGTGTAAAAGGTATGTGTCACTTTTGTGTAACACTAAATGTATTATTTGCTGTTCAATGTTGTAATTAGAATGTTTGGTTACAACTCACAAGTACAAAGATTATTCGCCAAGTGGCAGGCGGCCAAGAGGTAATGTTCTTTTATCAATCACGTTCTTTGTAACCAAGTAAAGTGTCTGGAGTTGTGTATGTCGCGCTTTTAGTTTTTACGGCATTTAAAAAGCCATTAAAGCGCCCGTCAATGAGAAGCCGTGCCGCAGTGGTCATTTTTGGAGCTACAGCCAATCTTGTGCTAACAACAGCTTCAATTCCAACACATATTCTGTCCTTGACTTTTTCTCTCACAAAAAACACTTTCTCATTCTACGTCAATCACCTTTCAGACACGTTATGTTCACGATCATGAGCTCTAAACATCAATGATAGATTAACATAAACATTAACACCAGCTTGTTGTTAAAATAATTATTTAAGAGTTTTGTTTTTATTTACAATTACATAGCTCTTTCTTGTCCCATGTCGCGGACGGCCAAATAGTGTTCCAAATTCGGCCGTCCTCTGCCGCGACTCGTTCAGGCGTTGGACAGTCCAAGTTTACGAAAGTCTTTTTCTCTGGTTTATGAGTAAAACGTCCATTAAAAGTAAACTGATGATTCTGAACAATTAGTTACAGTGCCAACAAAGATTTTGATGTTGTGGTTGTTATTGCTCACTCTTAACAAGAAGGTAAATATCTAGTCAGCGACAGTTGCGGCTGCTTCTTCTGGAGACACAGCCTCTTAGTGTTTTGGAAGAGAATTGAAAGTCATGCGGGAGCCCCCACGAAAGACCTATAAACGAATCAAGATGCCGTCAGAGGAGAAGCAAGCTACGTGACGTGAGTATATTTCAGTTTTTAGGCTTATATAGACCGCAACATATTTGAGACAGACTCAATAGTGCTTCCAGTGGTTGCAGCCAAGTAATGCCCTCTACTTGCCCAAAAATACTATTAATCAACAATCCCTGTGGGTGTATGTATAGCTGACGGGTCGGAACGGGCATTTCATTTTACATTCATACAAAGCAAATAAAGGAGTCAGGATACAACAGTTAACAGGAGCTCCATATAAGGAAGAGCTTTGATTCCAATCTACAGTATTTTAAAGCCACATCCCATTCTGTGTTTTTATTTTAACAAGGATGGAGGTGGATAATCCACAGCTGTACCAAAGCATACTTTTTCAAACCCATTGTAGTGGTACTAAAAATGTAGATGTTTGGATTTGATCATTGGAAATTCTACATTTTGTTTATAAACCCCCCTTGGTGGAAACAGGGTTCAACATTCTACATGAGCAACAGCAGGGATGCCAGAACTGTTTGAGATACTTGATGCAAATTAATTTAGAAAGTAGGACTTCACTTTTCAATAATGTGCCTGTCTCACCTCATGACCTCTGCATAGCTCATTGCTTCATCAATGCCAGGGAAGGCACTCATGGCCTCCTGCATCATTTTTTTGCCCATGCTGAGCATGTTGTCTTCCTCAAAGAACTCATCGGGTAGCTCTGCCACACCCAAGCTGGGATCAATTTCCTACAATCACGCAGACACAAACACACACTTGTGGTATTACAATGTAGCATTTGTTCTTATTCACCTCAGGGCATTTATTTTCTTAAAAGGATGGTTTGTGTTTTGACAATATAAAAAAGTCATAAGACTGAAAAGGACTTTTGAGGCAAATGTATTTGATAATAATGTGCTTGTAAGATATATTTTCATGTGCTAACTTACCATAGCAAAGAGGTTGTCATAGCCCTTGACTTTGGTAGGCACCTTCGAGAATTTCTGGTCAAAAGCGTCAGATATGTTATGGGCAGGATCAGTAGAAATTATGAGAACACTCTCTCTGACAGCAGCCAGTTGGACTGCCAAACTACAGCTGGAAAAGTACCAAAAAAAAGTCCCAATGTTAGACACCATATAAATGCACAGGACAGGATAAAAGGAAAACATGTTATGCAAGTTAGACATTCTTGAAGGTCTGTGGTAAGAAGAGTAGTTTGAATACAGTAGTTGTACACTAGGCACTAAATGCTATTCTCAAGATGATTATATAACATTATCAATGCAATTATCTTTTAGCTTTCTGATGCCTTTGTTACAATCTAATAAAAGAACTGTATCAAAATTCTACCACAAAGAATTTGACACTGGTGACAGAAAACACAGTTATAATGGTCAAGTTACTTGTGATCATATTGTTATTGTAGTGATCTTAATATGATGCAGTGTTGGCACTAGGAATCTTCAAAATGGGGTCCTAGGGACCCCATCAAGTCATAAAAATTGGGTCCCACAGTAAATTTTTGGGGTCCCACTTTTTTGTAACCGTTTTGAAAACACATGATAAATGTATGCATTATACTGTTATATCTCACATTTTATATTGTGTTTAGGAAAACGGTTGTCATAAACGTTACTTCATTCATTTAAAAAATAATACAAAAGAAAACAAATTTTTATGCATATGTAAATTTATTCAGTTATAAACATTCATCAATCACATTCACTTTCTTCTTTCCTTCATGGATCTAAATGTTACCGCTGCTGGTATTTCTTTCTATATTTTTATTTAATAAGTTGTAGGTGTATTTATTTCAGTGTAAAAGTGTAAAAAGTTTTTTGCTTGGCTTATGAAATGATGATAATCGTGTGCCAGGGCATACATGCATATGACAAATTTAATTGATTATTCTCTCCTGTATGTAGATCATCAGTCCTTTAAAAACCGCCACATCTACACTTTCATGGCAAATAAGGCCAACAAACTTAGCATTTTGCAAGTTAGTTTCAATTTCATTTAATAGAGTGGCAATTAATGCCTCTAGCATTTTATCTCTGGCTTGGTGATGGCCATAAGCTGTGTGTTCCCCTTTAAGAATGGCGATATGTGGGGTGAGTGACGTGTGTGTGTAAGTGAGTGGGCAAGCTAGGTATACTTCTAGCTCGTCATTCCGACCAAAGAGTGGAACTGTAGGGACCCACATTGGAGAGGGTTTCTTGGTGCCTGGTGAGGCTGGATCTTTGAAATCAGTGCACCTGGTCGTAAAGGTGTTCTTTTTATTAGCCCGTTTACATGGCGTGCAAAACATATTTCCATCTTCATATGTGAGCCATTTGCAGAAAAGTGGTCAGGAGCCACTTTTCATTGAAGCTTCGCTTCTTGGGTTTATTGCTCGCCATGACGAAAACAATAACACGCGGGAGTCCTAATACCGGAAAGGCAGTATCTGTGATCGATTAAAACGGCGAATCAAAATGTAAGAAATTGTACCGGAAAGTGCATTACTTTGAAGTCGTCCAGAAATGTATACTTAATAATATGACCTGGCAAATATAAACAAAACACCGGCGGAGAGCGATAATCGGTGAGAAAAATAAAAAATAAAAAAATCTGCGTCCGGGGTGACGCGCGAACTTCCGGAATTTTGCGTTCTTTCTGATTTCCATGCGTAAAAAGACACATAAAATGCGTTAACGCCAACACTGTGTAGTAAATGATCTACAGACAAAATTGACACAAATATTGTTAAATGACCATATCTTAACGCATTATATATATATATATATATATATATATATATATATATATATATATATATATATATGTATATATATATATATATATATATATATATATATATATATATATATATATATATATATATATATATATATATATATATATATATAAATACATACATACTAGAGATACCCGATAATGGCTTTTTTACCTATATCCGATATTCCGATATTGTCCAACTCTTAATTACCGATTCCGATATCAACCTATACCGATATATACAGTCGTGGAATTATTATGCCTAATTTTGTTGTGATGCCCCGCTGGATGCATTATCAATGTAACTTTACCATGAATTGACCCCGACTTAAACAAGTTGAAAAACATTCGGGTGTTACCATTTAGTGGTCAATTGTACGGAATATGTACTGTACTGTGCAATCTACTAATACAAGTTTCAATCAATCAATCAAAAACAAGGTTTTCCAAAATAAGAAAACAACTTCAACTCCAGTTACGGAAAAAAGTGCCAACATGGCACTGCCATATTTATTATTGAAGTCACAAAGTGCATTATTTTTTTAACATGCGGGGTTGAGGTGGGCGGAGTTGGGGGCTGCGGGGTTCAGGGGGTGGAGTTTGGTGGTAGCGGGCGGTGTATATTGTAGCGTCCCGGAAGAGTTAGTGCTGCAAGGGATTCTGGATTTGTTCTGTTGTGTTTATGTTGTGTTACGGCGCAGATGTTCTCCCGAAATGTGTTTGTCATTCTTGTTTGGTGTGGGTTCACAGTGTGGCGCACATTTGTAACAGTGTTAAAGTTGTTTACACGGCTACCCTCAGTGTGACCTGTATGGCTGTTGATCAAGTATGCCTTGCATTCACTTATGTGTGTGTAGAAGCCGCATATATTATGTGACTGGGCCGGCACGCTGTTTGTATGGAGGAAAAGCGGACGTGACGACAGGTTGTAGAGAATGCTAAAGACAGTGCCTTTAAGGCACGCCCCCAATATTGTTGTTTGGGTGGAAATCGGGAGAAATTCGGGAGAATGGTTGCCCCGGGAGATTTTCGGGAGGGGCACTGAAATTCGGGAGTCTCCCGGGAATATCGGGAGGTTGAAACCGATACAGATAATTTCCGATATTACATTGTAAAGCATTTATCGGCCGATATTATCGGACATCTCTCATACATACATACATATATATATATATATACATACACATACATATATATATATATATATATATATATATATTATATAGACGACATGTCCAGTTGTCCAGGGTATACAAAGCCTTCCGCCCGGATGCAGCTGAGATAGGCTCCAGCAACCCCCGCGACCTCAAAAGGGACAAGCGGTAGAAAATGGATGGATATATACATATATATATATATATATATATATATATATATATATATATATATATATATATATATATATATATATATATATAGACAGAATTGTCGCAATACAGATTTTACATTTGATCGCATTGCGTTGGTGTACCTAATGAAATGTCCAGGATGTTACATAGCCATCGTCCAAAAATGTAAAATCAGTTAGACAAATTAGTCAGCGCCGGCAACATTTCGTTATAAAACGTCTGGTCGTAAAAACATAAACATGAGACGGCATCTATCTAAAGAGAAAAAAGCGTGTTTATGTTGTGTTACAAGGCAGCTGTAAAGGACAGCAGTAATGTATCAGTTGGCTAACGCTGGGCTAGCTTAACAACACGTCAGCCGGCCCTGCATAGGCAGACAGTTAACTATTACAAACAAATACGTTTTAACTTTAATGGCAAGTATGTTCCAGCATAGTTATATACAAAAAGTAGCATATACAACTATTAATTGGCTTAGATGTAAGTGAACAAACGCCAGATGCTGATTGGAAACTCGCTAGGCTAGCTAACAACGTATACATCGCAGGGCTAACGAGCATCTTCTTGTACTTACCTACATGTCGTTTTACCTACACCACCTTTTCCCCCTACAAATATCCATTTTAAGGATTTCTGCTCGATGATGTTCTTCAACGTTGGTTCTAAAGGCTCCACATCAGGCGCATCTTCAAACTCGTCTTCCAACGCTGCCATCTTGTGTGTGTTTGACCAGCGCCAACAGCGTTGCCAGGTGGCAAATGACACATTATCGAACCAGACACTTGAATATGGCGTGTTTGTAAATACATCCACCCACCCATTTTCTACCGCTTGTCCCTTTCGGGGTCAGTCGTGGTCAAAAGTGTACATACACTTGTAAAGAACATAATGTCATGGCTGTCTTGAGTTTCCAATAATTTCTACAACTCTTATTTTTTTGTGATAGAATGATTGGAGCACATACTTGTTGCTCACAAAAAACATTCATGAAGTTTGGTTCTTATATGAATTTATTATGGGTCTACTGAAAATGTGACCAAATCTGCTGGGTCAAAAGTATACATACAGCAATGTTAATATTTGGTTACATGTCCGTTGGCAAGTTTTACTGCAATAAGGCGCTTTTGGTAGCCATCCACAAGCTTCTGGTTGAATTTTTGACCACTCCTCTTAACAAAATTGGTACAGTTCAGCTAAATGTGTTGGTTTTCTGACATGGACTTGTTTCTTCAGCATTGTCCACACATTTAAATCAGGACTTTGGGAAGGATTTAGCCATTCCTTTACCACTTTTGACGTGTGTTTGGGGTCATTGTTTGTTGGAACACCCAACTGCGCCCAAGACCCATCCTCGGGGCTGATGATTTTAGGTTGTCCTGAAGAATTTGGAGGTAATCCTCCTTTTTCACTGTCCCATTTATTCTCTGTAAAGCACCAGTTCCATTGGCAGCAAAACAGGCCCGGAGCATACTACCACCACCATGTTTGACGGTAGGAATGGTGTTCCTGGGATTAAAGGCCTCACCTTTTCTCCTCCAAACATATTGTTGGGTATTGCGGCCAAACAGCTCAATTTTTGTTTCATCTGACCACAGAACTTTCCTCCAGAAGGTCTTATCTTTGTCCATGTGATGTCAGATATGAAACAAAAATTAACTGACTTAAACAAGTTGAAAAACTTATTCGGGTGTTACCATTTAGTGGTCAATTGTACGGAATATGTACTTCACTGTGCAACCTACTAATAAAAGTCTCAAATAAAAAGCCGCCACTAGCAGAACAGAACAGGCCTGGATATGAAGATGTACAACATCAGGTGCAGTGCAGTATGCATCCTGTTTGTGTTTGCTAATGTACCGAAAGGGTCAAATTATCCTACAATAAGGGATTTTTTTTAAATACTACACAGTGCATCGTACAGTAGGGGATATATTGTACAAATACAATGCTGTAATTATTCTACGTCTGGCAACGCTTGTTGTAGGTGGGAGGAACTGACTGATGATGCCTTCATCAATCCTCGGATTTTTCAGTTCCACGATCAGTCGAGCAGTGCCTTGCAGAGGGATGTCCAGAGGGTTCATGTGTCTTTTATTGTTTTATTCTATTTGGTAGATTAGTTTTTATTTATTTTATTTTGTATATTATTTTCTATATTACTTTAAATGCTTTTAATTTAATTACTTTTTATTGTTTATGTGTAAAACTCTGGTTTTGTTGTTAATAGTGTTATATATATAAAGTGGCTTGAAATGGACTGAATAGAGGAACGGATTGTTTTGATACATTGTCATATTAAAAAAATGTTAAATGACTACTGTACTAATTTGTTTACAAGTTTCAAGTCTTCGTATTATCGATGGACCAATAAAGCCCTTGAATTCTGTATTTATTTGGAGGAGAAAAATTAAGCATATGAAAATTTTCAGTCTCAATTGAAGTGGCGTGGGAAAAAAAAAAAAAAATTAAGATTGGTTTATTTCAAAGGGTACAATGCAATTTCATAAAACACATCACTACAAATGGTTTAAAACGCCAGAATTTTCATCTGTAGTCCCCTGGCCATGATGTAAAAAAGGCAGTAAAATAAAAAATTGCAAAGAAAAAGACAAAAAAAAAAGCATACAATAGATATACAATATAATAGAAAATAAAATACAACATACCATTTATCTTAGGCTCAAAACAGGCTAATCTTTTAGTTGATAAGCCACATTTTCAATTGTTTTGTGAAGGCCTTGTATGTTGCGACCAGTTTGCACTCCTTACTGACCAGGCCAACTTACTGAAAGGGCTCCTGCGCAGAGGAATATAACAGTCACCTCTAACAGAGCCTCGAGTGACACGCTCACGGCTGTTTCTTTGGCTAATGAACTCTGCCAGAGGATCTGCAGCCAATTCATGCAGTACTTCTTCACTTTTAAGTCTGCAAATGTGTGAAAACTGTCCCAGCTGAATTTTTTTTGGAATGGCACAGTAATATAATAACAATCATTGAGAACCACTGTACTAACCTATGTTTACCTTCAATCATTTTTAAGTACTCCAGAAAGTCACAGAGACAACATGTTAAAGCATTTTAATTTAAAAGGGAAAAACAATGTCACATATAATCATCATCCAAATAAAAATTGTTCATGTTAGATACGAGGTGAGGATTAGCTTGCCTCGGTCTAAAATGTGAATATTTGTTTTGAAGAAGCACACGATTAATTGCTGTTTTTCCGATTTGTTTGCAGGGACAAGCGGTAGAAAATGGATGGATGGGGTTGGCAGAAAAATGTCAGTATTCGAGAAAAAAATGTGTATCTTACAGTGATAGTATTAGTGGGGGTACCAATAAATAAAACAACCATTGACATGAACATGTACACGCTGTGACCACAGGATAGGGCACAGCCATCCATAAACACCTTCTCATTTCCTCATTTGTCCCCATCAACATGCTGACATCAGACCTGTCACTCTTGAATCGCTTGGACTCATCATCTCCGACTTTCAAACAATGCCAAGCCAGAATCTTAATGTGCTTTATCTGAGTTCTCACGCAAACCATCCCAGCGGGAAAGGAGCAACGTTGCGCCCTTTCCAACTTGTCACAGTCGGTCCGCCGCAGCCAACGTGGCCAGAATGCCGGGCCTAGATCCACCCACTGGGAACGCAATCCACATGTGGCTGAGTTCACCAGCCAGGCTCGGACAGAGCTGACAACATCTGGAGACAGAGTACTCAGGTCCACATCTACGGCTTCCCTATCCAACTTCTTCCTCTGACGTGCGGCTGCTTCCCTCAGCTCTGCAGAACCACCAATGTCCAAGTCTTCTCTGGAAGTGGTGTGGTTTGGTAATTTGACAGGTAGGGTGTCATCTCTTGACGGAGCATTACAGCTACTTTTGTCGGTGCAGACCCCAGAGCCTTCAGATAGAGGACCAACAGACATCCAGAGTGGGTCAAAGGAGGATCCCAGAATACGAAGTAGGCGTGAAGGGCGGTAATGTCTTGGTTTGGGCATGTAAATGTAGTCCTCTGCGTTGGTCAGCAAGGCGTACGGACGGAGTGGCTGTGAGTAAGAATGCAGACTGGCTCTCAACCGAAGAAATGGCGAATCCCCACTAGTGTGCTCCTGATCTTGAACGCCAGCTGGGAGGGCATCCATGGTGGACGTGTTGGAGATGGAAGCTGTAGACACATAGAGGAGTGCACATACACACAGGCAGCAGCAGAGATAGACATCACAACTGAGCATTGTCCCAGGTATGAGTAGTCTTCAACAGATGAATGAAATCCGTTTCCTCTACTCCTTTTCTCTTTCAGACTTATGCCTACTGTATTCTTCTGCCTTCCTATTATTGAGTGTCAAAGGGACTTCATGTAACAAGACCCAGACAGACATCCTTGAGTTGTTCAACTATAACAATTCACAGACATTAGTGCTTATCTCACAGACAGTGGGCCTATTTTTTTATGCTGGCTGAGCAAGGATCAGATGTTTAGACTATTTCCATCAGAAAGAATACACACGAGAAACTGTCATTTCAAGCTATACTTGAGAATTGAACTATCAAGACAACTTAGACAAAAGAAAAACATGCCTCAGTGAGAATCCTTGGACCTTGAATTAGTTGAGACCTCTAAAAATATTTGTTATATTAATTGAAAAATAAGCCTTAGGAGAAATTTACACAGGACAAGACACACTGACCCATTTATTTTGCCTGTATAAAAACTACAGTATAGATCCAAAGGCAAACAATGGTGATAAACTATTTCAAACAATCTGGAAACACTAACAATTAAATCAATATTATAATAATGCAATCCATAAATACAGCCATGTACATTTTTTCATGCACATAAGGTAAATAATAAACAGCAGAGTTATCAGTGGTGTAGTGCAGGTCTTACTGTAAGCGTATAGATGCCTCCCAAGCAATACAGTTCACATCACATTAGTATGGTTTTCATTTTTGGCATTTCCAATGTCTAAAGTGTATCAAAACTAGAAATGCATCGTCACCAGACAATATCCCATTGGGCATGTTCTGATTTTCCATACCTCTGTTTATGTAGAACCTATCAGTGAAATATCGTAATATCAAGACTATATAGTAAGCCGCTACTTTTTTCCCAAGCTTTGAACACTGTGCTTTATACAATGCTGCGGCTAATATCCCGATTTTGCCGGGTTGACAAGCTTCAAACGTCCACCAATAAATTTAGCCTTGTCACATCAGACCAACGAAATTACCAAACACTTGATCACTCAGTAAGACATTTAGCGCGTTATGCACTTACCGTCAATAAGACTCGGCAAAATGCGCAAGACACAGCCCCAAAGCTGAAAGCGACCGACCTGGCCATCAAAAAAGGAAGCGGCTGCCGCAATGTAATACACTACCACCAACCACTGCATGCCGAAGAAGGTACAAGCCTTCAGGCAACCCGCCTCAAGACAAAAGTGAAAGCGAAAACGAGGCAGAGAAAGCACCTGACAATGCAACCCAAAGTCCCCTCAACTCTGACACCAAAGACGGTGACTTCAGCAGCTCTAACACGGAAAAACAGGTGGACACGGACAAAGACAGCAAGGTACTTTACGCCATTACAGGAACTGTCTTTTGTTACATTTGGGAATGAACACAAGCGCCTGTGTAAATATTTCATGTTTTAATGTCCACTCCTGTGGCTAATAGACTTGTATAAAATAAAATGTGTCCAAAAATTAAGTAGGTGCAGCTTATATCTAATCTAGGTGGGTTTTAAAGCGTGTATTCAAGGTTGAGTGCATGATGTCGCAACGTCAATTCTGTGTGCAACACAACTCTCGTCAAATATTTAGCTTGTTAGCATCTTATGTTGCAAGCCAACATTTGTAATTAAAGAGAGACTTGCAGTATTATTGCAGCTGTGACTAATTGATGCAGTAGAATAACCATTGCAAATGTTGATCAAAAATCTGAGATGACGTTTGCAAAGATGGGCTAATTAAAGAGATAATGGGAGTGTTATTGCAACTGGAACTAATTGATGCAGTAGAATAGTCATTTTCATTGAAAATGTTGATCCGGAATCGGAGTGGGCGTTCGCAGACATGGACTAATTAAGGAGAAACTGGGAGTGTTATTGCAGCTGGAACTAATCGATACAGTTAAATAGTCATTGTAAATGTTGATCCGAAACAAACAAGTCGTATACACACAGGAAATACTGTTCTATTAGCCGAGCAATCACAAGGTTAGGTTTCTTGGGGAGCGCGTGTTCCCGCTAAGCAAGAGGGTTTTAGGGGTAGGATCGAATTGGTGTAGCAGATGTGTGCAATAGCAGCAAGGTGTAGTCCAGGATCAATATACGTGCAGAGTATGAAAAATAAGAACATGTTCGCAGGTCTGATATTGTGACAAGCTGAAATGAACTGTACTGCTTGGTGAAATCAAAATGTATGTGATGTAGGGTATACACTACTGAAAACCAGCGCCCTTTGCAGTGGATGTGCAAAACTGTATTTTTTTCCAACAAAAGAAATACAATGAAGACAAATGTCCACTGCAGAGGACACGGTTTCTCTAAACTGTTTCTCAGTTTGATGACAAAGGCTTGCCTCCAAAATCTAGAGTGAAAAAAGCTGGTCATGTGATCTGTCCTGTTGCTTTGCCGATTGCGCCGGCAGTCTAGAGGTGGAGGGCAATGTGCCACAAGTCGTACGATTACGCTGGTCTGTTGCCCGATCCTCCAAAAACTGGTCAAACTCTACAAACAACAGTCAGAGAGCAAACTTTGTTACACAGAAAATAAAAGTGAAAACTCTGAAAATATCAGATAATGACGCACCTTCACTGGAGACTCCCTCACTGACAGCACACTGGTCTTGCTGCATTTTCAGACAAAGAAAAAACGCAAAGGGGAATATGATGTCATATTTAACACATCTGTGATGATATTGGTCCAAAGAAATAAAGGATCTCACCATATCAGAAGATAGCCATTTATCCACATTGTTCTGCAGTGTGTTTTTCACTTGCACCATCTAGCAAGTTAAGTAAAAATGTGAAAGAAGTTAACTTTTTACTGAAATGTTCTCATGTCGAAAATTACATTTTTAGCTTTGGTGTGCCCCCTGCGGTGCAATTAATGTATTGGTTGATCATTTAAGTTTGAGCAAGTTCAATGCTAACATAACAGGCGCAAGCTTCACCAACACTTAAAAGCAAGGGTCCCCAAACTTTTTTACCTGGGGGCCTTATTGGGTTAAAAAAATTGTCCAGGGGCCGGGCTATATATATATATATATAAATAATCTGTCTCATGGCAGATTAGACAAACTGTCTTTTCCTTACAATAAACAAAAAAAAGTCATATGTCCACTGATGTTTAAAAAATGTACACTCTATTTTTTCTATTTTTTATTAGTCTATTTTACCTTTCCCCAACGATTTCGCCATTTTTTCCCCTCATGCATTAATTGACTGAAAGAGCGCAAACTTGCCACACGCTCGCCCGACACTGCGGCGCGAGGGTGATGACGTCACGTTATCGATGGGAATATGCTTTTTTGGACAATATGATTTGCCTGAGCGGCTGGGAGACACCGAGAGTAACAAGCAGTAGAAAATGGATTGATGGATGGGCTAGAAAGGACAGATTAAAAAAATAAAATAAAAAAATAAAAACTTTTTGGGGCCGGATTTTGGACCCTGGCGGGGCGTATCTGGCCCGGGGGCCGTAGTTTGGAGACCCCTGCTTTAGAGCATCACAAACCATTTTTAAAGTTCAATTAGTCTATTGTGTGTAGTTTGTACATACACTTCCTGTGACCTGCAACCTTGAGTCCAGCGCCCCAGCAAGGCCCTCCACAGCTCCTGGATCCTCATACCTGACGCTGTGCAAGAAAATATTCACTTTCTAACCCATAAAGTATGAATAATTCAATATGGAATCACAAAAAATTATATTCAATCATAACAATTGTGTTTGATTCTACATCAGTGATTCTCGAACGTTGGTGCCAGGTCTTCATCTAGTGGTATGCCAAATAATCACTTATTTAAATATGTAAACATGGTGTTACTGTTCAAACTGTGTGTAATGTTAGTGGCCAGTAATTTCCAGGAGTTCTCTCACCCTCTTAGAAGCCTCCATTTTACTAATGATTTCCCATGTTGCAAAAATGTGTAGAATAAAAATTAAAATACCAAATTTCTGTCAACGAAGATTTGCCTCAGCCTTGGATAGTAGGCTAACATAGCTAATATAGACACTTACATCATATGTTGCCTTCATTATAACACTTATATAAGGCTTTTGATTTTTTGCGGCTCCAGACGGACTATTTTTGGTCCAATATGGCTCTTTCTACATTTTGGGTTGCCGACCCCTGGTTTAAACAATGCTTTGGCACCGGAATCGGTTCAAATGTAATCAATACCATCTCTAACACTTACACACAGGTGACGTCTACACCTGTGTTACGAAGCAGAGCTGGCAGGTCGACTTTGCCCCACCTTTGCATGTTGGTTCCATTTAAAATATAACAGTGACACCTAAAGGTAGTGTAAGAGAGGACATTATCTGATAGCACTACTCACCTTTTTCTCTGCTCTGCTAAGGAACTGTCTCGGGTTTGGGCAAACATGTCAAACTCTTCCTCCTCTTCTAAAAGACACAATTTTTTGATAGCTGAATAAGATGAACAAGCAAAAACCATACCAAAAACCATACCAAAAACAACCAAACCCCGACTTTAAAACCAAGATACATGTATGTGGAGAACCATGACTATGGCAAAATGAGAATGTTTCTTAAGAACATGAATCAGACCATTCTGTTTCGAAACATCACAAATTGTCATGTTCTGCATGACATCCATGGTCTTTTGTGTTGTATTTCTGCGTTTCCTGTTTCTCTGCTTTTTGTGTTTCACTTTACAATGCATAGACAGCTTATGCATTGATGAAGGGAAAAAGGGAATGTCTTTACACTCCTGCCTTCTCGCTTGTCACTTGCTAATACCGTATTTTTCGGACAATAGGGCACACTGGATTATAAGGCGGAATGTCAATGAGTGAATCTATTCAGGTTTATTTTCATACAGAAGGCACACCATATTAGAAGGCGAGTTAAAGGGTTCATTTTATGATTGTCTTTTCCTACATTTAAAACACTTCCTTGTGGTCTACATAACATGTATGGACGGTTCTTTGCTCAAAATGTTGCATTGCGTAGATTATGTTTTACAGACCATCTTCAAGCTGTTTTTTGAATGTCTCTTCGCTAAGAAAGACAACTCAACGCTAAGAAAACGGAAATGCTGATTATCGGTCCTGCTAGACACTGACACCTATTTAATAATACCACCTTAACATTTGACAACCAAACAATTACACAAAGCAACTCAGTAAAGAATCTGGGTATTATCTTCGACCCAACTCTCTCGTTTGAGTCACACATTGAGAGTGTTACTAAAACGGCATTCTTTCATCTCCGTAATATCGCTAAAATTTGTTCCATTTTGTCCACCAGCGACGCTGAGATCATTATTCATGCGTTCGTTACGTCTCGTCTCGATTACTGTAACGGATTATTTTCGGGCCTCCCTATGTCTAGCATTAAAAGATTACATCTGGTACAAAATGCGGCTGCTAGACTTTTGACAAGAACAAGAAAGTTTGATCATATTACGCCTATACTGGCTCACCTGCACTGGCTTCCTGTGCACTTAAGATGTGACTTTAAGGTTTTACTACTTACGTATAAAATACTAAACGGTCTAGCTCCATCCTATCTTGCTGATTGTATTGTACCATATGTCCCGGCAAGAAATCTGCGTTCAAAGAACTCCAGCTTATTAGTGAGTCCCAGAGCCCCAAAAAAGTCTGCGGGCTATAGAGCGTTTTCTATTCGGGCACCAGTACTCTGGAATGCCCTCCCGGTAACAGTTAGAGATGCTACCTAAGTAGAAGCATTAAAGTCCCATCTTAAAACTCATTTGTACACTCTGAACTTCAAATAAACCCCCCTTTTAGACCAGTTGATCTGCCGTCTTTTTTCTGCTCTGCCCCCCTCTCCTGCGTGGTGAGGTTATTAGGTGACCACAGATGAAGCGCTAGCTGTTCAAAGTCCTGACCCGGGGTGGACCCCTCATCTGTGCATCAGTTGGGGACGTCTCTGCGCTGCTGACGTGTCTCCACTCAAGATGATCCCCTGCTGGCCCCACTATGGGCTGGACTCTCACACTATTAACTAGATCCACTCGACATCCATTGCACCGGTCGCCCATGGGGGGGTTCCCCACAACTGCGGTCCCCTCCAAAGTTTCTCATTGTATCCCATTGGATTTACTTTTTTCTTGACCAGATGTGGGATATGAGCTGAGGATGTCGTGATTAAGGGCTCTATAAATAAACTTTGATTGATTGATTGATTCAGGATGTGCGATTTTGCGGCGTTTTTAAAATGAAAGGATTTTAAGTGTGCCTTATAGTCCGAAAAATACGGTTATTAGCAGTGCTTTGAAGCAGACCAGCAGCACCAGAAGAATGCCAGTTCATTGTGCATGTCAATCCTTGTTCCCCTTTATGTGGAGGCTAACTGGGTACTTCAATGTACCCCCTCAAACTTTCTACTGCACAAGTTGTTTGTATTTAGGTGTTGTAATTAATATTTAATTACTTTAATCACACCTGCTTCCACGTCTCTGCATCATGGTGTAATGTTTAATTAGATATTAGCAGATGGTGACAACAACTATTCCAGTGGAATTATTAGTATTAGTAGTTAATATCTTACGGTTGTTAAATGTGAATAGGTGTTTTTTGCACTACAACTTCTGAATTTGATAATAAAATGCATCCCAATATGATGGAATATCCAGTAATACAGCTGCAAAATATATTGTGATCACAACATGCTGTATGTCAGGAGTTCTTGTTGCAAAATGGATAGATAAGAAGAAGAAAGCAAACAGTAAAACTCACTGTGGTTGACCGACTGAGTGTGACTGGCTCGTGTGTTGGCTTCGGGTTGGCTGGTTGCTGTGATGACGGCAGGCTGGCCCAGCGTTGAAGGCTCCGGGATAAAGTCTATGAGGTTTGGGCTGCTGACAGAACTCTGCTAGGAGAATTAAACAAAAGGAATGCATTCTTGAGCACTTCTGTGACAAACAAACTCATAGCCTACAGTACAGAGAAAGTAAAGATTCCTCACTTGTTCGCCATTTGTAGTTTGTGCCTTGTTTAGTCTGTCAAACCTAATAAACATTTTTTGTTAAAGATTGTATTAGTCCTTTACCAGAATCATAGTGGAGGTGGCTGCCACATACCTCTCATAACGAATGAAAGCATTGTTGAGGTCATCATTAACCACGAGAAGCTCCTCAATGAGTCCTTCATCCTGCAATTGAGGGATGAGCTCCACCACTCGAGTCTGCATGTTCTTACACACTGAGTACAGTTGCTGTTTGGACAGAGGTTGACAGAGATTCATGGACTGTCTATGCTAATAGCATTGATTTCGTCTGCAGAAAATGATCTTGGTAACATTAAAAATTCTACACAGAATGACAAAATAAACATCCACTTTTTATTTCCATTTTCCATTACTGGGGGGTATTCCACAAAGCAGGTTAGGTGAAAACTTTGAGTATGCAAACCCTGAAATGAGGAAATGAAGGTTCTGTTTCAGAAAGAGAAGTAAGTCAAATTTAAAGTCAGTTACTGTTTTAATGAACAAACCCCCTGAGTTGTTTCATGTATCCTCTCTCCTGATAAACCTGAAGCAGGCTGTTCGACATGGTGTGTCTTGTACTTCGTAACCAGTAGATGTCCTAACAGAATTAATTCCTGGAGATTTATGTTGGGAGAGGATTTAGGAGTCTCGATGCCATGGTTTGTTAAATTTAGTATAATTTTATCATTTAGATTTCATCATGCTCTGATGTTTGATGACATAAAAAAATATATCTTGTTACCCAGTTTAAAAAAATCTTTTATTTTATATATTTAATATTCATTATATTTGTTTGGATTAAAAAAACATTTAACAAAGAGAAACATACATTTAGTTTTTCATTATTGTACTGTAAGTATAACTATAATGATAATCTGTTGTGTATTCTGTGAGCAATACATTCACAGAATATGTTATACATTTGGTCTAGCTTAATTTCAGATATTTAATCTGTCTTGGTCCTAATTCACTTTTAAATTATATTTTTTAATTAAAAAGTGAATGTTTTGGGTATTTCATCATTGTAAATATAACTAACATGAGCTATGTTAATTACAATATGCAAAATAACCTGCCAACAAGAACTGATTCTTATTTTTTAAGAAATATCTGTAAGATTTTAACATCATATTTCTGATAAGCAAATTAATCTAACAGAATGTGCCTTGTCTGAAAAAATATATACCGTAGCCACTCAATTAAATTCACTTTGCATTTGCATTGACTTTGCACACCAAAATGATTAAAGCAAATAAGATATATATTATTTTCAGCTGTCTCCTTGTACGTTTTCTACAGGTGGGATTGCAGCTGAATCAAAATGATATATTTTTCCAAATAATACTTAACTTTTTTACCGGTGGGCTGATAAGAAAATGTGATTAAACATTACCTCCCTGCTTGGCACTCAGCATCAAGGGTTGGAATTGGGGGTTAAATCACCAAAAATGATTCCCGGGCGCGGCTACCGCTGCAGCCCACTGCTCCCCTCACCTCCCAGGGGGTGATCAAGGGTGATGGGTCAAATGCAGAGAATAATTTCGCCACACCTAGTGTGTGTGTGTGTGACAATCATTGGCACTTTAACTTTAACTTAAATCATTAGGCAATTGCATTCAAACGTATGCATTGACAATGGCAGTAATTATTTGTCACTAAAGTCTAATATTATTTTACTGTATTACTTTAATTTTTTTAAAACATGTTTATATTCAGTGTAAACATGCATTAGCACTTTCAGGTCAAACTGGGTCAAGACAGACAAACTTTTCTGTCCCCAGTTGCTAAGGTGAATCCTCGAATCAGTGCTCCATTGATCATGGCTTTTTATTGTGGTTTTAACTCAAAGTCAACATACTCTTGAGTTTATTGAACAAGAGTAAATCAACTCAGACTTTAGGCTTGGACCCAGTTTTTTTAACCACCTACGTGAAATACCCCCTGAACTCAAAAATAACGTTTTGTATGACACATTATGAACAGTAAAACTGCACTTTTTAGAGTGGGCTTTTAATCATTGCCAACCTAAGGCACACAAGTGCAATAATAATGCTGTCTATTTAGCATTTGACCAGATTGACAAGAAGTGGTGCATTGATATGTTTGGTTGAGTGTATGAAAGGGACATAAGAGTAGCAGATCGGTAGGTTGTGAGTTCAAACCCCGGCCGAGTCATACCAAAGACTATAAAAATGGGACCCATTACCTCCCTGCTTGGCACTCAGCGATGGGTCAAATGCAGAGGACAAATTTCACCACACCTAGTGTGTGTGTGACAATCATTGGTACTTTAACTTTAACTTTAACAAATGAGTGGCATTGTACTGTTCTGACTCCAGTTAAAACGTGTGCAAATACGAGTGTGATGAATTTAAACAATTAGTTATTCATCTTCCAAGTCAACAAGTATATCCCCAGAACAAGCACATGCACGCACACACACACGTTTTTGTATTTGTTACCTTTTTGAGACCTTTAAAAAATGCCTACCTCTTTAGGACCACCCTTTCTAGATATATAAAGATTTGTATTTACAACATTAATAATATATACATACTATGCAAATATAAAACAGGTTAGCTTTTAGTAAAAAAAAATTTTTTTTTAATTTTTTGTTTGTAATTGGTTTTTAATCCTCATTATTTACTTCAAGTTATTACAGTATGTCTCTATATACATATTCATTTTATTTTAATGTATTTATTAAGTTTGGCCAAAGGGGGCACCTTTCAATTTCTTACACACACTTGTTATTACATATGTTGGCCAGAGGGGGAGCACTTCAAATTTTTACACACACTTGTTATTTCATATGTTGACCAGAGGGGGAGCACTTTTAAAACTGACACAGTCAATTAAAAAAATCCCTCCTTTTTGGGACCACCCTAATTTCGATAGATTTCACCACCAGGGGTGCAAATAAGTCATTCTCTATTAGTTGTAATGGTTTTCCGTATTGGGACCATGATTTATGTCCTAACTTGTTCACCGATCCTGATATGGAAGGTATCTTTCCTTGTTGATGTCTCAAGAAGGGTAGAAATACAAGATAACACACACACACACACACACACACACACACACACACACACACACACACACACACACACACACACACACACACACACACACACCCACACACACACGCACACACCTGTAGCAGTTCTGTATCATCCAGCGGGCTCTGTCCGGGTTTAAGGTCATTCAGCATTTCGGACATCACAGTAAGGTTTCCCTTGACCAGCGCCACCTCTTTTTGCAGCTTTTCTTTCTGGAAATTTTTAAGAAGCAATCCACAACGTTTGAATGTGACAAAAATAAACAATCTATTATGTTTCCTTTTTCCCTATGAATGATGATTGATAATACTGTATGTAATATGTCACACATGATTTCCTCTTTTAATCATACTCTTCAGTGGCACAATCAGCAACAAACAGGTGGACTTTTCTCCACACGCAACAAGTGACTGTTTTAAGAATGCAGCTGCTTCACCAAATATTCGGTCTCTTTTATACCATAGCTGTCAAGTGATGATTTGGGTGTTTTGTCTTATGTCTGGGTCGGTGAGAGCTGCTGCTATTGCAGCTTGCTTCTCAAGGTAACCAGCAAGCATATCCAAAGTCGTGTTCCATCGCGTCTTACCGTCTGTAATTAACTTGCGTATAGCAGTTGTGCCTGCTCTTGTTCGGACATAAACAGTGTGGAATCAGTTAAATAAGCAGCCAAATATCTAACCTGCTCAAGTAAACAAATATTACGGGAACCCCGCAGTGGGATGCAAAGTTGATAGTATGCACAAAACACTTAGAGCCTGATTTATTAAAGGTTTGCATGTACTAAAACATGTGCAAACTTGATAGCACAGGCAAAGCTGATCTACTAAACGTGTGCAACAATGTTGGAGAATAAGGCGTTCAATCCATTTTGTGTCTCTGTCTTCATTACTATGCAAAATATATGCTGATCATGATAAAGAAGAGAAGGGAAGAGAAGATGCAAATATAACTATTTAGCATGTGCAATGTGATTTGTCAACACTCATCACCGTTTTGCAAGCTAATTGTTATTACACTTTGTATTTCGGCTTTGTTATTAAATATTTCAGTCACCAACTTGTTTTGTTTGATATACATTACTGTTTAGCACATTATATTGCATTCTAAGTGTACACAAATTTACTAAAATATGGACTTTTGTCAAGGCTGGAACCCATTATTCATTATTTTCTTAAGGAGAAATTTGCTCCAATATACAAACTTCTCTAATTACGAACCCTGTTCAAGAACCATTCAAATTCGTAAATCAAGGTTCCACTGTATATTATGATCTGTTATAGTTATTGTATTGTAATACTGTATACATGTTTTATTCTCAACTCTTATTCCCCAGGCTACCATTTGAGGAGGACATATAGAATATAGATCCAAACAATATGTCATGTATCTTTAGATATGCCAATGCCAGCATTGATGGCTTGATGTACTTAACAAAAAGTTTTTGCAACATATTATTATGGTCATTCTTAAAAAATGTACATACAAATACACATTTGTATACTGTATACATTAAATACGGAATCAGCAAACTGTCAATCAGTCTTGTTTTTCCTCGTTTTGAGTTGTTACCTGCTCTGCAGAGAGAGTGTTTGGTTGCTCAATGGGCTGAGATACAGGTGAAGTATTTTGACTGAGACAACTGGAAGGAGATTGTGGTTGTGACTGACTTGGAGACACATCCGTCGTATCAGGTGTCTCCATTTCTGAGACTGTCTGAAATATGAAAGCAAAGAATGTAAACATAAGACATACATTGTACGTATAGATGTGTTTGGTTGTTTGCTAATGTTAACATTAGGTTCAGTACTGCACAACATTTGTGAAATACTCTTCAGTAAGATAATAATAATATATTTATAAGTGAATACCTCTTTGACAGGGTCAATCGACACAAAAAATTGTAATGTTTGTAAAAGCAGGATTATGCAAGCCTATATAATAAAGTACAAAATATACTGTCCAAAAATGGTGCATTTAAATTGTTGATTTTCTTTTCTTTTATCGATTACACCCAATGGATAGACGGGCTCACCCTGCTGGGAGTGTGAATGGGCGACAGCGCATCCAAGTCTGTCATGGGAAACTCCAAACCTCGTCTCCTTAGGTCATCGTAAACATACACCACCCCCGCGAGGGAGGGCGACGTACGAAAGGCATCAGACCATGACTGAGAAAAGCACAGAAAACCCTCAGTACACCTTCTTAGAGACATAACAAAGCCTGCATTCACAAATAACTAGAATACAGAAAACAGAAAATGAAAAGAGAGACAGAATTTGTCCTGCAGCTTTTATGTAATTATAACAACAAATGCAACTTTTCAGCAATGATAGTGTAAAATGAACCGTACCTGTATGAGACTGAGCACCCTGTCATGCAGAGCAGTGGGCGGGTTAAATTTGGGCAAAATGGCACGCACCAAAACGCCTTCGACAAAGTCCTGTGACGCCACAAGAACGTGGAAGCGGTGGCCACAGTTCTTCACACATGACTCAAGAACCTGCATGACACAAAGCAGCAGACTGAAGCCCCAAAAACATAGCTATACTAAATACAAATTTTAAAAATCATTTTTTTTATTTTGTTTTGTCCAGCTACTATACTATATTTTTGATGTAGATGCCCATATCGGCTATACAGATTTACTTTACAAAAGAGAAGTTTTGGATACTTCTCTTGTTGCCTTATTTGTATCTGACTTTATTAGATGGATTTATATTATTATTTGGTGCAACCGGGCCAGAGCAAGAGGGGATAGAAAGAGGAAAAAAAGGAAGACAGAGGGGGAAATTGCGGGTACAAGAGGGGGATAAGACAGAGAGACAACAACAACAGCAAACACAACAATAACAATAACAACAACAACAACAAAAAAACCTCAGCAAATAAGATATGTAGAAATATGATGGTAAAAGTGATAGCTAAGAAGCAGTTAGTGAAATAAATATTAATAACACATAAATTACAATGATCATTATGACACTACAAATGGAGCAATACAAATACCAATAGAAATACCACTATTGATAATGAATAAAAACAATAATTTACCTCTATTATCAACAATACAATTGTTTTAAATGCAACAATACATATATGCAATGATAACTTGAAATACAAAAGAAAGCAGATAAATGGAGGGAAAGAAAGAGAAGCAAACTATATTAACCTTGTAGATTGTTATAGTCACAATAGGTTAAGCTTTGTCAGTGTGCCATGTGTTACCCAGTTTCCCTTTGGGGAACAACGTTAATATATGTTTGATGACACGTGATTATATGCAGAAGTGTATGTATGCATATGCGTGTGAATGTGAGTGTGAATGTTGTCTGTCTATCTGTGTTGGCCCTTAAATGAGGATTGCGACTTGTCTAGGGTGTACCCCGCCTTCCGTCCAAATGCAGCTAAGATAGGCTCCAGCACCCCCCGCGACCCCAAAAGGGACAAGCGGTAGAAAATGGATGGATGGATGTGTGCAGTGTGTATATGTATGTTTGTACAGTGAATGTGCATATGGATGTATGAACTTTGAGTGTCTAGGTATGTACTGTATTTGTGTATGTATGTTGGAGCGCAGGTACCTATGTGTGCGCGTATGTATGTATGTATGTATGTATGAATAATTGTGTGTATGTGTATTTGTATGTACAATATATTTGACTCCCTAAATACACATTCATTCAGTCCTAGCTTCTGTGTAAGCACACTGTAGACTCAACACAAATGACAAAACTACAACATAAGAAAACCTGTGCAGATAAATACTCACTGTAAGGGCCAACATGATTTCTCTGAAGTTCTTGTTACCCACAATTCTCTTCTTAATGGCTTTGACTGCATCTCTTGGTCTGAAAAGACAACTTTAATTTGCATTATCCTTCATATTACACATACTGTAAATTGTATTGGCTAAACGGTTCAAAAACTAAATCCTTAAGGGCCTGATCTACTAAGAACCCAAATAACAAGTGCTAAGTTGTGTGTGCAGACAACAATCTTTCACACCCCATTAGCGGGCATGTTGCCTGTGATTTACTAAGACCACGTGCGCGATTGATAATGAGTGGCCTATCTAAAATGAGGTTTTTGCGTGTTCTACCGACTGTCGCCATGGTTATGAGTATGAATTATAAATTGTTACAGACATGTTAAGGAGTTATAGTGAGGAACATCTTGTGTTTACATTTACACAATTTAACATATCTGCAAAGGAGTGGAAAGAAGCAAAGCTTTAATTAATAATTTTATTTTAAATAATAGTACCTATTCCTCATGCCTTTTACCGACAATTTATTTACACCACAACGTTTACATGTTTAAATTAAGTTCACTCAATTTGTGAAACAGGTGTTGGAAAAAAAATTATACATCTCAGTAAGTAATTAAAAACATCTACATTAAAATTACACACAAATCAGAAAATGTTGACTTAATTGTACACTTCATAATTGATCCCAGATATACAGTACAGTACATACATTATTAACTTATTGGTGACACTCAATGAATGCTATGTATTACTAAATATTGTAGAATGTGTCATAATGTATGTTATTGTTGCCTTTGGGTGCATCAAGTCTTTGTGAATCTTTTATTTCCTTGTAGTCGAGATGATGTAATCTTTTTAGTATTTGTCTAGTTCCTTGATGTCTTTGGCAAATTGGTTTCATCCGCAAAAAAAAAAAAAGCCATTGGACTCAGTCATTTTCCCCCCACATCTATGGCATCATGCTACAAACTATGATGTTTTTTCTTTGTTGTGCAACATGCAGCACACAACTATAATCTGCATCACCTTTGCTGTCAATGTAAACACACTCCTCAGTGCGATATAGACAACCAAACTGACTTTTAAGCATGCTGAAGGTGTGCTCAACAATTTTTCTCGTTCAAATGTGAGCCATAGCAATTAGAAATCAAGAGGAAGCAGTGGTTTGTGTTATCTATTGTGTTCTGAGTGTATGGAATGGATATACTTGCCCATCCTGCTGACATTGCATTTGGCGCATGGAACAGCAAACCAGAAAAACTACTTTGAGAGACACCGACACTGACTGCGATGGTGCGCTGGCATGATCCAGTTTCAAGAAAATGCAGTTGCAAGAAATTTTCCATGGGAATTTCTGTTCTGATGAATTTCGTCTTTTTTGACTTATAAATGTTCTTACAATGTTGGATACTCGTGTGAAAGCATATCATAAGAATCATGTATTTAGCCGTCAGCCTGCAAGCAGTTTTGGATACCTGCTTCAGGCTGTGAGGAAACACAAAAAAGGTAGGATGAAGTGTTATTTTCACCTAACTGTGAAATGTGCACAATAACACCAATGTGCAACATGCAGTGAAATAAATGCTGGTATAATCAGCTGTTTTTATGTAACTCTCAATCGATTGGTGAGTGGGCATGTGTACTGTACGTAAAGTTATGACCGGGTGAATCTATATAATGTTTTTTAAGTTTATTTTCGACCGTAACTGGAAAAATAAATAGCGATGGGAATCTCAAGATACACTACCGTTCAAAAGTTTGGGGTCACCCAAACAATTTTGTGGAATAGCCTTCATTTCTAAGAACAAGAATAGACTGTCGAGTTTCAGATGAAAGTTCTCTTTTTCTGGCCATTTTGAGCGTTTAATTGACCCCACAAATGTGATGCTCCAGAAACTCAATCTGCTCAAAGGAAGGTCAGTTGTGTAGCTTCTGTAACGAGCTAAACTGTTTTCAGATGTGTGAACATGATTGCACAAGGGTTTTCTAATCATCAATTAGCCTTCTGAGCCAATGAGCAAACACATTGTACCATTAGAACACTGGAGTGATAGTGGCTGGAAACGGGCCTCCATACACCTATGTAGATATTGCACCAAAAACCAGACATTTGCAGCTAGAATAGTCATTTACCACATTAGCAATGTATAGAGTGTATTTCTTTAAAGTTAAGACTAGTTTAAAGTTATCTTCATTGAAAAGTACAGTGCTTTTCCTTTAAGAATAAGGACATTTCAATGTGACCCCAAACTTTTGAACGTTAGTGTATATATTTAAACAATGTACATTTAAACTATGATACTTTTGGAGCGTGTGTGTGGTGTGGTTTCATTTGCAATCTGGGAACTCTTACAGAAATAAACAAAAAAATTGGTTATAAAAATGATTGTGGAGCAAAATGCACGCAAAACGAAAGCATACCCAAAACATATTATCTAGACTAGTGGTTCTCAAACTTTTTTCACCAAGTACCACCTCAGAAAACACTTGGCTCTCCAAGTACCACCATTATGATGAACATTACAATACAGTAGCGTAGTAAGTATTCATTAAAAACAAGGCATAGGTTTTATTTAACCAGTATATTTAATATTTTGGGCCACTGTAACATTACACACAGTTTAAACAGTAACACTGTGTTTGAATATTGATTTAAGGTAAGGTTTTGTACCTAAGAATACTTTTGTACCTGCTGCCATCACACGCTTAAATGATGCTATCACATGGTGATTTTTTAATATTTATTTATCATGCCATAGCACTTTAATCACAGTGATTTTATTGGTTCATTAGGTATTATACTTTATTGTTCTACAGTGTGCCTGTATACTGGTGATCGCTTCTGGATTTATTTTTTAAATGTTTTTATGTTATATACGATTTGTGCTTGCTTTGTTCTGTCTTGACGCTGAATTACAAATGTCTGCACAACTATTTTACCTCTGGGTACCATTAAAGAAACCTTGACCTTGACCTCAAGTGATTCTTTGATGTACGACTAGATGGAGCCTGCGTACCACTATTGATACACAGTTTGAGAATCCCTGATCTAGACTAAAAGGAAGTTTTTTAAATGTAGATTAAAATCCCCATAGGTCCTCTTTATGTCATATAGCAGATCAGAAATGATTATTGACTATCATCAAAAAGTTATTACGTGTTATTTTTTTCCACAATACATTTCCTTCTTTCAAACAAGAAGTGAACTTAATGTTAAAATTGTAAAGTTATGGTGGTAATGGGCAGCACGGTGAAACAGGGGTTAGTGCGTGTGCCTCACAATAAGAAGGTCCTGGGTTTGATCCCCAGGCTCGGGGTCTTTCTGTGTGGAGTTTGCATGTTCTCCCCGTGAGTGCGTGGGTTCCTTCGGGGTACTCCGGCTTCCTCCCACCCCCAAAGACATACACCTGGGGATAGGTTGATTGGCAACACTAAATTGGTTCTAGCATGTGAATGTGAGTGTGAATGTTGTCTGTCTATCTGCGTTGGCCCTGCGATGAAGTGGCGACCTGTACAGGGTGTACCCCACCTTCTGCCCGATTGCAGCTGAGATAGGCTCCAGCCACCCTTGTGACCCTGAGAGGGACAAGCGGTAGAAAATGGACGGATGGTATGAATGAACTATCAGTAAAATACATGGAGAAGGGGTTGGATTAAATAAAGGCTTTGCTTCTTCCTACTTCTTTTCACATATGTTGAAATGGCTTATAGCAAAAAAATAAAATAACCAATAAAAACAAATAAAACTAAATAAAACTTGTTTCAAAAGCCAGCATAATAAGTGTTTGCACTTGCCTTCCAAACCTGCTAATATAGATGCAAAAACTCAGACCGCAGTTTCAGGTTTAAACAAATACATTTCCGTCGCTACATGATTATTACTTTATCTCCTTCTCTCAGTATTTTGCACATTCTGATAATCTGCATACAGGGCCGTCGTACAGAGGCGGAAAGGTGATGACAATTCTAAGGGCCCACAGCCCGCTAGGGCATACTTGCCAACCCTCCCGTTTTTAGCGGGAGAATCCCGGTATTCAGCGCCTATCCCGACAACCTCCCGGCAGAGATTTTCTCCCGACGAACTCCCGGTATTCAGCCGGAGCTGGAGGCCACGCCCCCTCCAGCTCAATGCGGACCTGAGACTGAGTGGGGACAGCCTGTTCTCACGTCCGCTTTCCCACAATATAAACAGCTTGCCTGCCCAATGAACGGAGAAGTCAAACAGGACAATACTGCCATCTAATGGATAGCCACCGGAACACTGAAATTCAAGTATTTATTTATTTTTTCTATGTAAATAAAATATATATATATATATATATATATATATATATATATATATATATATATATATATATTTATATAAAAAATATATATATATATATAGCTAAAATTCACTGAAAGTCAAGTATTTCATACATATATATATATATATATGAAATATATATGAAATACTCGAGTTGGTGAATTCTAACTGTAAATAACCACGCCCCCAACCGCCCCCCCCAACCCCCCCCCCCAACCAAAAAAAAGTTAAAAGACAATTAATAATACATAATGTACATAATAATACTCTGACTTGTTAAGTGGTTAATTGTAAAAAAGGAAACAGAGGGACAAGCGGTAGAAAATGGATGGATGGAAACAAAGTGGGTGTATTACACCAGGCACCATCAAAAACACTAAAAAACTAAAACATTGAAGGTGAGGTAGATGGGCCCACACCGATACACTTTTTCAGGGGGTTCAGAATTCCTGGCAACGGCCCTGTCTGCATATATGAAAGCCAACACGCTAAATTGAAGTGTATCAGCTTTGCGTGTCCTATCAAGTCTGCACGTTTTAATACCTGTACCTGTACCTTTAGTACAGAGGTGCCCAAAGTTTAAGATATTTGTGTTTCACGCTTAAAATGGCTTGTGTTTTTCCTCGGCCCATTAGCACATTTTCACTTTGGTCCTTGAAGGCAAAAAGGTTGGGCATCCCTGCTTTAGATCAGGCCCTAACTGTTAAGATGGTTAAATGGTTTGTTCTAGGTTTGTTATGGGTCACACTCCTGCTGCCTCTCAGTCTGCTGTGCGCTCGGTTGAGCGCCCCACGGGCGTTCCCCATCAGCTGCAGTCGAGCCTCCGCGCGGCTGCGATCGCTTTGCAATCAACGCACCTGCCCGTGATGAGCTACCTGCCTTCATAAGCCAGCGTGTCTTGAGATCCCAAGCCAGAACGTAGCTTCTCGTACCCGTACACTCCCCGTCGCCCTTCCTCGTCGTCGAGCTGTGTGTTTCGTCTCCCTGCATCCCCTCTGGTCTTCTTCTTGCCTCTCTGGACTTCGACCTCACGCCTGCCCACCGACCACGACACCTCGCTCCAGTCCTTGACCCTCCGCCCGTCTATTGACTTCTGAGCCTGCTTTGACCTCTTTGGAATTCCGCCTCAAACTCAACACAAACCATCAACACCCGCTGGTAACAACTTTCATATAGTTCACTCACATAGTCACACTGTATATATTTGGATCACACACACACCTCACGCACATTTTCTGCTGTCAATAAATACGCTGACAGCTAAAGATGTCACTGTCTCACCGCCGTCTTCTTCTCCCGCTGCGCCGTCACAAGGTTAACATCTACAGGGTTTTTTATGCTTTTTTTTGCATCAGACATGAAAACAATTAGGACAAATGATAGAATTCCTACCCTTCATCCGTCTCATTTATGATGTCACAAATCTCCATGTTGAGCCCCCAGTCCTCTGACTGCAGAACGCCACTGGTCGCTCGCTCTATAGACAAACATGGAAATAAGAATAACATTGCAAACATTCAGTGATGTAAACTGAAACCGTCAATTTAAACTTTAATCATTATGCACATTAGAAATATTTGTATATATTTGATTTACACAAGTAATAAATAAAAACATGCACAATGTAGAGTTTGTCCATAGGTGTGAATGTGAGTGTGAATAGTGGTTTGTTAGTAAGTCTGTGATACGATTCACACACAGCCAATCATTGTCACTAGCAACGTTTTATGAGTGTATTTTGCTGGTTTGCTTATAGCTGCAGAGTTAAAAGAGTTCAATGCTGCATGCTAACTCTTAAAACGAACCGACATTCCCAAAAACACAGTTGTGCTTATTCCAATGTCATGTATTGAGAAAGTTAATATGCAGTTAATATGAAATGCAGTTACTAGATAAGATAAATGCTAATAAAAACTATTTCATGATGTATTTTACAGACAAAAAGTTGTACGGTTTATTCCATGCTTGTGATACAGCACACATCTCATTGTGCAAAATGCGACTGTTTTAAGGTCAACAAAATGTAATCTCTGAAAGAGGTACATGTCTCAAGTTTTTCCCAAACAGGACCCCCACCCAGACATTCATTATACAGCTCATGAAAAACAACATTTGTTATTTTCATTGTCAGTGGGCCAATTCATTTATATGAGAAAATATAATAATGGAAATGACTGCCCTCATTTGATTACTGTAATAGAACATTTAACTTGTTGTGATGTCAGGTTTGGGACAGGTGTGTGATGCTGGTGTGGGGAAAGTAAGTCTAATGTTGCTCACATACTGTATGCGCCAAGGAATGTTCAGGAGTGTTGTGCATTAAAAATTAGGAGTAACATTGGTCCACACCGCGCGTGGTTCGTGCTTCCCATGCATGGTTCTTCCTAATCAGAATTAAGGGAGTGTAAGTGGACTCTAGCAGGTTAAGGATACCCCAAAAAGCACATGTTTGGACACCAGAAAACATGTAAGAAGATGGCATTGAATGGTAGGTGACCAGTCGAGGGTGCACACCATCAAATAACCTGCAGCCATTCTGTCACGGCCCGGGCGCATGCCAATGTGCACTCATCTGTGCGCTCTGCTGATTGCGCCTCCAAGAGTGCACCTGCGCGCGCCACTCCTGCTGAGGCTGCGCCGGTGCACAGCTGCAAGCAATCACCAGCAATCAGTGCACCTGAAGCTGATCATCAGGACCACCTTCATAAGCCTGCACAACCTGTTATCCCGCGCCAGAACTTAGCTACTTGTCCTGTACAGTAAGCCGTATACATGCTCTAGGCCTTACTGCTCTCTCTGTGTTTTCTCCTCCGTGTTTCATTGTGCGTTGTCCCGTGTCGTGTCGTTCCTGCAGCAAACCTCCCTTCCCGTGTGACGAGCTGTGTGTCTCGTCTTCCCTGTTGTTCCTCTCTGGTTCTCTGGCTGCCCCTCTTGGATGTCGATTTCCCGCCTGGACACGGACCTCTGACGCCTCACTATCGCCCTGACTAACAGCTTGTCTCACGGATCTTCGAGACTGCCCTGCCCCTTTTGGACTTGCCTCTCGCTCAACACTCCGGTAACACTCTACAGCTAATCTCCACACATAGACACACACACACATACACGTTTAGAATTTTTACACACTTAATTTATTATTTATATATATATATATATATATATATATATATATATATATATATATATATATATATATATATATATATATATATATATATATATATATATATATATATATATATATATATATATATGTATGTATGTATGTATATGTGTATATATATATGTATGTACAGTATATATATATATATATGTATGTACAGTATATATATATATATATATATGTGTGTATATATATATATATATATATATATATATATATATATATATATATATATATATATATATATATATATGTGTTTGTATTAGGGCTGCAACAACTAATCGATTAAATCCGATTATTAAAATAGTTGCTGATTAATTTAGTCATCGATTCGTTGGATCCATGCTGTTTTTTTTCAATAAAATACTGGATAGGATAGAAATGTAGTTTGTCTATTTTATCCGATTATTAATCGATTAATCGAAGTAATAATCTACACATTAATCGATTATCAAATTAATCGTTAGTTGCAGCCCTAGTTTGTATGTGTGTGTGTATATATATATAGAGCTAAGTACTATGCCCTGTTGTCTGTGCCATCTCCTCCTACTGTACACATAACACATTTCTTATGTATACAAAAAAACCGGTCAGAAAGTTATTAAATAAATAGTTAACAGCAGGATACAATCCATTAGAGGAGACTGACCTGATCATATAAATAAAAGAACAGGAACATAGAAACCTCCATCCAGCCATCCATTTTCTACCGCTTATTCCCTTCGGGGTCGCGGGGGGCGCTGGAGCCTATCTCAGCTACAATCGGGCGGAAGGTGGGGTACACCCTGGACAAGTCGCCACCTCATCGCAGGGCCAACACAGATAGACAGACAACATTCACACTCACATTCACACACTAGGGCCAATTTTTAGCGTTGCCAATCAACCTATCCCCAGGTGCATGTGTTTGGAGGTGGGAGGAAGCCGGAGTAACCGGATGGAACCCACGCAGTCACGGGGAGGACATGCAAACTCCACACAGAAAGATCCCGAGGCCGGGATTGAACTCACGACTACTCAGGACCTTCGTATTGTGAGGCAGATGCACTAACCCCTCTTCCACCGTGCTGCCCTACATAGAAACATTTCCCTGTATATTATATAAACAAAGCACATAGCATTTGTATCTTAACAATTGAGAACTCAGAGCCAGCTTTCTCCAGCCCTCACGTGTTCCTCATAATCTCCTTCATTCCTTTCACCCCCAACACGTCTCAATGCCATTTAGTCTCTTTGCTCTCATTGCGTCGACTCCCCCCCTCCCACTTCTACTTCCACTTCTCGGCTCCGTGCACTTCATGTGACAGTCAGCTGCTCCTGTTCGCCTCAGAAGCCGCACTGACATTTACGTGTGAGAAAACGAGCGAATGAGAGAGAAAGAAAGGGTTAAGTATGGCGTGCAACACTCGGTCCCTAATTAAATGGGCAGATAATGCTTTTTGTTTCCGAGCTTCACCTGCTGGCTTCAAGCTTTTAGGGGATGTGAAGACAATTATCAGACCGCCATAAGCACATATTTCTTGTATGACTGGACACAGCCCTTACAGTATGATGACACTCATTTTTACTTTTCTAACCTTTCCACTCTCTTTGTCACAGATGTGGGAATGTGTTTCCCATGCATCACTTTGTGAAGTCAGAGGTCACTGATGTTGACCTAAGAGAGGGTTCATGGGCACATACTCTTTATTTTGAGTTGATGATCTACCTCCATTTATCTAAGCATTATAAAAACTTTGCTGGAACAGGAAAAGACCTTTCCATAAACTCAAAGAAAGTTAGAAGCATCAAATTGTCTAAAATAGAATCAACCATCTGATATGTAATATAACACCAAAGCGTGTGTCTTTAAATTTTGTAAGGAATGGTCTGTTATGGCTGCCTTCAGAGGGTTACTTGTAACAGTGAATAAAATATGAATATATGAATGAAATTAGCTTATTTCGTGTGATGAATTTAATGGCACAGATTATACATATTAACTATCAAACACACACACACACACACACAAAAAGAAAAAGAATGACCGATAAGGGAATAGGCTGAAGCCAAGGCTTCTATTTGCCTATCCTATACATTCACTGAAAATTAGATTGCTTTGAACATCAATGTTCAAAAAAATCAATAGGATGGAAGTAATGGTTGCTATATTTTGTAATTGTCCATTATTTCACCTTTCAAGGCTTTCTTAGACATTAACAAAGAACTCCATGTCTTCAATTCATCACTAAGCTTGTTCCACCATTTAACTCCTAAAACTGAAATACATTTGTATTTCAGTTTTACTTACTTTACATATTTCAAAAATCAATATCCCCCATACATTATAGTCTTCTCTTCTTAATTAAAATAACCTGAGAATACAAGCTGGAAGGCTGTTGTTGTTTACTCGAAACAATTCCCATTGTTTTAAAAAACACAATACCTGAAAATGTTAACACATTAGAACTTATAAATAATGGATTGGTAGGTTCATAGTAGCACACTTTGTGTGTTATTCTAATTACCCTTTTTTGAAGTTTAATTATTGGGTGTATGTTTTTTTATAAACATTTCCCCAAACTTCAACACAATATGTTAGATAATGAAAAATAAAAGAATAATATAACATATGCAGACATTTCTTATTCAGCATGTGTCTTACATTATAAAGAATAGCAATGGATTTGGATATTTTTTCCTTTATATATTCAATCTTCTGTTTCCAACATAATCTATGATCAATTATTATTCCCAGGAACTTAGTTTTATATACTATATCAATTTCCACTTGATTTAATTTTAATTTTGCTTATACATATACAGTATATGTATAAGGATTATATGGCACAATAGCATTTAATTATATATTTTTAATGTAGATTCTAAAATAAAAATAGGCAGCTCAAGTCACCAGAATTTTCCTGTAAAATGTACAGGTTTTTATTTTTTTTACAGCATTTACTGTAAATGGAAAAATTGTACTACAGGCCACAGTTTTTGTAAAGGTAAAATTATTGTGGCTGACTGTCAGTTTGTTTTTACAGTGCACAATTTGATGGATTAATTTTACCCAAAAATGTTCAGAATGTGTAATAATATATTTGTTGAATTATTAGATAATATTAACGTTTATAAAATATGCAATTGTATGCATTACATTTATTTATTTTTGTCAAAATGGAGTGAATGAATACGAAAAGATCAAATACTTTATTGACGCGTATTATATCCGGTCTTTTTCGCAGGCTATATAAAATGATGTGGCTGGCCATATATGCACCCTGTGCCTTGGCTTTGTCACCTGTAATCTTAAACTTTTGGATCTAAGGGCCCAACTTTTCCACTACACAGGGGCCCACTCAAATATTCACACTGAATTAGTAATTTCACACTTGATCTTAATCATATTCAATAGTTATATCTAACCTACTTACAGTTTACAACCTTGTTAATGATTTGAAACCATGTGTTAATCACAGAGAATATTCATTTTACACATAAAAATTAACGCTTAGGTCAGGCTGATTAGATAAATACGTACTAACCAAATATAAAACATAAGAAGCAACTCATAAATAACTGATATACATTATCCATCCATCCATTTTCTACCGCTTTTTCCCTTCGGGGTCGCGGGGGGCGCTGGAGCCTATCTCAGCTACAATCGGGCGGAAGGCGGGGTACACCCTGGACAAGTCGCCATCTCATCACAGTGATATACATTATGTTGTGCTAGAATAAATTAACTCAATAATAAATAATATGTTTCTTAACTAAACTGTCAACAAAAAATAAAGTACAAATTAAAATACAGCTTTAGTCATAATATTTGCACTTAAAAAAACTCCTTAATGACTTTAGCTCCAGATTTATTATGTTTATTTGATATTGTCATTACTGCCACAAGTGGTGGAAAAGTGTATTACAATTGAGTACCGCTGCCAGTTGAGAAACAAATATTTTTTTTAGCGCCCCTTAAGGGTGCAATCACGGCCCAACGATAGAATGATTAAGAAACACTGATCGAGTGTAATATAATTTAAGATTTTTCATGGTTGAAACTAGACATGTGCCGATCGAAAAGTATGTGATCGCCATTGCTAATCAATGCTTTTTATTGCCAATCACAAACACTCATCCCTTTTGGTTGACATTGTGTTTGTTCTTAGTCCAGATTATTATGCGTCTTCATAGACCAGGAGTCGGCAACCCAAAATTTTGAAAGAGGCACATTGGACCAAAAAAAAAAAAAAAAAAAAATCTGTCTGGAGCCGCAAAAAATGTAAGGCCTTATATAAGTGTTATAAAGAAGGCAACACATGATGTGAGTGTCTATATTAGCTATATTAGCCTACTATCAAAATGACTATGTGTCGCAGGCAAATGCAAATCTTTGTTGACAGAAATGTGGAAATGTAATATTTATTCTACACATTTTTACAACATTAGAAAACATTACTAAAACGGTAAAGATGTGTGTGTTCAAGTTGAAGGAAACGGAAACTACAAATAAAATGACCTCAAATATACCTAAAATACGAGGCATAATGATGCATTATGTACATACAGCTAGCATAAATAGCATGTTAGCATCGATTAGCTTGCAGTCATGCACTGACCAAATATGTCTGATTAGCACGCCACACAAGTCAATAACATCAACAAAGGTCACCATTGTGGATTCACACACAGCATAAAACGTTTGATGGACGAATAGAGACAAAGAAGGAGTGGCATAAAACACCTCTTTCTGTGGCAGCATCAAGGAAAGTTGTACATGTGAACAACCTACGGTGCGTTCAAGGCCTTATGAAAATAGGACAAAATGGCGCGCGCCAAATACTCTCATCAGTAAACGATATTCAAACAAAAAAATATGTTTTTTTTTCTTATCTTTTGCCATTTTCATACATTTTTGAAAAAGATCCAGGGAGCCACTAGGGCGGCGCTAAAGAGCCGCTTGTGGCTCGAAAGCCACGCGTTGCCGACCCCCGCCATAGACAGTGTGGTGACGCTCCGCTAAACTAATAATAATCACCTGCAATACAGCAAATACACTGCATTTCTTAGTATCTTAAGTATCATTATCAAGTAGGATTATCACTGGAGGATGAGGCCGAACAAATTACACACGGAGGAAAATAATTAAGGATGTAGTTTAAATATAGTATAATGTTGATATTGTATAGTTTATATGTTATATTGTAGCACTCACAATACATCAATTGGAAAAGAATTACAGTTAATGCAAGTGATCGGTATCGGCCGAACTTACTCATGGAGGACTTTAGGCGTCTTATGTATGTACGGAGGCCCGGAATTGTATGAGAATATTTTGGGGCGGTATAGTTCGGTTGGTAGAGTGGCCGTGCCAGCAACTTGAGGGTTCCAGGTTCAATCCCCGCTTCTGCCACCCTAGTCACTGCCGTTGTCTCCTTGGGCAAGACACTTTACCCACCTGCTCCCAGTGCCACCCACACCGGTTTAAAAATGTAACTTAGATATCGGGTTCCACCACATCCCACCTCCCCGGATTGTAATTAATCAAATGTAAATATTCAAATGTATATACTTGTTCTTATGCTTTCTGAGCTCACTATGTTCACTGCTCGCTGTACATATCCTACCAAGTCAGACCTACACTGTTTCAATGTCCATTTCTCAGATGATATTATTGTTGATGACTGAAGTGCTGATATCCAGTAATTGATTAACGTTGAAAAACTTATTGGGGTGTTACCATTTAGTGGTCAATTGTACGAAATATGTACTGTACTGTGCAATCTACTAATACAAGTTTCAATCAATCAATCAATGAATGCCTTACTGAGCCTATGGTGCTGTTAAGTTATTGTGGCTCAATTTGCCTTCATTTTTTTTATTTTAATGTATTATTATTTAATATATATTATTGTTTTAGTTGCTTAAGAGATATTCCTGGCTCTGAATTTGCTCATTGCTATTTTTTTGTTTTTGTGCATTATTTGTTGCTGTCATCATTAACGAACAGGTTACTCATCAGTTACTCAGTACTTGAGTAGTTTTTTCACAACATACTTTTTACTTTTACTCAAGTAAATATTTGGGTGACTACTCCTTACTTTTACTTGAGTAATAAATCTCTAAAGTAACCGTACTCTTACTTGAGTACAATTTCTGGCTACTCTACCCACCTCTGAATAATTCAATGTATATACTCTGATGATTAACTTGTGTGATGACTGTATTATGCTGATAGTATATATTTATACCATGAATTGATTAACGTGGACCATTATATATATATATAATATATATATATATATATTTTTATATATATATATATATATATATATATATATATATATATATATATATATATATATATATATATATATATATATATATATATATATATATATATATATATATATATATATATATATATATAGCTAGAATTCACTGAAAGTCAAGTATTTCTTATATATATATATATGAAATACTTGACTTGGTGAATTTTAGCTGTAAATATACTCCTCCCCTCTTAACCACGCCCCCGCCCCCAACCACGCCCCACCTCCCGAAATCGGAGGTCTCAAGGTTGGCAAGTATGGGTGTTACCATTTAGTGGTCAATTGTACGGAATATGTACTGTACTGTACAATCTACTAATAAAAATCTCAATCAATCAATCAAATCACTATGTAAAGCGCTTTAAGTCACTAGAGAAAAGCGCTATATAATTCGTATTTATTACACTTTTTTTTTATCATGTATCTCGCCCCCTGCTGGCGGTGGCAAATACTGCATAGATGATGTTGGCACATCTGCTTGAGTGAAAACTCCTAACATTGGTGAAGTGTGTTGTCACTCGGACACAAAGCCTGCGTCGTGTGATTGGTTTATCAACTTTTATGGACTTTCATGCCAAACGTGCGTATAATATAACACCACATTTAGCCCCGCAAGGCATTAGACACAATACTATTATTACTACCCGTGTTGTAAAATAGGAAGCGGCATTGTCCTTGCTAAACTTACCGATTCTCTGACCCACAGGTGTTGAAAAGGCGTTTCCAATAAGAAACTCCATCGCCTCCCCGAGCGAAAACATCCCGTTTAGTTGTCAAATATGAACTTTGCGTTCCAAAGTCTACTGGAAAGAGTCAACAAAGCGCTGCAGTGGTGGCGTCTTCTTCCCTCCGAGGCGCACTTACGGTCACGTGAACACGCGCGCACGCGCACACAGGAAGTGTGTTCAGAAAATCCTGCGAATGCGGAAGTAAAGGGTTGTGCGACTGCTACGCTAAAATTGATCAAGTAATGTTGGACATGTCAAGGCCTGGGATCCGAAATACACATTTTAATGTTTTAAGTTTGTCAAATGTCGCATTGAATGGCCCACGTATTTGTTTTTGGCGCCATCTCGTGCCTCTTTGGAAGATCGCAGCGTAATCATTTATTTTCACAAGCACACGTGACCAACACGCAAGGTACCCTGGGAAATTAGAAAAAGGGAAACAAACCTACGTAACACTTCGCTGACGTAGGCAACAGCGGCTGGGAAAACAACAGCAGTGATTTTAAGCAACTTCAAGTTTTTATTTCCATAAATTTTAGAAATTTGACACAGCAATGCCAATTAATTAAACGAACTCCTGTAAGAAATTATGCATTATGCATCATTATACAAAACAGTTGTATTTTTGCATTATGACCACAAGATGGCAATATTGAATATAGTATTGGGTAAAAAGGAAATAGATGGATAGTACTTTATTGATTCCTTCAGGAGAGTTCCCTCAGGAAAATTAAAATTCCAGCAGCAGTGTACAAAATTGAGATCGAATTCAAAAAGTAAATAATGGGTGTATAAATGGAAACAAAATAGAAAAATACTACAATAGAATACAAATAAAAAGCAACAATGAGAATAAAAATATAACAGTAAAATAAGAATATAACAACAGAAACTAGGCAGTAGTGACCATTAGACTTAGACTTAGACAAACTTTAATGATCCACAAGGGAAATTGTTCAACACAGTAGCTCAGTTACACTGATGGAAAGTGTAAGGATGAAAAGGACAATGCAGGTATAAATAGACTAATATAGCGATAAAAAAATCTAACATATATATACGAATGTATACATAATATGTGTACAGAATAATATATATACATATATTTTATATTATGTCTATAACATATATACAATATATACCAATGACCATGTACAATATTACAGTATATACAGTATATGTGACAGCAGCAGCATAAAATAGAGAGTAGATCCAGCAGGAAATAGAAAATAGACATTATAAACATTATAAACAAAGAGAAGTAGCTAACATGTCAGGTGTCAGGTAATAGGCCGATGTCATCTATTGCTGTATGGCGAGTGATTATACAGCTGGATGGAGTGTGGAATGAAGGAGTTCTTGAATTGCACAGTGCGGGAAGGAAGTTGAAGGAGCCTGTTGGAGTATGAGCTCCGCTGTCCCTTAATTGTCAGGTGGAGTGGGTGGGCAGGATTGTCCGTGATGGCGAGCAGTTTGTCCAGTGTCCTCCTGTCCCTCACTGACACAAACGCCTCCAACTGCGTGCCAATAGTTTGGCCGGCTTTCCGGATCAGTTTATCAATCCGGTTTGAGTCCCTTTTGCATGTTATTAAAAAGTATTGCACTGTTATTGTTTTGCATCCCCTGTCATCCCAGAGAAGAGTTGTACAGTCTAATGGCGTGTGGGACAAAAGAGATTTTTAGTCTATTAGTCCTGCACTTGGGATGAAGCAGTCTAGCACTGAACAGGCTCCTCTGGCTACTGATAACAGTATGCAGAGGGTGACTGGCATCATCCAGGATGCTCACTAGTTTTTCCACTGTCCTCTTCTCTGCCACCGTCACCCAGTGAGTCCAGTTTTATTCCGATCGTAGAACCGGCCCGCCTGATCAGTTTCGCCAGTCTGGAGCTGTCCTTCTTAGATGTACTGCCCCCTCCAGCACACTACGATGTAGTACAGAACACTGGCAACCACAGACTGGTAGTACATCCACAAGAGTTTTTTACATATGTTGAAGGAGTGCAGCCTCCTCAGGAAGTACAGCTTGCTCTGTCCTTTCCTGTACAAGTGGTCCGTGTTAACAGTCCAGTCCAGCTTATTGTCCACCCACACCCCGAGGTACTTGAATGAGTCCACTGTCTGTACCTCGACTCCCTCAATCACAATTGGTTGTGACCTTGGACTCGACCTCCCAAAGTCAATGACCAGCTCTTTGGTCTTTGACGGATTGAGCTGCAAGAGGTTCCTGTGGCACCAGACAACAAAGTCCCTCACGAGCCTCCGAAACTCCTCCTCTCTGCCGTCCTTGATGCACCCGATGATGGCTGTGTCATCCGCGTACTTCTGGATGTGACACAGCTCTGAGTTGTAGCAGAAGTCAGCGGTGTACAGCGTGAAGAGAAGAGGGGCCAGCACTGTTCCCTGCAGTGCTCCGGTGCTGCTGATCACAGTGTCAGATGTGATGTCCTTCAGTCTGACGTACTGTGGCCTATCGGTGAGGTAGTCTGAAATCAAGGCAACTAGGCAGGGGTCCACTCGCAGTCTGTCCAGCTTGTCCTGGAGAAGGCGGGGCTGGATAGTATTAAAGGCACTCGAGAAGTCCAGGAACAGGGTCCTCACAGCGCCATTTCCCTTATCCAGGTGTGAGTGGGCTCGGTGCAGCAGGTAAAGGATAGCATCCTCCACACCAACGCCTGCCTGGTACGCAAACTGCAGGCTGTCCTGGGCATGTTGCACCTGTGGTCTGAGGAGGCTGAGAAAGAGCCGCTCCATTGTCTTCGTTATCTGAGAAGTGAGCGCCACTGGTCTGTAGTCGTTCAGCGCACTGGGGCATTCTTTTTGGGAACTGGAACAATGCACGACCTCTTCCAGACGGTGGGCACTCTCCCCAGCTGCAGGCTGAGGTTGAAGATCCGCTGGAGTGGTTCACCCAGTTCTGCAGCACAGGTCTTCAGGAGTTGGGGGCACACCTTGTCTGGGCCTGCTGCTTTCCTAGGCTGTAACTTCCTCAGTTGACCTCTGACTTGGTCCGCAGAGATGACTAATGTCTGCGTAGAGGTGGTGGAGGGGGGTGCTGCCATGGCTGGGAGGGAGGTGCGTTGAGGGGAAAAGAAGAGGGGGTGGCTGTGATAGGGAGTGAGGGGTGGAGAGGACACGGGCTGGTTGAACCGGTTGAAGAAGCTATTCATCTCATTGGCCCTCTCTATTGTCCCCCCAACAGCTCTGGTCTTTGCCTTGTGGCCTGTGATGGTTTTCACACCTTCCCAGACCTCCCTCATGTTGTTCTGCTGCAGGCTGCAGCTTCTGCTCCAGCTTCTTCCTGTAGCTGTCCTTAGCCTCCTCACGCGTCGTTTCACCTCCCGCTGTGCTGCTCTCATAGTCAAAGTTGACAGCATAAAAGTAATGGAGGGTCATGTTATTTCTGCATTGTTGGATTAAATGTTAAATGATTTTAAATAGATTTTCTGTATGGTTACGTAGATGCCACTTGCCACAACATTCATTAATTAGAAATAACCCAAGCACACACAAAAAAAGTTAAATCAAGGGTGTTCAGACTTTGTCCACCAAGAGCCCGTCTATCCATCCATCTTTAACCACTACTAAGTAAAAAATCAAAACAATATATATATATATATATATATATATATATATATATATATATATATATATATATATATATATATATATATATATATATATATATATATATATATATATATATGGGCAGCACAGTGTCACAGGGTTCAATCCCCGGGCTCAGGATCTTTCTGTGTGGAGTTTGCATGTTCTCCCCGTGACTGCGTGGGTTCTCTCCGGGTACTCCGGCTTCCTCCCACCGCCAAAAACATGCACCTGGGGATAGGTTGATTGGCAACACTAAATTGGCCCTCGTGTGTGAATGTGAGTGTGAATGTTGTCTGTCTGTGTTGGCCCTGTGATGAGGTGGCGACTTGTCCCAGGGTGTACCGAATGCAGCTGAGATAGGCTCCAGCACCCCCCGCGACCCCGAAAGGGACAAGCAGTAGAAAATGGATGAATGGATGTACATATATATAAACATGTTTATATATATACAAATACATGTATCCATCCATCCATCCATTTTCTACCGCTTGTCCCTTTTGGGGTCGCGGGGGGTGCTGGAGCCTATCTCAGCTGCATTCGGGCGGAAGGCGGGGTACACCCTGGACAAGTCGCCACCTCATCGCATATACAAATACATGTATATACCAGAATCAGAATCAGAATCAGAATAGTTTTATTGCCATTGTTTGAGAACGGGTTCACAAACTAGGAATTTTTCTTGGTGCAAACGTGCGACATAAAACACATATTTGGTATAAAAAGAGCTGTGACTGAGCTATCAGATAGACTTAGAAGGGATTCAAGGAATTCAAGGAGCTGCTGTTAGGAGTTCTTGTTCATTTGCCTGATGGCCGAGGGGAAAAAACTGTTCAGGTGGCGGGAGGTGTGGGTCTGGATGGAGCGTAGTCTCCTGCCTGAGGGGAGAGGGGAGAATAGAATAGTGTGTATATATATATGTATACACCCCAAATGCGACCCGGAAAGGGACAAGCTGTAGAAAATTAGAAAATATATATATATATTAGGGCTGTGAATCTTTGGGTGTCCCACGATTCGATTCAATATCGATTCTTGGGGTCACGATTCGATTCAAAATCGATTTTTTTTCTATTCAACACGATTCTCGATTCAAAAACGATTTTTTTCCTGATTCAAAACGATTCTCTATTCATTCAATACATAGGATTTCAGCAGGATCTACCCCAGTCTGCTGACATGCAAGCAGAGTAGTAGATTTTTGTAAAAAGCTTTTATAATTGTAAAGGACAATGTTTTATCAACTGATTGCAATAATGTAATTTTGTTTTAACTATTAAATGAACCAAAAATATGACTTATTTTATCTTTGTGAAAATATTGAACACAGTGTGTAGTCAAGCTTATGAGATGCGATGTAAGTGTAAGCCACTGTGATACTATTGTTCTTTTTATTTTCTTTTTATAAATGTCTAATGATAATGTCAGTGAGGGATTTTTAATCACTTCTATGTTGAAATTGTAACTAATATTGATCTGTTGTTGATAATATTCATTTTTGTTTCACTACATTTGGTTTGTTCTGTGTCGTGTTTGTGTCTCCTCTCAATTGCTCTATTTATTGCAGTTCTGAGTGTTGCTGGGTCGGGTTTGGTTTTGGAATTGGATTGCATTGTTATGGTATTGCTGTGTATTGTTTTGTTGGATTGATTAATAAAAAATAAAATAAAATAAAATTAAATAAAATTAAAAATAAATAAATTTTAAAAAATAATCGATTTTTAAAAAATGAGAATCGATTCTGAATCGCACAACGTGAGAATCGCGATTCGAATTCGAATCGATTTTTTCCCACACCCTAATATATATATACATATACATACAGTATATATATGTACATATATACATCAGTGTTTCCCATAAACTGCCAAGATACCTGTGGCGGTGGGGGCATGGCTATGGGCGTGGTCACAATGACATCATCGAGTAATTTGCATAATGTACTACAATTATATGATTTTCTCTAAAAAGGCTAAAAAAATGTATACTTACTAATTAATAATAACAGTTTTGTTTTAAACGTCCATCCATCCATCCATCCAATTACAACACTTTATGTACATATTTATATACAGATTTGAACAATAAGTTATTCACTGAAATATATTTATTAATTGTGGTTCTTACAAAAAATATATCTTATAAAATATAAAAGCTAAAATGTCTCTTAACGCTCTGCCCCTTTAATTAGTGCATACTAAATAATTTAACTTTAGCCTACTACTACAACCATATTATTTACCAGCAACATAAAGTGAAACAGAGGCAGAGGTGTCCTGCCACAGTCAGTAACAAATAAACAGAAAACAGTAGTGGTCAAATACAAATAAAGCAACAAGAGAAGTATCCTACACTTCTCTTTTGTAAAGTAAATCTGAACAGCCTATATGGGCATCTACATCAACTATTTGATTTGCCTGAGAAGCTGGACAGGACCAAAAAAAAAATAATAATAATTTTTTTTTTTTTTTTTGTTCAATTTGTGGCGGACGTAATTCTTTCGTGGCGGGCCACCACAAATAAATGAATGTGTGGGAAACACTGTACATACATACATGTACATATATATACATGTTTATATAGTACTATAATACACCTCATGGTGCAATCTGGACACATCATCAGTGATTCTCCCAGGGTCATAGGGTGTTTCGAGTCTTAATCAAACACCCACACCCGGGCGACCCAGCCGAGGGTGATCAGTCCTTCGACTTGTGTCCAGGTAGCGCACTACACCACGCATCCCCCTCCTCAACCAGAGCCAACGTGAAGCCTTTTCAGACGCTTCCAAGATGTTTTTTATGGCTCTTCGCCTGTGCAGTCCACAAATCCCAAGGAGCCCCAGGACCCGGTGTAAGGACTTGCCTGCATAACCCCTGCAGCCCACCTCAATAGGCTCGCAGCGGGCCTTCCACCCGTTCCTCCGGCGGTGTAAGGACTTGCCTGCATAACCCCTGCAGCCCACCTCAATAGGCTCGCAGCGGGCCTTCCACCCGTTCCCTCCGGCAGTCAGCCACAAGATCTGCATATTTCGCCCTCTTCCTTTCCTGAGCTTCCTCCATTCTGTCCTCCTAGGGGACAGTTAGCTCAAGGAGCACCACCTGCTTGCTGGTTCCAGACATCAAGACCATGATGATGACTGGGAATCGCAACTGCCTTCCTGGGTCAACCAAGAGCTGCCAGTCCCTTGCTGTTGTTAGCAGGCCCCTTGGGTCTTCTTGGAGGGTTGAGGTTTCTCTCCTGCTCAGACAAAGGTAATTGTGCTCTTGGTTGGATGTTGCCGCTTACTGGTGTTGATGCCAGTGCAGATGGTGTCTGCTATTGCCCGCAGGACCTTGTCGTGGCACCACCGATACCTGCCATCTCCCAATGCCTTTGAGCAACAGCTGAGGATGTGTTCTAATGATCCTCTTTTCTGACAGAGCTGGCACACAGGTGCGTCTATCAGGCCCCAGGTGAATAGGTTAGCAGGGCTTGGGAGGACATCATAAACTGACTGGACCAAGAACTTAAACTGGTGTGGCTCCGCTTTCCAGCATACTTGCCAACCCTCCAGAATTTTCCGGGAGACTCCCGAATTTTAGTGCCTCTCCCGAAAATCTTCCGGGACAACCATTCTCCCGAAAATCTCCCGATTTCCAGCCGGACAACTATATTGGTGGCGTGCCTTAAAGGCACTGCCTTTAGCGTCGTCTCTCACCTGAAAAGGAGACTATTGTATATGTCTCCGTTATCC
>NC_084752.1:20051835-20056835 GCF_033978785.1 Entelurus aequoreus | reverse complement strand
CGCAGCTGCCCACTGCTCCCCTCACCTCCCAGGGGTGAACAAGGGGATGGGTCAAATGTAGAGGACACATTTCACCACACCTAGTTTGTGTGTGACAATCATTGGTACTTTAACTTAACTTTAACTTTACACATACAAACTGTACCACACAAAAAAGCACATTTAATAAAAAAAACTTTATTATGGTCTTACTTTACTTATAAGTGCGGGAACAGTGGTGTTCGTGTTGGAGGAGTTGTAAATGAATGGAATATGAAATCCGGCTGCAGTCTGCAGGTGTACCTAATGTTGTGTCCCTGCGGTCGTTCGCAGCTTCCTCCCGGCGCGAGCATTGTTGTTTTTGCACTTTTTGGCTTCTTGTTAAATGACTTTTTTTTTGGGTGGATTCGGTCTTGCACGTGGAGGGTTTGGGTGTGTGCTTTGGTTGGTGTGGCGCTCCCGTCGGGCGGTTGCATTCTGCGGCGGAGGTGCTTGGCACCAGGAGGCGGGGGGTTATGAGGCGAGCTCTCACAGTGCGTCTTCGCAGCAGTTTTATGATCGCTCAGCACAAGAAATACTTTACACACATACAGTTGTTGACAAAATACACTGGACATTATATACCTCAGCTAACTAAACTATGGAAATGTATAATATAATTCAATATAGCAATACAGTCTCACTGCACAGCAGGCCAGCAGTTAGTCGAATCATTGCGCACAATCCATGTTGAGGCACAACTGTACGTGCCTCAACTGGCTGCTGATCACCGCACCGTCTCTTCTCAGTATTTGAACGGCAAATGTGAAAATAAAAATGAAAATAATCTAAAACTGGTGAAGTTAAATGGAAAATAACTTTAGCATAATCACTGGATACATATAACAATTTAATTAATTGTTTTTTCTTTTTACATTTTTTTTCTTTCCATGATGGCAGGTGAGGCCGTGCCTCCCCTGCCTCTAGTGACGGCACGTCACTAATATATATATATATATATATATATATATATATATATATATATATATATATATATATATATATATATATATATTAGGGCTGTGAATCTTTGGGTGTCCCACGATTCGATTCAGAATCTATTCTTGGGGTCACGATTCGATTCAAAATCGATTTTTTTTCAATTCATCACGATTCTCAATTCAAAAACGATTTTTTTTTTTAATGAAAACAATACACAACAATACCATAATAATGCAATACAATTTCAAAACCAAACCCAATTTTGCTGCCGGTGGTGTTAGTGGATGATCCTTTTCCTCTGATAACTGTGGGTGGTGTCTGTCCAAGTGGGCGCGGGGATTTGAAGTATTCCCAAAATACTTAACTTTAGCGTTGCAAAGTCTGCAAATTGCATGAGTCATGTCAAGCCCTTTCTTGCCACGGTAAAATCCAAAGTGTCTCCAAACGTTTGCTTTCAAAGCCGGCGGAGGCGGTTGTATTTCTTTAGGCTGCTCTGTGTCTTTTACTTTTTTACCTGCATTTTAGCGGCAACACAACAACACTACACTGTACACTCCCCTTAGTACAGGGGTCGGCAACTCGCGGCTCCGGAGCCGCATGCGGCTCTTTGACCACTCTGATGCAGCTCAGCTACATACTTGCCTGACCCCCCCGGTTTTCCAAGGAGACTTATGGATATCAGTGCCTCTCCTAGATAACTCCCAGGGCAAATTTAATACTATTTTCACTCCAATTACTAAATTAAGGGAGTGCCCTAATTGCACTGCAGTAATCATCCTCTATAGCATTTACAAACAGCGTGCCAGCCCGGCCACATGTTGTATGTAGCTTTTCCTTGCACACGTAGGAGACAGCAAAGCATACTTAGTCATCAGCCACACAGCTTACACTGACGGTAGATGTATAAAACAACTTTAACACTGTTACATTACAAATATGCGCCACACTGTGAACCCACACCAAAAAAGAATGAAAAACACATTCCTGGAGAACATCCCACTGTAACACAACATAAACACAACACAACCAATACCCAGAATCCCATGAAGCCCTAACCCTTCCGGTCTAGATTATACACCCCCTACCACCAAACCCCCCCACACATCAACCCCCCCCCCCCCCCCCCTCCGTGCGTCGGTTGAGCGGAAGAGTTAGTGCTGCATGGGATTCTGGGTATTTGTTGTGTTGTGTTTATGTTGTGTTACAGTGCAGATGTTCTCCAGAAATGTGTTTGTCATTCTTTTTTGGTGTGGGTTCAAAGTGTGGCGCATATTTGTAACGTAACAGTGTTAAAGTTGTTTTATACGGTACGGCTACCGTCAGTGTAAGCTGTGTGGCTGCTGAGTTAGTACGCCTTGCTGTTACCTGCATGAATAAGCTGAGGCTGCATTCTACATGTAATTGAGCAGGTACACTGTTTGGGCAGGCTGTAGAGGGCGCCAAAAGCAGTGCCATCACGCCCTGATATTCGGGAGGCTCCCGGAAATAATGAGAGGGTTGGCAAGTATGACGCTATCAAGCGCCATTCATTCAAATCTCGCGGGCCGCACTAACATCAAATTTCCATATCAAAGTGCGTGCCGGTGCGTGTGTCTGAGACCCCTGGTTAACATAGCACAAAAGCAATTAAAGCTTTATATGCGGTGTTTTTCATTTTAAATTGAAAATTTTTTTCTGTGGCTCCCATTATTTTCTTTAATTTGTGAAACTTGCCAAAATGGCTCTTTGAGTGGTAAAGGTTGCCGACCCCTGCCTTAGTACTAGCTAGCCACCAGGTAGCAACGCTGCTTATTGCGCAATACCTACGGTAGCCCAGAAGGCACATACACATTGCCGGGAGCGGGGGAAGAAAATAGATTTTTGAAAAATGAGAATTGATAGTATCAATTCTCATTTTTCAAAAATCAATTTGATTTGTATGATTCAGTATCAACTCAGCAACAAAGGGTTGGAGTTGGGGGTTAAATCACCAAAATGATTCCCGGGCGCGGCGCCGCTGCTGCCCACTGCTCCCCAAGGGGATGGGACAAATGCAGAGGACAAATTTCGCCACATCTAGTGTGTGTGTGACAATCATTGGTACTTTAATCTTTTAATCTTTAAAATTTGATACTGAATCATACAACGTGAGAATGGCCATTTGAATTCGAATCGATTTTTTCCCACACCCCTAGCTGAAATGCAAGCAGAGTAGTAGATTTTTGTAAAAAGCTTTTATAATTGTAAAGGACAATGTTTTATCAACTGATTGCAATAATGTAAATTTGTTTTAACTATTAAATGAACCAAAAATATGACTTATTTTATCTTTGTGAAAATATTGGACACAGTAGTGTTGTCACGCTTATGAGATGCGATGCAAGTGTAAGCCACTGTGACACTATTGTTCTTTTTTAAAAAATTTTTATAAATGTCTAATGATAATGTCAATGAGGGATTTTTAATCACTGCTATGTTGAAATTATAACTAATATTGATACTGTTGTTGATAATATTCATTTTTGTTTCACTACTTTTGGTTTGTTCTGTGTCGTGTTTGTGTCTCCTCTCAATGGGTGAGGGCCGACATCCGGGCAACTGAGCTACATACGGGTTCTTCGAGCCATAGCAACCAGACTGGCGTTGAAAACAAACCGTTGCCATTACTCTTTAACCTGTCGACCTACGCTGGTTAAACCCGTCATTCTGCCTCCAAAATGCAGAAAAACTATGTTGTTTTTGGTTGTGCTAACCACAACTGGAAACAGGGAAAACAAAGGTTGTATTTTGTTCTGCCAAAGCGTGATAAAAGCCCACAGAGACGAGACAAATGGCTCGCAGCTTTACACTGGGAAAACGAGGACGGTTCTCACTGGAGTCCCCCAAAGTCCCGGGTCGTGTGTTTGGATCACTTCGTTTCTGGTAAATATAAGGAACAAAAATCCACCTTCTTAACCACAACTTGGCTATACGTCCGTGCTAATGTTGTACTTGTTGAATTTGTACCTTATAACGTTCGACAGCTGAAGTTGTTGTTGTACAAAAATAACATGCGGTATATACTATATAGTCTATAGCCTAGCTAGCTATTTTCGAAAACCGGACAACGAGAGGATACCAAAGGCAGCGTTAAGATGGACACCACCGGGAAAACGTAAGCCAGGGCGGCCAAAGAACACCTGGCGAAGAACAGTTGAAGGGGAGCTGAAAGAGATGAAGCTTACATGGGGCGAGGCACAGAGACGAGCACAGCAGCGAGATGAATGGCGTCGAGTCGTCGAAGCCTTATTTCCCATCCGGGAAGAAGAGGATTAAGTTAAGTAAGTAATATACTATATAGTCTATATAGCCTAGCTAGCTATTTTCGAAAACCGGTTTCGTTTAAATTTGCACTTAACAGTTGGGTTTTTAAAAACCAATAAACCCTGTAATTTTCATGTTGCCATTCAATACATGTAGCCCTCAAATCTCTCAATATTTTATACACTAACACTTGATCTTGTTGTTGATAACTTCCGCGTCTCTTTCTTAGTAGCACGCAGGCTAAGCTAACTAGCAAGCTAAGCTAAGCATGAGAAGCTTTAAAGTTCACTGAGACGAGTCTGACGCAAATAATACATTTTCGTTTTTTCACACGATATGCGAATAAGTAAAAATGCGTAAATGAAGAATTTAACGCCGACTTCCAAGCCACAACGCTCGTTAAAGGCCTACTGAAACCCACTACTACCGACCACGCAGTCTGATAGTTTATATATCAATGATGAAATCTTAACATTATAACACATGCCAATACGGCCGGGTTAACTTATAAAGTGACATTTTAAATTTGCCGCTAAACTTCCGGTTCGAAACGCCTCTGAGGATGACGTATGCGCGTGACGTGGCCCGGCGAACACGGGTATGCCTTCCACATTGAAGCCAATACGAAAAAGCTCTGTTTTCATTTCATAATTCCACAGTATTCTGGACATCTGTGTTCGTGAATCTGTTCCAATCATGTTCATTGCATTATGGAGAAGGAAGCTGAGCAAGCAGAGAAGAAAGTTGTCGGTGCGAAA
>NC_084752.1:20004335-20046835 GCF_033978785.1 Entelurus aequoreus | reverse complement strand
TTACTACTTACGTATAAAATACTACACGGTCAAGCTCCTGCCTATCTTGACGATTGTATTGTACCATATGTCCCGGCAAGAAATCTGCGTTCAAAGAACTCCGGCTTATTAGTGATTCCCAGAGCCCAAAAAAAGTCTGCGGGCTATAGAGCGTTTTCTATTCGGGCTCCAATACTATGGAATGCCCTCCCGGTAAAAGTTAGAGATGCTACCTCAGTAGAAGCATTTAAGTCTCATCTTAAAACTCATTTGTATACTCTAGCCTTTAAATAGACTCCCTTTTTAGACCAGTTGATCTGCCGTTTCTTTTCTTTTCTTTTCTACTCTGCTCCGGGGTGGACCGCTAGCCTGTCCATCAGATGGGGACATCTCTACGCTGCTGACCCGTCTTCACTCGGGATGGTTCCCGCTGGCCCCACCATGGACTGGACTTTCGCTGATGTGTTGGACTTTCACAATATTATATCAGACCCACTCGACACCGAGGATGTCGTTGTGGCTTGTACAGCCCTTTGAGACACTAGTGATTTAGGGCTATATAAATAAACATTGATTGATTGATTGATAGTGCATGTGCCTCACAATACAGAGGTCCTGGGTTCGATCCTGAGCTCGGGATCACTTTGTGTGGAATTTGCATGTTCTCCCCGTGACCTGCGTGGGTTCCCTCCGGGTACTCCGGCTTCCTTCCACCTCCAAAGACATCCACCTGGGGATAGGTTGATTGGCAACACTAAATTGGCCCTAGTGCGTGAGTGTGGATGTTGTCTGTCTATCTGTGTTGGCCCTGTGATGAAGTGGCGACTTGTCCAGGGTGTACCTGGGGGGGTTACCCACATATGCGGTCCTCTCCAAGGTTTTTCATAGTCATTCACATTGACGTCCCACTGGGGTGAGTTTTCCTTGCCCGTATGTGGGCTCTGTACCGAGGATGTCGTTGTGGCTTGTACAGCCCTTTGAGACACTTGTGATTTAGGGCTATATAAATAAACATTGATTGATTGATTGATTGATTTATACCTTGACTACCGCCCGAATGTAGCTGAGATAGGTTCCAGCACCCCCCGCGACCTCGGAAGGGACAAACGGTAGAAAATGGATGGATGGATGAATGGATGACTCGCAGTCTGTTCATTTTGCTCCAAAGAAGGATCAGGCTGCCACTAAATAATGCTCTGCAAGGCCGTGAGCTCTACCGGTCATAGATAAAGGTCTTTTAACCCACTGAGAGTGCCTCGGCGGTGGATTGCAGTTTATAAAGCATGCAGAATGTGATGGATGACGCTAGTAATACTGACTGTACAGTATATTGTCAGTCTTCTGAATTAGAAGCAGTGCAGGAATCAGCACACTGCATTATTGTATTGGTGCAACAGAGGTTAGTGCATGTGCCTCACAATACGAAGGTCCTGGGTTCGATCCTGAGCTCGGGATCACTTTGCGTGGAATTTGCATCTTCTCCCCGTTAATGCGTGGGCTCCCTCCGGGTACTCCGGCTTCCTTCCACCTCCAAAGACATGCACCTGGGGATCGATAGGTTGATTGGCAACACTAAATTGGCCCTAGTGCGTGAGTGAGGATGTTGTCTGTCTATCTGTGTTGGCTCTGCGATGAAGTGGCGACTTGTCCAGGTGTACCCCGACTACGCCCGAATGTAGCTGAGATAGGTTCCAGCACCCCCCGTGACCTCGGAAGGGACAAGCGGTTGAAAATGGATGGATGGATGGATGGATGACTCGCAGTCTGTTCATTTTGCTCCAGAGAAGGAGGATCAGGCTGCCACTAAATAATGCTCTGCAAGGCCGTGAGCTCTACCGGTCATAGAAAAAGGTCTTTTAACCCACTGAGAGTACTCGGTGGTGGATTGCAGTTTATAAAGCATACAGAGTGTGATGGATGACGCTAGTAATACTGACTGTATATTGTCAGTCTTCTGAATTAGAAGCAACGCAGGAATCAGCACACTGAATAATTGTATTGGTGCAACAGTACATGTGCCTCACAATACGAAGGTCCTGGGTTCGATCCTGAGCTCGGGATTTGCATTTTCTCTCCGTGACTGCGTGGGTTCCCTCCAGGTACTCCGGCTTCCTCCCACCTCCAAAAAACATGCACCTGGGGATAGGTTGATTGGCAACACTAAATTGGTCCTAGTGTGTGAGTGTAAGAGTCCAGTCCATAGTGGGGCCAGCAGGGGATCATCTTGAGTGGAGACAGGTCAGCAGCGCAGAGACGTCCCCAACTGATGCACAGATGAGTGGTCCGCTCCAGGTCCCGACTTTGAACAGCTAGCGTTGAATCTGTGGTCACCTAAGAACCTTTCCAAGCAGCAGAGGGGGGCAGAGCAGAAAAGAGACGGCAGATCACTGGTCTAAAAGGGGGGTCTATTAAAGGCTATCATATACAAATGAGTTTTAAGATGGGACTTAAATGCTTCTACTGAGGTAGCATCTCTATGGATGAATTATGGATACAAACCAGCAAGTAAACAATAATTATTGGCCAGTGTATTCACATCTCACTTGAATAAATGCAACCAACACTTTAGGTTGAATTAACCAAAGGAAACCGTTTCTGCTCACATTTTCAACATTCAAGCAATTTTCAATATAACTAGAGTAACGAAAATTTTAGGAGTAGATTTACCTGCTAAATAAAATTACACGACCCGGCCATATCAGTATTCTGTTCTCTGCCCTGGCACTTCCACAGAAGGACAGCGTTCTAGGTGTGCGGAAGCATGCATGCCCCCTCATCCCTGTTGAAGGTTTTGGCCCCTCGCTTTCTAATTTCCATAACCTCCTTGATTCATCTCTTGTATTTATTTGTTTCTGATGAAATGACTTTTCCTCGGCTGCCAGTTGTTATTGCTACATGTTGTGTTCAGGAAGTCGGTGCGTCGCCGTACTTGCTCCGCTGTAACTTCTATTATCGGTCGCGTTCTTTTTGGCTTAAAGCTGTGTTGCAGCCTTATTATTATTATTATTGTTATTGACTATAGTATAATTTGCCCATAAAATTGTTATAACCATACCTCTGCATAATATTGTAAGCTTATTAAGATTAAATGAAACAATACACCGGTCTTTCCTCGTCTGGTACGGCAAAAAAAGCATGTTCCCCGGGGGGCGATTGAGAAGGACTGGTTTATAACATGGTGATGATGCCAATATGCTGAACAATTTCAGAAAAAAGTTTTGGTAAGACACCTGGGTGATTCATATATTTTAGAAATAGTAACATTTAGGCTTAGCACTGCAAACAAAAGTAAGACCATGTGTATGTTGCTTCTGCTTCTCAAGTTTGTAGAAGCCCAGATTAGATGATGGATAAATGGATAGCTACTGTATGTGCCAAACTCAGTGTTTATTGCAACCATGTATTGAAATTTGTTTTACCGGGGGTCAGTGGGGGCAGCCGTCACACTGCATGCTGCACTATAGACACTGAAAGCAAACAGCACTCCTAAATACCCCGATTCCGGCAAAAAACATCTCTTGTGGCTCAGAGGTTGGCTGCTATTTTTTGTGCTTTGGTCCCCCTAATGCTTCATGACACCAAGTTCAATGTATACACCAATAAAGTGTGTGCAATTGGTCCTAACTGCAAAAGCTGTGTTCTATCCAATGGATCTGCACGAATCTATGCTGCAAATGTGTTGTTAAGCCTGTTCTAGCTGTCGGACCTCGCTGTGGAGAAGGAAATGACGAGACAACCCCCAGTGTGGGGCCCAGCAAGAATGTTTGTTACAGACCAGTAGTGACTGGTGAAATGTCTTTTCCTGTCGGACTTCATACATTTGTAAAATGTCTCATTTTGAAGTTGAATATAGTTGCTATTTCCGATTTCAATGAAAGATTGACTATCATAATGACTGTTTTTTTTGTCAAAAATAGATATTGTCCAATGTATTGAGTTGGGATGGTTATTTGATATTTTTTGTCGGTGGTTGGACTATGTAATTTTATTATTATTGTTGATGGCAGAAAATATGACGGAACATGTAATCCCCCACAATGAAATATTTATTAAAAAGAAGAAAATGTATTCAATAATTAATAAAATGGTTAAACAAGAGAAATGGTAGTAGAGAATGGTTGCGCTGAGAGGAAGCTCCAAGCTGCTAATCTTATTGAAATGCTCAAACTACCACGGAAATTAAGTTCTGTTTGTCTTTTTAGGGAAATGTGAGCACTCAATGCGGTTAGTGTTGAGATATGAAAACAGTCTAGAGACAGCTATGTATGGATTTAAAAACATTTGCCCTGAAGTACCAAAGTAGTGGGAATGTTGAGTTACAAACTTCTCTAGCCTGAGGAACCTAAATCCATTAAGTTTCCACTAGCCTGTGTTACATAATACTTTGCAATATTTACTCAGAATTGATTATTGTTTGAGTTCAAAACAGTCCTGCACCAAGTTTTGCTCTCTTCCTATTAACTTCCTGTTTGGATATCTATGTCAGTCTGTTTAGGCAGCAAACACAGTAGAGTACACTGGTATGTATACAAGGTATGCAACACAGTTTCAAAACTCATTTTCTTGATTTGACAACTATTTTATTGTCATGTACGTAATTGCCTTGTTAACAAACTAATCGGACTCAGGGGACCTACGATGACATTAATCTACAGTTAAAACACCACCTTGTGATCAAGATAATACGTATTGGATATGCTTTGATGTAAATTTTGTATACATTTTTTTCCACAGTCCCTTTTATAACCTGTTTTTTTAGTCTGTCTGCAAGATGTTTGATTCTGTTCCCAGTTTGCAAATGAAACCACACCTCACCCTCTCAAAATATCATAATTTATCCTTTGAAAATGTACACTGTTGAATTATATATCTTGAAGTCGTCACCACTGATTTTTTGGTCAAAAATAAACTTCATAAACATTGTATAGATTCATCCGGTCATTACATTATGTACTTCGCACACTTTTTTTCCGTGTTTTTGGCTTTTTGTGTTTCTTCATAGTCTGAAGCCTCTGGCTGGTAGCGTTTTTTAATGTCTAAAAAATATCATCCACCAGACTGCCAAACCCCACCGACCGAGGCATCCAAAACAGTGTGCAAGCGCATGCCATAATGCATGAACCTTCTGATTTGACGCATTGGCATTGTTTACCACAAGCATGCAACATTGTACCAACATTTAAGTCAAAAAAGATTAAATTGATCATAGGTCTCTTTCAAGGTGGTATAAAATATGACATTTTGTAAGCTTCACATTGTGCATCCTGAAATGAAATATGCCCATTGATATTTTCTGAGTGGCAATACTAGTTGGGTCTTTCTATTAGGCCATAAGGTGAACCAGGAAAAAGTGGCTAGAAAGTGATTTTCGTTCCCATGTCTGGGCACTACTCTTTTTTTTGCATTTTTGCATAGACAATGCCATTGTAGACATTAGGTTAAAAGTTATCTTCAAAATATCCTGGCATTTTTTTTTAGAGCCATAAATGTACAAAAACAGGAATTACAAAAAAAAACGTAAATCTTATGCAGCTGTTTTTTCTTGTAAATGTATTTACATTCATTCTGGAAACATAATCTCTCTCACAAATTGACATGAATACATATACATAACATTCGAGACAAGTATTTTAGCATTGGTATACTTTAATTTGAATTCAAACCATGAAACATACAAAAAAAATAGAAAAAAACGCTTCAAAATAAGTGAATAGCAACCTGTACAATTGAACATACATATGGTAAATTTTGCTAAACAATTATGTTTTATACATTAAAAATTTCAGTAGATACTGTGTTATAAGAGGAAGTAAAAAATAAAATAAAATAAAGAACAATTTGGCCCAAAATGGCTGACATCAATCAAAATATCGAATAATGCCGAAAAATGGAAATACAACAAAAATTGCATTACAGTTTAGAATCTGTACACAATATGGTACAAAACAATATTTACATGAACAAAACAATGTGTGGATGTCACAGCAGGTCTTGAGTATTTTTTTAAATAATTTTTTTTATTATTTTGTCGTAACTTTGCACATTGTTAAAGCCATATCTCAAGAATTCTTTGATAGATTTTCTTCAAATTTGCCACAAACTCAAACTATGATTATTATTTTTTTTTCAAGGTCAAGTGCACTGTAACCTCACATTCTATTTTTAAAGTATTTAACTTAAGTAACTAAAAAAAAAGAAATAGTAAAATACTCTTAGGGATTTATCTCAAATGGGGCAAAAACTCAAAATTTTATTAGAGAACTAACTGATTAAGTGTGACTTTGCATATTCTGAACGAGGGAGACATTGTTCATCTCTTAGCTATCACTATTATCAGAGCCATCTTCCTATGTGCTTGTATCCTCTGTTTCCATGGAGATATTGGCACAATTTTGGCAGGGACACAAATCAGTACAGGACAGTCTTGCAGATATACAGGAACATCTTCCTGTCTCACATTTGCTCTGCTTGCAGCTGCAGTGGACTACCTTTAACACACTATCAGGGGCAGGATTTGTAGTCATCCATGTAACTTTTAACTCCCCATCCGCAATGTGCCATCCATTGCCATTGGGTGAAGGGGCAGACATTATACCTTTGAGAGAATGTCTCATGAAGCACAATGTCCTAGTCCACTCAGCAGTGACACAACTTGTGAGGAACCTGTTAAATGCTGAATACTTAGACCAAGACATAATGATTTGGGTGTCTGCCTACGACCTTTAGATGCAAGATACATAATGTCTTGACAAACAGATATCACTTTTAGGTTCACATCTTCTGGAATATCAACATAACAGGCTAATGTTGGTTCCTCTGTTGCACCTACAATACAAGCAATAACATTGTACAGATTTTGCAAGGGACACATTTAAATCATCTGATGTGGGTGGCAGGGGGCACGTCATACCGGGAGAGTCACATAGTAGCTGCTTCAATATCAGCGCTGCACTATAAAGTGTCCTCGTGTTCTCAGTAGTTTGCGGACCAGCTGTTGTTCTTGCCATGTGGTCAGTGTCACTTTCACCTTGGCTTACTTCAGTTGACTCAGTTGTGTCTGTACCTGATGGATGAGGTAGCCTGTCTATCAGCTTATCTGCAGACAATTTCTCAACAAAAACTAGTTCGCAGATGTTTTGCTTGAAACACCAGTTGGGGAAAGTCCAGAGTCAGCCTTCTCTTTAATTTATCCTGCCTGCAACATAAGAACACAGGGAAAGAGGAGCACACGGGTGTAAATAAAGATGTATTCATAAGTATTAGTAGTTTAAATATACTATCAAAGTCTTTTTTTTATTATTTATTATTCTTTTGATATTTTCCAGCATAAAAGTGTTTTACATCGCTGCCAAAAAAAGCTTCTGTTGTTTCCTGTAGTTTGAAGCATCACAATCTTCATGTTTTTGCACCGTATTTAAAAACACTGGTCGTAGCTGGTTTATTCTCAGCACCTCCTGATTAACAATTATCCTTTGGCGGATGATCCTCTCGCAGAATATGTTGTAGCTGGCATCAAAGGTTGGTTCACTTCTGAAAAGAAACACACACACACATACGTGCCAAAAGGTATGCAGTCAAGATTGTAGCTACATACAAACAGCCTCTACAAGTGCATCTAAAACAAATGTAATATCATGGAGAAGTCCATTCGAAAATTGAAACTTTTATTTATTCTATATTCATTTCATAATTATTGACACTGTATATGTCATGCATCTATAATATGAACTGTAATTTATAGTGTGTATATAATTGATGATGCAATTGAATAACTCACACTTCTTCATCTGCGGTTCCAGTAAGTGTTACATCAGACTTTGTCATGAAGCTAGTGTACTGTCTGTAACAGGACTTGTGGTACCGCACTTCCATGGCCATACAGTCTCTGTCTTCAATATGCAAGAGAATGCCATTGTCTTGCTTTATCCTGGCAGCGTTCATCAACTAGCCTAAAAATAAAAGATGATGAAATGGTTTGTTTGTGTGTAAGTGCCATGTGTAGTGTGTGTGTGTGTGTGTGTGTGTGTGTGTGTGTGTGTTTACCTGCTGAAAGCATTTGTGCCTGTAAAAGATGGTCCCTCTGCCGTTTGCCTCCCACAGTAATTCTCTTGTCCGTTTTCTTGCAAATGATACAAATGGCAGGGAGCACAGGGCCAGCAGAACCGATAGGCAGGCCCGTCTTCCATCTTAGTTTTTTTATTTGGAATTTTTTAAGGTGTTTTAGAGTATTTTCCTCTTCATCGCTAGACGTTGTTGACATCGCCATCTTGGATCTGCGCGGCTACCCGATTGGTCGAATGTGGAGCACGTGACAAAAACGTCACCTCTTGAGACGAAAATATTGTTACGCCAAGCAAGAAATAGTCCCGACTTTAAACACTAATTTTAAAAATTTGCCTGGATGTCCAGTGGAGAACTTTTTTTTTCTCATTGAAAACCAAACATTTAGTGCCCAGACATGGGAATGAGATGAAACGAAAAACGGGTTCACCTTACGGCCTATATGCTGCAAAACCTGTTGGCTTTATGCTAACAGATTTGACACACAATGAAATTACAATAGAAGTTGTTTCTATGAAACTTGCTTACATTTAATGGGACACTTTCAAATGTGTATACATGTGAAAACTCAAGTGAGAGGGTAAGGGTGTGCCTGTTTTAAAGACTTGTCTAGGGAATTATTTAGGTTGAGTAGCTGTGACACTCCTCAATCTCTGGTCACACTCAAAATAAAGAACAGAAACCCACCATATTTGTAATATTTTAATATAAGACTTAAGCAAGTAGAAATGCTCTTATTTCAAGAGGTTCTCACTTCTGTTTTCCCTGAAAAAAATGAGTGGTCTCACTTTATCAATAAAGTACTATCTATCTATCTATAGTGGTCAACTAAGAAAATATGTACTGTATATTTAATAATATATTATCTGTGAAAATCACATTTTTCTAAATGAACACATTAGTTTTGCCAAAGGCATTTGAGAGCATGTTATTAAGGAACTAGGGAATACAGTAAACTAATGAGGAACAAGTCAGTTGCAAGTACAACAGTTTCAGAAAGTAAAAAAATCTGACCTTGTCCACCCGAACACTGCATAGTAGTACCTCAACTTACAAGCTCATTGCTTCTTTGACTGAGCTTGTATCTAAAAACACTCAGAGCTCAAATTGGCGCCGCCTATTTAAATTAATTGAAATCAATTTAATAACCCTAACTCATCCAAAATACCACAATTTTAACATGTAACATGTTTTTTTTTTAAAGAAAAACAAACTTTTAGATTAGAAATTTTGTTTGAAAATCAATAGAATGCACTGAAAACAACTACAGTAGTTTAATGAAATAATGTAGTAATATTGTACAGCATTTACCTTGGGGAGCAGACTAATGTGGGGTCCCCTCCGGCCTGCTTCTCCGTCGTGTAACAATAAGGATTGTTATTGTTTATGTTGCACGTGGATGTCTTGGAGTGTTGGACTGGAGAGGTCTGATTTGACAACAATCGACATGTATATCTACATAAGACCCAGTGAGCAAGGCTAATGTTCAATCCTCCAGTTTGTAGAGTCAGGAAAACAAACAAAACTGAAACACATCAAACACCATTCAGCAGCTTCTTCATATTTTACTGGATAAACGTCCGCTGTTTGGAGGTTGTTTTAGCACAAAGGCTGACTTTTGTTTTGGTGTGGTGCAGACTGACGGTACTGCGGTCATGCTGCCTTGCCGGGACCATCAATATTCAACTCATTTGTTCACTCATAGCTAAGATCCTTTTCTGGTTTCTGCCTACAGCGCTAGCCTTCGGGGTAATATAGGATATAAACATTTAGCCAACACACCCACATCCACACTTCCTTGTTTACATTTTCAAAGGTGTAAACGTCTGCTGATAATTTCTCATCAGCTTTCATTTACCAACAAAAATCAGCTCTGTAGAGTCCTAATAGAAAGCGGGTGTAGACTTTATGCAGTGTTTTGTGAGATGAATACAATTTTATGATGGACAAGCACATTTTTAATTTGTGAAACATATATGGATAATGTCTGCAACTTGTGGATGACATAGCAGACAACAATAAGGGGGCCTTTGGTGGTGTTTATTATTGCAATACAGTAATTTGACACTTGGTTGAGATAATTTTCTTTTAGCGCCATCTAGTGTCTACTTGTAAATTAGATTCTGTTACTGTGTGGTATTAAAACAAGTGAAACAATAATATTTGTTTTACAAATTATTTACACATTTGTGTGCAAATAAAGCATATTTTGGTAGATTTGTTGAAATCTTGTTTTTTGGGTAAGGATTACAAAGAAAACATAAAATATTGATAAAAAATTCAATTATATCAAAATCTAATGCAATGTATAAAAAACACAACTTTTGCTGCAACATTTTGAAAAAGCTTCAGCCAAATCAGGCATTTTAGGCTGCTACAATCACAAACAAAGCCAGTGAAATACCTTATTGTCAGATATTAGAAGTACATCTATATGTATATCTGTTAAAGGTGCCATATGTAATAATTTCATGTCATCTTTAAATGGCCCTGATATGTCAAAAGGCATTAATAAAACATGTCCTTTTGGAATACATTTATAACTGATAACAGTGGTTCAGCCGGGATATGCTCATTTCAAAATTAGATTTACAGCCCCGAAATCGTGCTATTGTTTTCATTTCGATGACCCACCCTCCACCGTTTGACCAATTAGAAAGTCTGTGAGTGTGTCACATTCAGGTTGCCAGTTACACACCGCCACCTACGTCTGGCTACTACCACTGGTAAAGTTACTAAACATGTCAGACCTTTAGTAAATCTAAAAGGCATCGTTATGATTCTCAACTTGTTCATGACAAAGCCAGGAAGAAAAAGGAGGATTTGTATCGGGGATGCAACATGGAGACTCCATGTTGCATCCCCGATACAACTCCATGATGGAGTTATGCTAAACAAAAATGTGGCGGTAATTTTACTGTTGGCTTGCCATCAAGGTAGGCCTATGCGATATATAATATATTATTATATATAATTATTTCGATGGTGGTCCGTGCGGTCAAACTAGACATTTTAGCAGGGTAATGCCAACAATCTGTCCCAACTCCTGACTAAAATATTGCTGCGTAACTTTACAAATACATTTGGCTAATCAACATTTGTAAAATGTGGCATAATTACTTAGTAAGCCGTCTTGCAAGAAGCATAAACAAGAGAAACCCATAGGGTAGGACTCGTCGATTGCCATTTGAAGTTCCTTAGAGTAGGATTCGGATTTGGCTGTGTATCCGGCAACCTCAGTGAGGGAGAGTGGGAGGGGACTACTGAATTTTGATTGTGATTGCAGTACCATTTGTGGCCACTTTACTACATATAGCACCTTTAAATACAGTAAGCTTTAAATACACAAGATAATGTTGCACTTTTGTTATGAAAACACCAAACGCTGATGGTGAGTTTGTGAAAATGTTCACTCACTTGGTTTTCCAAAAGCTCCAATTCCAATGAAAAAAAAAAAAAATTGGATAAATGGCCAAAATATTTAGAAAAATATGCAATTGGAATATTAATTTCTGTGCACAACCTCAGAGGTTGAGGTGCCACTATAATTGCTGAATTGTAGGATTGCTTTGATTGCAGGAGTGGCACTAAATGGATATTCAACCATAACATTCCTAGACTAGAAATGTTACATACTGTACATGATATATACTATACATACAGTATGTGTATATATGGTGACATATTAATCAAGTTTGAAGCAAGGCAATACTTACTCCTGGAAATCTGAATAGCAATGAGTGAAATGGTTTTTGGGTGTCATCCTTGTTTTCTGTAATATTATTCATTGCCATTCACTTGTTCATTCATTTCAACGCCAAACTCAGTGTATTAGAGTGTCCTATTTGCATCCTTTTCTAAATAATTTTGTTCAGGTTTACGTTGCCAAATTTATTTTGCTGTATCTGGTCACATAAGCAGATCCTTTTTTTGTTTCCTGGCAACGGGAGGCTTTCCATGTTAATATCGATGTGTTGCATATTCTGGCTAGGAATGCAGCGATTAAGCTTTTTGACTACAATTTTTTTCAGGTATTGTGTTGATTTTTTTGTATTTTCAATACGGTGAGCTACAGTTACATTTTAAGTCACCAAGAGAGCATGTTCTTGTCTGTTTGTTTGTTGTCTAGCTTCTGCACTTGTCTTGAAAAAAAAAAACCTCCACTGGTTTGTTGTTGCAGGTGGGATGTTGACTTTGTAATTGGTGCATCAGTTTGGATGGTTTCATGCTTTCTCAATAGCACACACTTCAATACTCATCATACAATGGAATGTTTTTTTTTGCCACTTTTTGTCCTCTTGTGAATCCATACTTTATGTAGGCCATCTTGTATTTGAACTTGTAATCATGTCGATCAAATGTTCATCCTCCTCCAGTTAAATTAACATTCATAATTTCATAGGTGTTTGACTACTACAAGTTTGCCTTTCAAACTTAAATAGTTTTAAAAATAAAAGGCCACATAAGATGCACAATTTATTGTATTCATGTTTAACATTCTGTCCCCAACCTCAACAGATAAACAACTTACTTTTTGTCATAACTTAGCAGTTTAGCTTGTTAATTAATGTAGCTTAATGTAGCTGCCTTGCAAAGTACCGTATTTTCGGACTATTGTGTGCACCGGTTTATAAGCGGCACCCACTAAATTTTAGGAAACAAAAATGTTTTTCCATATATTAGCCGCACCGGACTATAAGATGCAGATATACGTATATGTTGCGAAATGAGTTATTTAGACAGAAAGATTCTTTAAATAAGAATTGTTTCCAAGCGGTGTCTGTAACATGGCATTAAAACATCCAACAAAACAGAAGCCATTGTCATGGACCCACTAGTTGTGGAAGCTAGCGCTCTAATCTGCCAAACAGACTCAATAACGCCACAGTGACGTCTTGGTGAATTTACTGAGGAATTTGTGAAAGTTATACAATACAAAAAATACCATTGTAAGGTAATAATACTAACACAGACACTCGCAAACCTGTTAGAATATTAGCTAACGCTAACAACATTACGTTACGATAGCACCTACGATTATTAATGAAAACACACCTACAGACATCACACAGCTCAGTTTAGTAAGTATAAATAGTTTTAGTTATATTGTAAAACTTACAAATGTTGCTTAGAGTGATGAATGAAGAATCCAAACAAGTAGAAATGCTATGAACGGGTTACAAGACGGAACGGCACTTCTACTTCCGGTTCAAAAGCACTAAGTGGAGAGACGTTGCAGCACCTGCAGCGAGCAAACTCGTCCAAAAGATGGCGCCAAAACAATAACACACCTTTTCAGTGCATTTTATTGTTTGTTTTTTTAAAACTGTTTGCATTATTGTTTTCAGCGAAGGAAAATACTTTTATAAGCCGCAGGGTTCAAAGTGTAAGGGAAAAGTACAGACTAATGGCCTGGAGTTTACAGTAGGTCTTTGTGTATAGAAAAATGTAGCACATGGTTAGAGGATAAACGTTTGTGATCTAAGCCGCTGTTTTTTGTCTGGTTAAAAAAATATACAACTATCAGGAAATTATGACTATTTTTTGCTTTAGAAACCTTGACCGAGAAGAAAAACATCTGACTAGGAGTAGATTGCATTACTAACCTCTTTTCGCCCCCCTCCCCTTAAGCTGTTGGCTAGCCGATCTCCCCTTGACCACTGGTGAGGGTTTTCCTGTGACGTGAGCCAGTGTAGCTTTATTAGTTTTGTGGTCAAAGCCAGACTAACATTTGCTGTCATCACTCTGGGGTGTTTCCTCCAGCTGAGGCCCATAAAACACATTGCTTTGTGACTGTCCCTTCATGTGGGACTCATTTTACAGTCATTACACCCTCAAATGGACTCTGTATAGAACGGGACGCAGTTTGTTGCACATGCGGCTCTGCAGTGACGAGCGTTGGATGGTTGCCTAAATGTGCACAATTTTGTAGCCAACTGACTCAACATGAAAAGAAAATACTGCACTGCTACACGCGCATTGGTCGAGCAGATTTGTCATGACTGCAACTTGGCTCAGCACAACTTTCTCTGTTTTGTTTTGAGGAGGTTTCCTTTCCAAAGTATCACCGCTGGAAACGGGTCAGAACCACATCGCAATACAGTGATGTATTCCATTTACAATGATGTGGATATCATATTTAAAATTCAGAGCACACTCACATGGAGGAGTATGTTGTTTAATCGCTCGCACATGTCGTAAGGCGACGCACACATGTGTGCCACTGGATGAAATGAAACAAAAAATGTATAAGTAAAAAACGTCATGTTTTGTATTTAAATAAAGTTTAATACATGAGATAATGCATGTGCATGTAACTTAAAGGCCTACTGAAATGAATTTTTTTTATTCAAACGGGGATAGCAGATCTATTCTATGTGTCATACTTGATCATTTCGCGATATTGCCATATTTTTGCTGAAAGGATTTAGTATAGAACAACGACGATAAAGATTGCAACTTTTGGTATCTGATAAAAAAAAGGCTTGCCCCTACCGGAAGTAGCGTGACGTAGTCAGTTGAACATATACGCAAAGTTCCCTATTGTTTACAATGATGGCCGCATGAAGTGAGAGAGATTCGGACCGAGAAAGCGACAATTTCCCCATTAATTTGAGCGAGGATGAAAGATTTGTGGATGAGTAAAGTGCAAGTGAAGGACTAGTGGGGAGTTGAAGCTATTCAGATAGGGAAGATGCTGTGAGAGCCGGGGGTGACCTGATATTCAGCTGGGAATGACTACAACAGTAAATAAACACAAGACATATATATACTCTATTAGCCACAACACAACCAGGCTTATATTTAATATGCCACAAATTAAAGGCCTACTGAAATGAATTTTTTTTATTTAAACGGGGATAGCAGATCTATTCTATGTGTCATACTTGATCATTTCGCGATATTGCCATATTTTTGCTGAAAGGATTTAGTATAGAACAACGACGATAAAGATTGCAACTTTTGGTATCTGATAAAAAAAAGGCTTGCACCTACCGGAAGTAGCGTGACGTAGTCAGTTGAACATATACGCAAAGTTCCCTATTGTTTACAATGATGGCCGCATGAAGTGAGAGAGATTCGGACCGAGAAAGCGACAATTTCCCCATTAATTTGAGCGAGGATGAAAGATTTGTGGATGAGTAAAGTGCAAGTGAAGGACTAGTGGGGAGTTGAAGCTATTCAGATAGGGAAGATGCTGTGAGAGCCGAGGGTGACCTGATATTCAGCTGGGAATGACTACAACAGTAAATAAACACAAGACATATATATACTCTATTAGCCACAACACAACCAGGCTTATATTTAATATGCCACAAATTAATCCTGCATAAAAACACCTGCGTGTTTGTTATGCTAGCTCCTAGCTCCTCTGCTAGCTCCTAGCTCCATAGAACACGCCAATACAATTCAAGCACCTGATCAACACACACAATCACTCAGCCCAAAAGACAGTTTACCTAACCCAAGGTTCATAAAGCTTATATATTTTTAAAAAGTTACGTACGTGACGCGCACATACGGTCAAGTTATCGAATGTTTAGCAGCCAAGGCTGCATACTCACGGTACCTGATATTCAGCTGGGAATGACTACAACAGTAAATAAACACAAGACATATATATACTCTATTAGCCACAACACAACCAGGCTTATATTTAATATGACACAAATTAATCCTGCATAATAACACCTGCGTGTTTGTTATGCTAGCTCCTAGCTCCTCTGCTAGCTCCTAGCTCCATAGAACACGCCAATACAATTCAAACACATGATCAACACACACAATCACTCAGCCCAAAAGACCGTTCACCTAACCCAAGGTTCATAAAGCTTATATATTTTAAAAAAGTTACGTACATACGCAAAAAAAAGCCAAAGCTGCATACTCACAGTAGCACGTCTGCGTCTTTGTCATCCAAATCAAAGTAATCCTGGTAAGAGTCTGTGTTGTCCCAGTTCTCTACAGGCGTCTGTGTATCCAAATCAAAAGTCCTCCTGGTTAGAGTCTCTGTTATCCGAGTTCTTCCATCTTGACTGCATCTTTCGGGAATGTAAACAAAGAAGCGCCGGCTGTGTACTGTTGTGGCTGACTACGTTCGAAAAATACGTCCATTTCGCACCGACAACTTTCTTCTTTGCTTGCTTGGCTTCCTTCTCCATAATGCAATGAACATGATTGAAACAGATTCACGAACACAGATGTCCAGAATACTGTGGAATTATGAAATGAAAACAGAGCTTTTTCGTATCGGCTTCAATGTGGAAGGCATACCCGTGTTCGCCGGGCTACGTCACGCGCATACGTCATCCGCAGAGGCGTTTCGAACCGGAAGTTTAGCGGCAAATTTAAAATGTCACTTTATAAGTTAACCCGGCCGTATTGGCATGTGTTATAATGTTAAGATTTCATCATTGATATATAAACTATCAGACTGCGTGGTCGGTAGTAGTGGGTTTCAGTAGGCCTTTAATCCTGCATAAAAACACCAGCGTGTTTGTTATGCTAGCTCCTAGCTCCTCTGCTAGCTCCTAGCTCCATAGAACACGCCAATACAATTCAAACACCTGATCAACACACACAATCACTCAGCCCAAAAGACCGTTCACCTAACCCAAGGTTCATAAAGCTTATATATTTTAAAAAAGTTACGTACATACGCAAAAAAAAGTTGCGCACATACGGTCAAGCGATCAAATGTTTAGAAGCCAAAGCTGCATACTCACAGTAGCACGTCTGCGTCTTTGTCATCCAAATCAAAGTAATCCTGGTAAGAGTCTGTGTTGTCCCAGTTCTCTACAGGCGTCTGTGTATCGAAGTCAAAAGTCCTCCTGGTTAGAGTCTCTGTTATCCGAGTTCTTCCATCTTGACTGCATTTTTCGGGAATGTAAACAAAGAAGCGCCGGCTGTGTACTGTTGTTGCTGACTACGTTCGAAAAATACGTCCATTTCTCACCGACAACTTTCTTCTTTGCTTGCTCAGCTTCCTTCTCCATGATGCAATGAACATGATTGAAACAGATTCACGAACACAGATGTCCAGAATACTGTGGAATTATGAAATGAAAACAGAGCTTTTTCGTATTGGCTTCAATGTGGAAGGCATACCCGTGTTCCCCGGTCTACGTCACGCGCATACATCATCCTCAGAGGCGTTTCGAACCGGAAGTTTAGCGGCAAATTTAAAATGTCACTTTATAAGTTAACCCGGCCGTATTGGCATGTGTTATAATGTTAAGATTTCATCATTGATATATAAACTATCAGACTGCGTGGTCGGTAGTAGTGGGTTTCAGTAGGCCTTTAAACTATAACAATAGCTTTGATAATAATAACATACATATAGACATAAAGGGCTGTGAGAAAAATGATGTTTGTTAAATTAATATTGGCAGTGTGTGTAAATATTATACAGTAGGATACTGAAACAGTTGTATCATGTAGTCAGCTGTCACGTCGGACCCCTGAGGAAAATTCACATTTCAATCAAAAATAACCTGATGTCTTAACATCTAACCTATTATTAATAATGTAACATTTAAACATGACAACAATAGTGTTTTCGTTTATATTGTGATACATATTGATATCAAGTGAAAAAACCTTTTACCCAATATTGCGCAGGTCTAACTTACTGTACTGTACAATCTACATAACCCCGTTAAATACCATCAACATAAAAAAATCAAGCCCAGGCTATATTAGCACTGGTGTTTTCTTTTTGAACTAAAAACATAAACAATGTAAACATGGGAATATTATATATGGGTTTTAAAATTTCCAAATGACAGAAGTAAATAATATAATAGTAATAATAATACAGAAGTAATATGTTGTAGCCATGTATACCAATGAGAGATGTTTCCTGAGATCAGAGTGTTTGAGTACTAATGCCAAATTGGCCGGTGCGGTGCTTAAACCGGTACTTCAAAAATGGAGAACATCAAATGTTTGGAAGCCAAAGCTGTACTCACCGTAGTGCATCTGCTATCCTGCTCAAAACACAACACAACCTCCTGGTGTTGGTGTTGCTGTAGTCCGCCGCTCCACCGATCGCACCTACAACTTTCTTATTTGCAGTCTCCACTGTCCATTAAACAAATTGCAAAAGATTCACCAACACAGATGTCCAGAATATTGTGGAATTTTGTCGAAGAAAACAGAGGTATTTGAATTGGGTCCAAACACTTCCCTTGACCTCGTGACGTCACGCGCATACGTCATCATACCGCGACGTTTTCAAGCGGAAGTTTCCTGGGAAGTTTAAAATTGCACTTTATAAGTTATCACGGCCGTATTGGCATGTGTTGCAATGTTAAGATTTCATCATTAATATATAAACTATCAGACTGCGTGGTCGGTAGTAGTGGGTTTCAGTAGGCCTTTAAGTCTTGTGTTGTTGTGGCTACAGGCTAGCACTGTGGCGCTATTGGTGTTATGTGAGATGCTTTTTTGCCACGTTTAGGTCAGTAATAAAGTTTAAAAGGAGTGTCAAACTGTGTGTGTTTCTCTCAGGATGCTACATTAATTACAAGACGTTACTTGCACAATATCATTGTAAAGTGCAAGTGGCTGAGTCTGCATTCATTTAGCACTGTAACGAGGCACCAATAGCAACTTCTATTTTCAGTCTGGTTACAACCCTTTATAAAACCGGGTTTCAGTGCCCATCCCTAACGTTAACACTGAAGCAGTTTGCAGGTTTGAAAATTGCAAATTTACTTTCCCGAACCATATATCTATAATTGTTGAGAGAGTTGAGTATTTGGGTCAAAAGGCGCATACCTAACCTCTTAACCATAGCGTCACAATTCGTTGGTGTGATGATTTATAGGAAATAAGTATTCTTCCTGTGAGAAACCAGCTGTCGGCCTGCTTATCACTTCAGCTGTTTAAACTGACATAGTTTTTTTGTCAGTCCTTTGAATATGACGTGCAAGTGTTGTTTTATCAAAGATAAACCTCAAGGTGTCATTCTGTTTAATGTTTCTCGTTCAAGGGCTTGCTACCGAAGATGCAGTGCGGCCATGAAATCAGCCAATTGGTTTCTATACAGCTGTACACAACATTTACTGTCTATGGTTAACCTCTTTATTTATCTTCCTACCCCAACTCCAGCTTCTTCAAGTTGAGACTTGAGCCTTACTGCGTTCTCTAGTACTCGTACTAGGTGAGGTTGTCCACCTCGCGCGCACATGCAAGCCACAGCGTCTGTATTGGGACTACTCCCGGGGCTCTGTACCGAGGATGTCGTTGTGGCTTGTGCAGCCCTTTGAGACACTTGTGATTTAGGGCTATATAAATAAACATTGATTGATTGATTGATTGATACTCCGCCACAGTTCCATTTTCTTTCATAGTAGAAAGCAAAGACAAACAAAATAACCCACAAAGTCAAAATAAAAGCTTGTTATTTCATGAATGCGATTGCTCCTCCACACGAGGCTACCAGGTAGAGACGTAAGGCCTTTTCCCACCAAAAGTTCAGGAACTTTAAGTTTTACTCGGGTTCACTCAGGTTGAGAGGAATAGATACACGAATGGCGTATCACTGACTAATTTTACAACATGCAACAAAGTAAATAGTGAACATTTGCGGTAAATCACTGCAAATGTTCACTACTTCGTTCCACTCGTCCTTCATTTCACATTTCTCTTCAAACTACCAGGTCGGAGTCCCAGTTAGCAGCTCACCTCGCTGCTTCGAAGTCTGGCTAAATACTTTATATTCTTCTGTAAATACGTTTAACAGAGTCAGTCCACTTGTCGTAGCTTCGCGTATTGAAATGACGTTTGTAAAAATTCTTAAACAGCATGGAACTGCATACCAGTTTAAAGACTACGGCTGACTAAAATCTAGGGATGTACAGTAAATCTCGTTGTGATGGACTATTTGATTTGCGTCACGATACGTGGGCTACGGTGTGATTTAAAAACTATTCATTTATAAAACAGAATGATCACAGCCTTCCGCTCTTAGTTTCCTAAGGACTCCCGGAAGTTCCACCTTGCTACTACGAACTAAACATTAGTTTGCGAAGAACTGAATCTACTCGATGTCAGGGGTGGAAAAAGGCCAATAAATGACATGTTGTCATGTAAATAAGATATAAGAATAAGATATCACTTTTTAGTTTGATAAAAGAACTCGGGAAAATCTGTATTTTGCATTACTTCTGCGGTAATCTGCCGCCACATACAGTCGTGGTCAAAAGTTTACATACACTTGTGAAGGACATAATGCTCAATTTTTGTTTCATCTGACATCACATGGACAAAGATAAGACTTCTGGAGGTCTGTGGTCAGATGAAACAAAAATGGGCACAATACCCAGCAATATGTTTGGAGGGGAATAGGTGAGGCCTTAATCCCAGGAACACCATCAAGCATGATGTTGGTAGTATTATGCTCTGGGCCTGTTTTGCCGCCAATGGAACTGGTGCTTTACGGAGAGTAAATGGGACAATGAAAAATGAGGATTACCTCCAAATTCTTCAGGACAACCTAAAATCATCAGCCCGGAGGTTGGGTCTTGGGCGCAGTTGGGTGTTCCAACAGGACAGTGACCCCAAACACACGTCAAAAGTGGTAAAGGAATGGTTAAATCAGGCTAGAATTAAGGTTTTAGAATGGCCTTCCCCAAGTCCTGACCTAAACGTGTGGACAATGCTGAAAAAACAAGTCAATGTCAGAAACTCAACAAATTTAGCTGAACTGCACCAATTTTGTCAAGAGGAGTGGTCAAAAATTCAACCAGAAGCTTGCCAGAAGCTTGTGGATGGCTACCAAAAGCGCCTTATTGCAGTGAAACTTGCCAAGGGACATGTAACCAAATATTAACATTGCTGTATGTATACTTTTGACCCAGCAGATTTGGTCACATTTTCAGTAGACCCATAATAAATTCACAAAAGAACCAAACTTCATGAATGTTTTTTGTGAGCAACAAGTATGTGCTCCAATCACTTTATCACAAAAAAATAAGAGTTGTAGAAATTATTGGAAACTCAAGACAGCCATGACATTATGTTCTTTACAATTGTATGTAAACTTTTGACCACGACTGTAAAAAAAAATAGAATAAAAACTTGTCTTCAAACATGTCTTGGAATGAAGTAACTTGAACACAGGTTTATTGTTTATTGTTTATTGAATGGATCCCCATTAGCTGACGCCAAGGCGACCGCTAGTCTTCCTGGGGTCCATATAGGAGCATACAAAATAAAAACACAAAGAATACATACATTACTAAACATTATACAAAAGAAAAGTACAGCATAAGATAAAAAAGCTAGTTACACCCAGTATTAAAAAAATCATGTCATGTGGGCAGCTGCAATAGGTGTATCTTCAAAGCGGTCTTGAATGAGCAACAGTGCATGTCGTCATGTTCATCACTCTTTGTGCCCATGTGAGAAACTGCATGTTCGACTACTGCGTGCTGCCTACTGCTATACACGCCTCCAACCATGCATCACACGCATCCTGCTCACCTACTGTTGTGTTCGGGACTACATGTCTTATATGACCATAGACAAAATGTGTGGCACCAAATACATTTTTATACATTAATCTGCACGACTTGTCCAGGGTGTACCCCGCCTTCCGCCCAAATGCAGCTGAGATAGGCTCCAGCACCCCCCGCGACCCCGAAAGGGACAAGCGGTAGGAAATGGATGGATTGATGGACATTAATCTGCAAAATACATTACTATAGGGATGTAAAAATATATTTTGTGTGATGATCTTTCAGTGTTTCCCACAGGACTACGATTGATATGTTGTGCTGGGTTGCTTGGAGGACATTATTTTGAGACCAAATGAATTTGGGGATAGGTTGATTGGCAACACTAAATTGGCCCTAGTGTGTGAATGTGAGTGTGAATGTTGTCTGTCTATCTGTGTTGGCCCTGCGATGAGGTGGCGACTTGTCCAGGGTGTACCCCGCCTTCCGCCCGAATGCAGCTGAGATAGGCTCCAGCACCCCCGCGACCCCGAACGGGACAAGCGGTAGAAAATGGATGGATGGATGGATGAATTTGTACATGTTATGTAATAATGGTATATGATAATAATAATGCATGTAACGCCTTTAAACGCAAACGTTTAGTCCTCATTAATAAATAAAAAGTATAAAGACGTACAGGAAAATCAGAGGGCCAGAATGAATTGTAAGTATATTTATTCATTAACTGCTCTTTCACTAAGGAAAACAAAATGGTTGAAGGGGAACTGCACTGTTTTTGAAATTTTGCCTATCGTTCGCAATCATTATGAGAGACATGACGATAGATGTTTTTTTTTTGCAATCTAAATATTAAATAAATGTGATCAAATGTTTGCTACAATGGAGCCTATGGGAGCCTCGCAATTCCGCCTACAAAGCCCTTAAAACGTCCGAACACCTCCATTGTGGTTTTATGTACATGATGTAAGTATATATGTAATGTAGTAACGGGCACATTTATAATAACATTTAATATTTACATATTTTGATCATTCTAAGCATGCGTGGCGCATTAATTTTAAAAACGCATTACGTTTGCTTTTTTTCTTCATCACTGATTACTGCTCATTGCAGACTTCATGAGAGCCAGCAAACATAATAAAACATCACTTACTGTGCAACGTCTGCTGTCGTTAGGATGCCGACTGCTGTGATGTTTATATACTCTGTTCAGCAGTACTTGAACGCACCATAAAACACCTTGTCTTTTCCTCTGAGGAAAGATCGATCATCATAATTCTGTTCTCAGAGAGCACAGCTTGTAGGTTCAATGTGAACAACTGAATAGTTCAAGTTAAAGTACCAATGATTGTCACACACAAACTAGGTGTGGCGAAATTTGTCCTCTGCATTTGACCCATCCCCTTGTTCACCCCCTGGGAGGTGAGGGGAGCAGTGGGCAGCAGCGGTGCCGCGCCCGGGAAGCATTTTTGGTGATTTAACCCCCAATTCCAACCCTTGATGCTGAGTGCCAAGCAGGGAGGTAATGGGTCCCATTTTTTTATGGTCTTTGATATGACTCGGCCGGGGTTTGAACTCATAGGTTGTGCACATTGCGCATGTGGCTCTTTAGCGCCGCCCTAGTGGCTCCCTGTAGTGTTTTCAAAAATTTCTGAAAATGGAAAAAGTTGGGGGGGGGGAAATTTATTTGATTGCCGGGTACGCTGAGGTTCTCGGCCACGCCGTGTACTGCCAGCTGTTTTGTAGGCAAAGAATAGCACGGGAAACTTTGCGGGTCGGGCGCAACCAGCAGATGCGTCTGCAACAGCCGCTTTGTCGACGTCGACGGGAGGTTTCTCCCGTTGTTCTCGCTGCACGGGTCAGGAGGAGGCAGGAGGGTGTGGTCCTGAAAAGGCGACCTTTTAGCACTGCTCTGGAGCTCGTTGCGGTTGCCCCACAGAACCAGTGAAGCGCTAGTGATGTGCGATAATACTGATTTTGTTTCCGTTCCGATACCAAGTAAAATTTAGGCTGGTATCGGCGATACCAATCCGATACCGGTACTATGTATAATATACCTAATGTGTCTGGTAAACTTTAGAAAGTAGTGTGTTTCAAGTGTTGTTGCTCTTGAGGAATTATCTTCAAACACTAAAAAAAAGTCACAGGGTAAAACAAATAATGCCGTTATTTTGCACTGAATGTTATCTTATTCAAATTCAACTCTGTATGTAGTGTCTCCAAATAGCTTACAATAAAGGTATAAATACTAGGGTTGTACGGTATACCGGTATTAGTATAGTACCGCGATACTAATGAATCATATTCGGTACTATACCGCCTCTAAACAGTACCGGTCCCCCATCCCCCCCTTCCCGCATCGTCATCACGTGGTGTCATTGCTGGGTTAACGAGCAGACGAGCATGTTCGGCAGCGCACAATCACAGAGTACTTACAAGCAGACACAGTGTGTAGACAGAAAAGGGAGAACGGACGCATTTTGGCTTAAAAACTAACGATAAAGGTGAAGTTATAACACTGAAACGCCCTCAGGAAGAGGTGCTTTAAGACATGGCTAGCTAGCTAGCGGCTAATGTCCATCCATAGTCTGCAGTGTTGTAGCGACTTCTAAATCACTAATCCTTGCCTCCATGGCGACAAATAAAGTAAGATTCTTACAAGTATCATCCCTGCAGGACGAGGAATAGCTAAACATGCTTCAAACATGCTGCACACTGTAGCTCACCGGCGTCACCGCTAATGACGCCGTTCCTGAATGTAAACAAACACCATTGGTGGATCTACACCTGACATCCACTGTAATGATACCAAGTACAGGAGCGTATCTAGTCGATATTACTATGATTACATCAATGTTTTTTAGCATCACAAAATCTTCTTTCGTTTTTAAAAACATTTATATTATGTTTATAAACTCAGGAAATACGTCCCTGGACACATGAGGACTTTGAATATGAACATTGTATGATCCTGTAACTACTTGGTATCGGAATGATACCCAAATTTGTGGTATCATCCAAAACTAATGTAAAGTATCAAACAGAAGAATAAGTGATTATTACATTTTAACAGAAGTGTAGATAGAACATGTTAAAAGAGAAAGTAAGCAGATCCATCCATCCATCCATTTTCTACCGCTTGTCCCTTTTGGGGTCGCGAGTGGTCGCTGGAGCCTATCTCAGCTGCATCATATTAACAGTAAATGAACAAGTAGATTAATAATTCATTGTCTACCACTTGTCCTTAATAATGTTGAAAAAAAATTAGAATGATAAATGACACAATATGTTACTGCATATGTCAGCAGACTAAATTAGGAGCCTTTGTTTGCTTACTTACTAATAAAAGAGAAGTTGTCTTGTACGTTCACTATTTTATTTAAGGACAAACTTGCAATAAGAAACATATGTTTAATGTACCGGTACCAATATATTGGTATCTGGACAACACTTATACATTCACATGTTTTATAATACTGAGTGACTCATTCTAACTGCCAGTTGTTTTCTTGCTTGCGCATTACTTACATACCGAGGCGGAAGAAAAAGTAGTTCCCGCCAATCACGTTTCATTTAGACAGGATCTTAGTTATTAAGTTACTTTACACTATGTTCCTGCTGGTGATACATCACCTCAAATAACTAAAGTGTCAGAAGTATCGATATTTTGATTTAAGAATAGATATTATAGCATAAAGATCTTGTATCGGCGGTATCAATATTTTAGTATCGAATTTGGATATTACTAGTGAGTGCATGTCACAGGAGGACCAGCCGGCAGATGAGGTAGGCCGCCTCAACATGTGTTGCCTTCATTATAAGGCGTTTAATTTTTTGCGGCTCCAGACAGATTTGTTTTTTTGGTCCACTGTGGCTCTTTCAACATTTTGGGTTGCGGGCACCTGGCTTAGTTGCTCAGACAGTAATGTGTTTATAGAAGTTTGGATTGGAGTATGTTGTTTTTTAACAAACGAAGATGTATGTCTCTTGTTTTCATGTTAGCATTTAAGCTTGCATGCCGGCACCAGTCAGTTTGTGAGTTTATAAAATTGCAGTTATCAATCGTAGTTTTTTGATCATTTTAATTCTAAAGGGTAATATTAACCGTCAGTTTTGTTGTGATCATCACTCAGCATCAAGGGTTGGAATTGGGGGTTAAATCACCAAAATGATTCCCGAGCGCGGCCACCGCTGCTGCTCACTGCTCCCCTCACCTCCCAGGGGGTGGAACAAGGGGATGGGTCAAATGCAGAGGGTAATTTCACCACACCTAGTGTGTGTGTGACTATCAGTGGTGCTTTAACTTTAACTTTAATACTGTTTATCGTTACATCCTTGCAATAGTGACCTACATTTCATTAATTTAATGCAAGATTTCCTATGCAAACTCATGAATTCCAAACAATGCACAAATTACTTAGAATAAAATGAGTCAAGTAACCAGCTTCTGTGCTCGTCTTACAGTCAAGACCATATGGAGTAGAGGAAAAGCCTGTCCACGAAGAATTGCTGAAGGCGTAACAAGAGCAAAAAAAAAAGTGTTGTATGGGGGAAGGGAGCCTAAAGCCGGGAGAGGCAAAAGGAAGGGAAATGTGAGAGAGGTGAGGATTAACAGGAACGCTGCTGCCTGATACTCACATGTTTCTGTCTTCCACTGTGAATATACAGACGGATTATCTAAAGCAAACACCCGGCCTTTGCTTTGAATAGGCAACAAATATACTCACAGCTAATGTTTTCCTTATCAGGGGCTACTCCAGCCAATCACACGCCGCATGTGAGAGCGACTGGAAAAGCAAGCGGCCATTCATTTATCACGGCCAGTCTCTATTGTGTTTGCGTGCATGTGCATGCTCACGTTACAATGGCCCTAAACTATCTGTGACCCGGTCTCATTTCCTACCATTTAAAGTTGCATTTTTGGGAGCGCTGAAGCCGTCTTTGCCAAACTTCAGGGTGCGGGGAACGATGACAATACGTGGGCTAGTACTATGGATGGACAATATGGCCTGAAATCTTTATTGCAGCCTCCTGCAATAATAATATATATCCCACTAATAATATTTGCTATGTGAATCATAACGGGTTAAAAGCCTCCTAATTTGGCTGCTAACATACGTAGTAACTTATTGGGTCATTTCCTGTTGTACTTCTGTTAAAATGTAATAAGCATTTGTTATTCTGTATTTTAATACTATTTTAATACTTCACTTTAGTTTTGGCCAATACTACAAATTTGTGTATCGATTCAATTCCAAGTCATTACACCAATGCAGACACTGATACTTGAAATTTTCCAGATTGTAAAATTTTTTATCACAAATTTAACCAGACAAAAACACAGGATAGGGGTCTAACAATATCAATCAATTATAGGGCTGCAACAACTAATCGATTAAAATCGATTATCAAAATAGTTGGCGATTAATTTAGTCATCGATTTGTTGGATCTATGCTATGCGCATGCGCAGAGGCAATTATTATGTTTTTTTAATTTTTATATATTTTTTTAATTTAATTTTTTTTAAATAAACCTTTATTTATAAACTGCAACATTTACAAACAGCTGAGAAACAATAATCAAAATAAGTATGGTGTCAGTATGCGGGTTTTTTCCCAATAAAATACTGGAAAGGATAGAAATGTAGTTTATCTCTTTTATCCGATTATTAATCGATTAATCGAAGTAATAATCAACAGATTAATCGATTATCAAATTAATCGTTAGTTGCAGCCCTAATCAATTATTAAAATGATTTACTACTATAGGCTTTTATTTAAATCTTTTTGTTTTCGCCCTGAAAGCTCTCCCAAGGGAATTAATTCCCAAGTTTGTAAACAATAAAACATTTTACTTTTTTGATAGATAAAATAGATCTAACCACTGTAGTATCAACAATATACTGATACTATACTTGGTATCATTACTGTCAGTTTATGTATTAATCCACCTACCTCCATTTACTGTGGCGGGCCGTGCGTTTCTCACCTAGGCCTTTAGTGATGTCCTACTTAGTCCGACTTCACCTCTCAAAATACCGTAATTTATGTCACCACATAGACATGGCTGGAGATACTATACAGAAACCCACTTGCACACTACTGGCCATTGAATCCCCTCAACAGTGCACAAAACGGTCTATTTTTCGGCGCATTTAACATTCAATAATCCCGCTTCACAAATTAAAACATATCTTACGTGTGGTACTGTCAAAATTAAAACAATTTTATAAAACAAATGAAAAAATAAAGAAAAAAAATATTTGAACTCACAATTTGTAGCACCCATTCGATGTCGTAGTTGGTCGTAGTCGGTTGATTCGTGTGAAAGTCGCGGGCAAACCATTTCACCGCCGGGATAGCTTCCGGTGTCGGTCGACCTTGTCTCACAAGATCTAGTTTCTCTTAAGTATCTTTCTTGAAAATGGCCTTGCAAATATATATCTGCCACCTAATTATCATTTTGTTCTCCTTTATTGTAAGTACCGGTGAGTTTTCTGTGGCTTTCTATGGCTCTGGTGCCACTTCCTGTTTTCGCAACTTGTGATAGGATACTCACTTGGGACTCGCAAGTGAGTATCCAATCACAGCGTAAGGCCAGCTCGAAGGCCTTACTGACAACAACTCGTGATATGATTGGCTATAGCAATTGTCTATCAACCGTATGTGTCCTTTCACTGACGCCTGCATTGTTGATTTTGAAGGCCCTGGGCAGATTTCGTACAGCATGGCAACATAAGCTACCTGAATTCTGATTGGATACAAACTCTAACCTAAAAACAACAGCACTGAAAAGAGCTTAATATGACATGAAGAGAATATGAATACTTTTAGATATTTAAGGAAAGTAAATACAAAAATACTTTTATCTTTAATTATGATCATGATTTCTGGTTATGTTAGGCCAGCAGAGAAGGCCTTGCTGGTCTTGGCGGCACACCACTGTCTGTTTACGTGAGCATATCTTTTTATGGTGTGTAGTGTACCATGTTTAGCTATTCCCTGTCCTCCAGTGATGATACTTGTAAGAAATGTAGTTTATGCGCCGCCATGAGGGCATGGATTGCTGACTTAGAAGCAGCTTTGCACTGTGGAGGGACATTAGTAAAAATGGTATTGCGTTGAGGTTGTGTTCGTTCGCCTGTTGCTGTCAAATTTGTGGGACACAGCAAGAATGTGTCATCAACATACATTATCAAGATTAGGGTTAGACAACTAATCGCATTTTTAATCTTGATCTCGGCTTTTCACGATTATAAAAATGACTATAACCGAATAAAAAGATTATTGAGCCGCGCAACGTGCATGCAAATTCCTGAGCTTGTAACGGTGAAACAGATGAGTGAACGTATTAGTGAAAAACAGAGCACATATTCTAGGGGTTTGGGACCTCACCATGGTTGCTACTTTATATTTGCCACAGTGGACTCACGTGAAAGCGAGTGAGAGTGAGTAACAACTGAGGATGATGGTAGATCAGCCAGCCCAGACTACTAGCTCTCGTAAATATTGGGGAAATATAAAACATTACTGCATCGGTGCTCTCCCCTCCCGCAGAGTTACCGACAAAATATCAACAGGCACACATTTTAAGGCCGGAACAAGACCGCACGCGTCGCCGTTCTCCAGGCTCTCCCGCTCGTTTCTCGAAACCTGGAAATGCTTCTGCGTGGATGAACCCACAACAAACGCCACAACAAGTTGCACGTTGGCGTGCACATGAAGTTGTTTAGACACCTTTAAGCATTAACAACACTTACCTTCTTTTCTCAACCGCAATCATTTGTCGCCCGCCACCAGCGAAAAGCCCAGACAAACAGCTACAGCTGTGATTAAAGTCTATATAAGTACCATATTTTTCGGACTATAAGACGCACTTAAAATCCTTTCATTTTCTCAAAAATTGACAGTGCGCCTTATAACCCGGTGAGCCTAATGTACAGAATAATTCTTGCTGAGCTTACCGACCTCGTAGCAATTTTATTTGGTACATGGTGTAATGATATGTGTGACCAGTAGATGGTAGTCACACATAAGAGATACGTGCAGACTGCAAAATTACGTCTGTAAACAACACCAAAACTTTAAATGTTCCATTGAAAATAAAGAACATTACACACGGCACTAAAAAATCTGTCAAAATATTTTAGTATGACTCTGAAGCTCTTGATGGATTGTCGGCCCATTACGGCTACCGTAGTCAGAGATACAAGTATTACTATGGTGTGTGTATAAGGACCGCTAAATGGCACCCATTAGCAGACATATTATCTGGCCTTTTGTTTCACGATATTATGCAAAGCCAATTTTTCTTACCTTTTGAGACACTTGTGATTTAGGGCTATATAAATAAACATTGATTGATTGATTGATTGATTCTGTTACCTGCTGATGTGTATTTGAGATCTGCATAAGTCCTGAAAATTTGCGCAAGTCCGCTACTGTAGTCTGTGCCGATGCCGTAGTCGATAAGCTTCTTCTTTTTCACTATCTTCTTGTTACAGGGCATTCATCCTCCGCTGTTGCCATTTATAATATAAAGTAGCCTAAAATTCTAACTTATATCTCGCTATGGAAGCGCGAAAAACTACCAGTGTAGTGGGTTTACATAATTCACCCACAGAACTTTAGTTTTTACAGAGTTCCGGTCGGACGGTTTTTCACGGGTCACATTTCCGGCCTTGTTGCACTAGTGAGCCATGGATGAGAAGATGCTGCTCCGTAAGATTCTGCAGTAAGTGATGTTTAATTATGTGTGTTTGCTCTCATGAAGTCTGCAGTGAGTAGTAATCAGTGATGTTGTTGGAAAAAAAAAAAAACGAACAGCGTAATGCGTTTTTGAAATTCATGCGCAGCGTATGCTTAAAATGGACAAAATACGTAAATATTACATACTATTATGAATGTGCCTTTTACTACATCACATATACACTTACATCATGTAAATAAAAGCTTAATGGAGGTGTTTGGATGTTTTTTTAAGAGCTTTATAGGCAGAATAGAGCGACTCCATAGGCTCCATTGTAAGCAGACTTCTGATCGTATTTATTTATTATTTAAAATGCTTTAAAAAAAAGGAAAAAAAATGTGTTCTTGTGTTACATAAGGATTGTGAATGATAGGCACAATTCCTAAAAAAAAAAGTGCAGATCCCTTTTAACAGTATGCAAAGTGACTTTTGACTCACTTTTCCTTTTACTCTCTTTAATTATAGCACTTATTTGCCGAGGAGTTTTGTAATTTCACACAAAGCCTCTTCTTGAACTATTGTGATACTTGTTAATTATAGTTACTTAGACTAGAGTTGTAACGGACATGTCTTGTAAAAGTCACAAGTGTGCAACATCAACCGCCCCAAACATTGTGTGAAGACGTAAATACTGGCTGCTTCCCATCATGGTCGATCTGGATTCTGTGGACTTGTGGTTGAGCATCAGTGTGTGACATGTGTTCGTCAGATTGGCGAGTGTATTCTACCACATGGCGATGCAAAAAAAACAAAACTGTGAAAGACAACTCTGTTCTCATAGTGACTTCAGCAGAATATGCTAGTAATGCGGTCCAAAAACACTTGGCACATAAGACTTGCTGTCAGAAGTTCACATACACTCATCATTCATATCAATCAAGCACTGGGTGCACCCATCCATCCATTTTCTATACAGCTTGCCCTCATTAGTGGAAGCGGTATAGAAAATGGAACCTCGGGGACACCCTGGACTGGTTGCCAGACAATTACAAGGCATTAGTGTTGTCCCAATACTAATATTTTGGTACCGGTAGCAAAATTATTTCGATACTTTTCGGTACTTTTCGATAGTTTTCTAAATAAAGGGGACCACAAAAAATTGCATGATTGGCTTTATTTTAACAAAAAAATCTTACGGTACATACATGTTTCCTATTGCAAGTTTGTCCTTAAATAAAATAGTGAACATATTACACAAATTGTCTTTTTTTTAGTAAGTAAGCAAACAAAGGCTCCTAATTTAGTCTGCTGACATATGCAGTAACATATTGTGTCATTTATCATTCTATGATTTTGTCAACATTATGAGGGACAAGCTGTAAAAATTGATTATTAATCTATCTGTTAAAGGCCTACTGAAATTAAATTTTCTTATTTAAACGGGGATAGCAGGTCCATTCTATGTGTCATACTTGATCATTTTGCGATATTGCCATATTTTTGCTGAAAGGATTTAGTAGAGAACATTGACGATAAAGTTCGCAACTTTTGGTCGCTGATAAAAAAAGCCTTGCCTGTACCGGAAGTAGCGTGACGTCACAGGTTGAAGAGCTCCTCACATCTGCACATTGTTTACAATCATGGCCAGCAGCAGCGAGAGCGATTCGGACCGAGAAAGCGACGATTACCCCATTAATTTCAGCGAGGATGAAAGATTTGTGGATGAGGAAAGTGAGAGTGAAGGATTAGAGGGCAGTGGAAGCAATTCAGATAGGGAAGATGCTGTGAGAGGCGGGTGGGACCTGATATTCAGCTGGGAATGACTAAAACAGTAAATAAACACAAGACATATATATACTCTATTAGCCACAACACAACCAGGCTTATATTTAATATGCCACAAATGAATCCGCATAACAAACACATCCCCCTTCCCGTCCATATAACCCGCCAATACAACTCAAACACCCGCACAACACACTCAATCCCACAGCCCAAAGTACCGTTCACCTCCGTAAAGTTCATACAGCACATATATTTCCCCAAAGTTACGTACGTGACATGCACATAGCGGCACGCACGTACGGGCAAGCGATCAAATGTTTGGAAGCCAAAGCTGCGTACTCACGGTAGCGCGTCTGCTATCCAACTCAAAGTCGTCCTGGTTGTGTTGCTGCAGCCAGCCGCTAATACACCGATCCCACTTACAGCTTTCTTCTTTGCTGTCTTCATTGTTCATTAAACAAATTGCAAAAGATTCACCAACACAGATGTCCAGAATACTGTGGAATTTTGCGATGAAAACAGACGACTTAATAGCTGGCCACAATGGTGTCCCAATATGTCCACACAATCCGTGACGTCACGTGCAAACGTCATCATACCGAGACGTTTTCAGCAGAATATTTCGCGGGAATTTTAAAATTGCACTTTACTAATCTAACCCGGCCGTATTGGCATGTGTTGCAATGTAAAGATTTCATCGTTTATATACAGTATAAACTATCAGACTGCGTGGTCGGTAGTAGTGGGTTTCAGTAGGCCTTTAAAATGTAATAATCATTTATTCTTCTGTTGTTTGGATGCTTTACATTAGTTTTGGATGATACCACAAATTTGGGTAACAATCCGATACCAAGTCGTTACAGGATCATACATTGGTCATATTCAAAGTCCTCATGTGTCCAGGGACATATTTCCTGAATTTATAAACATAATATAAATTTAAAAAAAAGGAAAGAAGATGTTGTGATGCCAAAAAATATTGACGTAATCATAGTAGTATTGACTAGATTTGTTCCTGTATTTGGTATCATTACAGTGGATGTTAGGTGTAGATCCACCAATGGCGTTTGTTTACATTTTGGCGCCGGTGTGTAGCAAGTATCATCCTGTAGGGATGATACTTGTAAGAAAATTACTTTGTCGCCATGGAGGCGAGGATTAGTGATTTAGAAGTAGCTAAAACACGCCATGTCTTAAAGCACCTCTTCCTGAGGGCGTTTCAGTGTTATAACTTCACCTTTATTGTTATTTTTTAAGCCAAGATGCGTCCGTTCTCCCTTTTCTGTCTACACACTGTGTCTGCTTGTAAATACTGCGTGATTGTGCGCTACCGAACATGCTCGTCTGCTTGTAAACCAGCAATGACACAAGGTGACGACGACTGGGGCGAGGGGCGTTGGCAGACTGGTATTTTTCATTGCCGAATAGTACCGAACATGATTCATTAGTATCGCGGTACTATACTAATACCGGTATACCGTACAACCCTACAAGGCATATATATTCAAGCAAGTATTGACAACCATGGACAGCTTTGAGTGTCCAAATCAACTACAATGCACCTTTTTGAGATGTGGAACCCACAAAAAAACCCCACACATGCACAAGGAAAACATGTATAGAGACACCCAAACAGAGATTCAAGCCCTCAATCTCGTGCAGCCACATTGGGTGTGTTTTTAAAAAAAATCTATACAGGATCAAAATCATACATGCATGCTAAAATGTCTACATACAACCACAGTTTGGTTAAATGTTCTTTAGCAAGTTTGCACCTTGACCAGATGCTTTTTGTCGCCATCAACAAGCTTATTATATCATTCTAGTTTTATATTTTACCAGTCATTTTTGCAAAATTTATTTAGATTGATTTGCAGGCATGTGAAATGTCTGCGAACGCAAAAATCTACGTTTTTAAACATCAGATTTTTGCGTCAAAATATAATTTACGCTTTTTTTAATGAAATATTGTAGCTTGTAAGTGAGTGGAAGGAGTAGTGTCAAATGATGGAGCTAATTGTTGTACTGACAATCAGACATTGTTTTCTTCAGCGATCGAGCAGTATAGCTATAGTGTGTCGGAAATGTGTTCGGTGAAAACCCGTCCGACTGGAACTCTTTTACAATAACAAACGCTCTGCGATAATAATGGGAACCGTGATAATTTTGGTCACAATAACTTTATTTAGCCAATTTATTGATTGTTTTGGTTGTGTCTATTTGAGGGTCCTCCACCCTCTTCTTAACAGAGACAGAATCTATGTTATTGCTTTTGGTTGTGATGTATTCAAGTGCAACATTTTGCTGACTGAGTATATTTTATTTTTATTGTTTGTTTTTTATTTAACTTGGATATTTAAAAGCTTACATTCTAATTCCAATGTTAAAATATGCGAGAAATACAAGTGTATTACTTTTGAAAGGGTATAGTTGCGATATTATAATGTATGATCATTACATCGTTGGTTAATTTGGTCTCAAAATAAGGTTGGCAATAATATTGTGTATCTTTAGTAATTATATATATATATATATATTGGTAGAGCACCGTGTAACTTGCAGCCAAACAGCCTGAGAGATTGATGCAAGTACCATCATGTTTGACAGTGGCTACATTGTTCTTCGGCGTGAAAGTCTCGCGTTAACTCCTTCAAACAATCAATCTATGCCTCGTCTGCCCATAAAATGGCTCCAGAAGACTTTTCCAACTTGTGTAAATTTACAATTCTCCTTCTTAGATCTTCACTGAGTTTTGAGGATTTTGCCATTCTTCATAGTATTTTAGCCAATGAGTGCTTAGAATGAGAAAATACCAATTACAGTTAATGAGAAGATAATGGGTTAGGCAATTTTCAAATGTATAGACATTGTTGTACGGACATGTTGTATAATTATTGTTATATGATGTATTCATTGTATGTCAGTGGTATGCCACTGAATGCTGTAGAAAGAAAATATCTTACTGAGGGAACACAATCAGTGAAAGTGACATTTTTCAAAATTTTCGGAATCTGAGCATTAAATAGGTTATTGTAATCAGTCATGTTGGTCCTAAATATGACATGGTATAGTATGGTATCAATTTATTTCAAACATACATACATTTACATTGTGATACATCATATAACTTGCAAATTCTAATTTCTCTTTACATGTCCATAAAGGAGTCAGATGAAGCAAGGCTTATTTAACCATACCCCCTTTCCACTTCATATCAATTTCAAACACATTTGTTCTCTTCCTGTTCTCATCATTCTTTAGATAATAGTAAATACAGCAGTTGTCTATATAAGTTTTCAAATAAATTTGTATTCTCACAATGAGATGAATTGTGTACAATTTTCAATTAACTTTAACATGTTAAAATGTTTTATTTTTTGTACTTAGTAATTTAAACACTTGTAGTTTGAACAGCCTCTTGAACTGAATCATTTTAGTACATTCTAATACATTCTATAATATAATTCCACATACTGAAATACTAAAAGTAGTAAGTGTTGTATGTGCATACAAATGTTTTAAGTTGGATTTTCCTCTAGGTTTATATTCTGCTTCTTTTGTTGAGAAGAATTGTTGCACATTCTTAGGTAGTTTGCTTTGTACATCATTTTTGCTGTATGCATCTGCACCAAATCATTAAATTATAATAGGTTAGATTCCATAAATAAAGGATTTGAATGTTCTCTATTTTCACATTTTGTATTATTCTAACCGCCCCCTTTTGCAACACGATTAGCACATGTAGTGCGCTTTTGTTGTTGTTTCCCCAATAATCTATACAATAACTTAAATATGGTAAAACCAGCGAGCAGTAGAGGATATGGAGGGATTTTTGCTCCAGAAAGTATTTTGCTTTGTTCATTATTGAAATATTTTTTGCCACATTATCTTGTATGTTTTTTATATGACATTTCTGTTTGTTTTATCATCTATTTTTACACCCAAAAATGTGGTTACTGTTACTCTGTCAATGTTTTCTCCGTCTATTTTTATTTGTGTTTTACTTTCTTTTCTGCTGTTACCAAATAGCATTATTTTAGTTTTACTGAGATTCAAAGATAGTCTGTTTTGTCACACCATCATTTGTTCATTTCTTCTGTTATTTGTTTTAGCTTCTGTGTGTTTTCTCCTGAACAAAATGCTGAACAGTTTTGGTCCCAGTATTGATCCGTGGGGTACTCCACATGATATATTTAGCTCTGTTGACATATTTTCACCTACATTCACATATTGCTTCCTGTTAGTAGCTTCATATCCAATTCAAGACCAATCCTCTGATGCCATACCGTTCTAACTTATTGACTAAGATACTATGATTGATTGTGTCAAATGCTTCTGTTGAATCCATAAATACTGCTGCTGCACACTTTTACTATCTATGTAATTTTTAATAATGCCATCGATGTTGAAATGATAGCTCTGCAAGAGTTCCTTTTTTGTTTATAAATTTCTCTAATACTATGTTGAATAATTTTTCAAGGATTTTTGAAAATTGTGGAAGTAAAGAAACCAGTTTTTAGTTTGTCAATTGGTGTTTGTCTCCAGTCTTATAATTGGTACCACTTTTGCTATTTTCATTTTGTGAGTGAAAGACATGCATCTGGGGATAGGTTGATTAACAACACTAAATTGGCCCTAGTGAGTTAATGCGAGTGTGAATGTTGTCTGTATATCTGTGTTGGCCATGCGGTGAGGTGGCGTCTTGTCCAGGGTGTACCCTGCCTTCTGCCCGAGTGCGGCTGGGATAGGCTCCAGCACCCCCTGCAACCTCAAGAGGGACAAGTGGTACAACAAGGATGGATGGAATTTGCCCGTTTAAAACGATAGAACGCTAATATATTTTAGAGGTTCTGAGATTTCTTCTATAACTTTTTTATTGTTTCCATATATATTCTGTGCATACTTGCCAACCCTCCCGTTTTTAGCGGGAGAATCCCGATATTCAGCGCCTCTCCCGACAACCTCCCGGCAGAGATTTTCTCCCGACAAACTCCCGGTATTCAGCCGGAGCTGGAGGCCACATCCCCTCCAGCTCAATGCAGACCTGAGACTGAGTGGGGACAGCCTGTTCTCACGTCCGCTTTCCCACAAAATAAACAGCTTGCCTGCCCAAAGACGTCATAACATCTAGGGCCTTTATAGAGTGCACAACTGCGCACACAACAAGGAGACGAAGCAGAAGAACGAGGAAATTACAGACATGGCGGCCGAAATGATATACTCATCATGAACGGAGAAGTTAAACAGGACAATACTGCCATCTAATGGATAGCCACTGGAACACTGAAATTCAAGTATTTTTTTTTTCTTTCTATGTAAATAAAATAAAAATTAAAAAATATATATATAGCTAGAATTCACTGAAAGTCAAGTATTTCATACATATATATATATAAATATATATATGTATATATATATATATATATATATATATATATATATATATATATATATATATATATATATATATATATATATATATATATATATATATATATATATATATATGAAATACTCCAGTTGGTGAATTCTAGCTGTAAATAACCACGCCCCCAACCCCACTTGTGAGAGACTCATGTTTTTAGCAGATTATTAAAAACACTAGAGCGCTTTTTATATATACGATGATATGACTAGTTTGTTTTGCAGAAGGTTCCAAGAAACAGCAGAGTGTTCCTGTAACTCTGATAAAATAGACCACATTTAAATATGTACTGTAGAGGACGCTGGTTCTCCGAAATATACAAAGTAAGAAAAATAGTGACGGGAGTAGTATAGCCCACTCTGTCCTTAGCTTTCTAGAAATAGGGCCCCCAAAACAATTGTATTGAATATACTTGGTCTAGTCCTTGACCAGCAAGTTCTATGTGCTGTACTCAAACCATCTTCCATGTTTTTCCACTTTGCAATTGTGAGATGGGGGCCTGCTGGGTCTGGTCCCTTCGTATTCCCTGTCACGGACTGCCGTGGTTCCCCAGTGGGCCATGTCACATGTGTTGGTGCTGCGCGGCGGCCAGCTGCAGGGGTAGTGGCCTTGTGTGTCTGTGTGTTTGTCGTCTCCTTTATTTTATATTTGGGGGCCCGTTAGCTGGTGGGGCGTCCTTCCCGCCCGGCTGTGGGGAGTCTCTGGGCCACTCGGGGCGATGCGTCCTGTCTTTCTGCCTGCATGGGGTGTGGTCTCTCGCTGGCTTGAGGACTGGTTGTCTCCTGCTTTTCCCATGACGTGTCCACGGCTGGGCGCACCTGGTCGGATGGGCCTTGTCTGACTACAATTTAACATTCACCTCTGGAAAATTTAGGAGCACTTTTCTTGTTCACCTAAATGAGAAGGCATTCATTTCAACCTAAAAAAATAATAGTGATAACATGATAGGCGGTGAGAGAGTACCTGTAGTATTTATGGTAGATGACGTACTGGGATGAGATCAACGCGGTTCAAAAACGCGACTTTCATTTTTAGTTGTTGCATGCTGTGTGTTCAAATATTTCAGCATATTGCTAGTATGTCCTCCTTTTGATCATGCTGCAATTATTACAAGTAATGCTGTTGCAATCTTTTCTTGTAAAATGTACCATTTTGCTGTCTGACATCACTACGCACGTTGCGTAATGACGTCATTTCAATCCACTGACATTATGAAGGTAATCGTTTCAAAAAATGGCAAGCGATTCAATATACACACCAATACACAGCCATTGCTAAAGCCTAAACTATTTTTACCATAACATTGTAAAATCCGTTTCAATTTCTCTCCCCCCCGACACCCTTTTATCTACTTTCTTTTGTATTTCAAGTACTCATTACATTAACGTATTGTTTTCATTTGAAGCTATTGTAATGTTGATAATAGATGTAATTATTGTTATTCATTATCAATATTGTTATTTCTATTGGTATTTTTATTGTTCCATTGGTAGTGCATTAACGTTTATTGTCATTGCTGTGTTATTAGTTCCTACTTCACAAATTTGTTCTTCTTTATCATTTTTGGTATAATAATTTTTTAGGGTTTCCCCTTAATGTAAGTAATTGTGGTGCGCCGCCACGGAAAAATTGTTGCCGCAACACCTTAAAAATAAGGATTTTTACATGAAAACAAATTAAAGTACATTCAAAGTTCGATATAACGCGGTTGTTGGGGGCCATAAAATCCTGATTGATTTATAAATATATATATAAATGATAAATGGGTTATACTTGTATAGCGCTTTTCTACCTTCAAGGTACTCAAAGCGCTTTGACAGTATTTCCACATTTACCCATTCACACACACATTCACACACTGATGGCGGGAGCTGCCATGCAAGGCGCTAACCAGCAGCCATCAGAGGCAAAGGGTGAAGTGTCTTGCCCAAGGACACAACGGACGTGACTAGGAAGGTAGAAGGTGGGAATTGAACCCCAGTAACCAGCAACACTCCGATTGCTGGCACAGCCACTCTACCAACTTCGCCACACCGTTTTTTACAAAACAATACTATAAAATAATCCCGATTAATGTGGTGAAAACAGCAAGGGTTTGCAGACTTACAATAGTATAGTGGTTTAAGTTTGTGAGTTCCTGTCTTGTTGATGGTAAACAGTAGCATGACTGTCTTTAAATTGTTTGAATCCTTCTTCACATTGTGCTTCGTTCTCGCTTTTGTGTTGAGACTGCATAATCCTGTCTCCTGGCAGTTCTATGGATGCATCTACAGGCGTCAATGGTCCGCTTCAGAAACGACAACAAAAAGGTCTGTTTTCTTCTTTATGTAGACAAGCGGGGGGGGAAGAGCCCAGCAAAATCGAACATGAATGGCATTTGTTGCATCTGCTTTACGTCACTGCCGGCAAACGGCGAGGGTTTGATGGCGAGAACGATGATTTTTGGTGGATAACCCCCTTACATGGGAAGACGTGACTGGTGGATGTGAGCTCCAGTGTCACAACATTGGGCGGGCACTATCCTTGAGTCGATCAAAACAGCGTTGATAGTCGATAATTTGGTGAAAAACAACGTGGTTGACTCTCACGGGAAAAAAAACAGGCCAGAATTCGGGGTCCCTGGCACGACGGCGTTTTATAGAACATCGCTTTACATCGGACCGCGTTATATTGAACCTTACCTGTAATATAATGCTTTGTAGCATCCCGATGAAGACACACAAACTCTGAGGCTATTTTTAACTTTTATTGCCAATCTTATGCTAACAACCAGCCAAATTCCAACAGTAATCCCCCCTTGCACACACTTTCGTCCCCACGCTTCCCCAAACACACAAAAACACTTCATCATTCTCCGCCAATCCCCTTTTAGGCACGGACGGTGTGTTTGAGATCATGGGAACAATGTACATGAAATCAAAACCACACGGACATTAAACATTACCACCAGCAGGTTGTTACAGTGTGAATGGATATATATAGCCTATCATTTGCGCATCATTGCCACTAGTAATGCGCGGAAAATGTTGCTACCGAAAAATGACTGTGACCACTTGAACAGCGCTGCCAAATCCAGATGTTGAAAAATATCCGAGATATACCTACAGACAGCGATCTACAAAATGTGCAAATATTAAGGGGACAGTTGCGGCTTTTAAGTACAGAAAGTCCAACTGAAGCAGCAGCGCGAAGCAAGTGTGACTCGCTGCAGTGTGTTATTACATTCTATAATAACACAAGAAAAAAATGCTAGACTCTTTGCTAGTCTTTTTTTTAATAAAGAAAACATTAAGTCTTAAACACTTGAAAAATGTGTACATTGCACAATAAGCAGCAACAATAAAAAAATGGACAATAATATAAAGAAATTATATACAGTACAGGCCAAAAGTGTGGACACACCTTCTGAATGAACACATGTGGAGTTATGTACTTAACAAAAAAAGGTGACATAACTGAAACCATGTTTTATATTCTAGTTTCTTCAAAATAGCCACCCTGATTCCTGCTTTGTACACTCTTGGCATTCTCTCGATGAGCTTCAAGCACACCTGTGAAGTGAAAACCATTTCAGGTAACTACCTCTTGAAGCTCATCGAGAGAATGCCAAGAGTGTGCGAAAAAGTAATCAGAGCAAAGGGTGACTATTTTGAAGAAACTAGAATATTAAACATGTTTTCAGTTATTTCACCTTTGTTTGTTAAGTACATAACTCCACATGTGTTCATTCATAGTTTTGATACCTTCAGTGACAATCTACAATGTAAATAGTCATGAAAATTAAGAAAACGCATTAAATGAGAAAGTGTGTCCAAACTTTTGGCCTGTACTGTATGTCAATAAACAGATTTGTTTTTACATTTTGTATACATTCTTAAAAAAATCATACCATAGCCAATGTTGCTATGATCGGATTGGGACCATGCCCTTAACTACGCCCCCACCGCCACAGGTATCTCGGCAATCTAGGGGAAACCCTGTTTGTATATATCAGATTTGCTGTTGTTTTTATTTTAGTTGTTTTTGTCTCTCTTTGTCTTGTCCCCCTTTTGTCCCCACAATTTCCACCTCTGTCTTCTCTTTTTCTTCGTTCTATCCCCTCCTGCTTCGGCCCGGCTTCGCCAAACACTAAATATATTCATTTTAAAAAGTCAAATAAAAACGAGGCAGCAATAGAAACATCCCACACTTTTATTTTGTAAAGCAAATATGTACAGCATATACAGTATGAGCATCTACATCAACAATATGATTTGCCTGAGTGGCTAGACAGGACAGATTTTTTTAAATGATTTTTTTTTAGATAATTGTGAAACATAATTGCCTTATCGCTACATTTATATACCACTGTTGCATATAAACACCTGCCATATAGCCCAACCCCAATTGTTGAACTGGTTTAACATGAAAATGGAGTAAACACTCCAAATGACATGCTTAATAGAAGGCTGCAGAAAGCAAGTGATGGAATAACAAAGATGTGAGGATTTGTGGGATGTTTTGCCCTTAAGCCACAAAACCATTTTTCTCAAGAAGCGACGGTGCGGACAATGTCACCAGTGTATAAAAAGACTGCAGTTATATAAAGAAAGTCAAGAAACAAGTGCAACATGGGTTCATTTGTCAGCTATTGCTTTTCTTGAAACGCCAACAGTAGAATGCGGCAGGAAATATGCCCTCGCCCCGCCCCCGATGTTTCCTGTTAATAAAACAGGGTGGGGGCTGGGATGTTGTTGCTTACATTCTACATTATATTTTGCCGTTGTAGTGTGGTGGAAGCAACGAGTCGTTTTTTTTGCGGGCTATTTTGGTGTCAATCATGTGACCAGCCTCGCTGACTTGTCCTGAGATCCTACATGCAATGTTTTCAGTTGACTGATGCCCAACTGCTGTGACGTTGATGTTTATGGAGCGCCCCCGTTATGTCGGAAGGGAGAACCAAAGTTAAATAAATACTTTCTCCATCCGTTCTGCATTAAGGGCCTGCACACATGGCTTTGACGTCAGAGCGACATTTAACAGGGTGGGGTTGCTCAGAGAGGTTTGACAGGCATGTGCACGCACACACACAAATGTATACTAGTATATTCGC
>NC_084752.1:19969335-19999335 GCF_033978785.1 Entelurus aequoreus | reverse complement strand
GTGTATTACCCGGGGATGCCAGCCCTGGGCATCCCTACCCACGGGCCCCCACCCGCAGCCGGCACCCCCGGTCATAGGGGGAGGAGTGTGGAGAGAGGAGTACAGGGACTTGGAGAAACAGCAACAGGAGCAGCTGAAACAGCTGCTGGTGGAATTCCAGGGCAGCTTTGCAATGAACGAGAGTGAAGTGGGAAGAACCCACTTGGCAGAGCATGTCATAGACACTGGCTTGGCGCGGCCCATCAAGTGCCACGCACGCCGCATCCCCCTCGCTCGACAGCAGGTATGCGACAAGGCCGTAGATGATCTGCTGCGGGCCGACTTTATTGAGCCGTCCGAGAGCCCCTGGGCGGCACCTGTGGTCATGGTCGCCAAGAAGAAGGCTGGAGATTGGCGATTCTGTGTGGATTACAGACGGCTGAACGAAGTGACCACAAAAGACTCTTACCCCCTCCCCCGTATTGATGAGTCCCTGGACCTAGTTTCCGGCTCCTCGTGGTTCACCACTCTGGACCTTAAAAGCGGGTATTATCAGGTACCCCTTTCTCCTGAATCTCGCCCTAAATCTGCCTTCTGTACTGGCCGGGGCTTGTGGCAATTCAAAGTCCTCAGTTTTGGACTCTGTAATGCCCCCGCCACTTTTGCCCGGCTTATGGACAAAGTGCTGGCTGGTATTTCCCGTCAAGAGTGCCTGGTGTACCTGGACGACATCTTGGTACATGGGCGTTCTTTCGAAGCAGCCCTGGGGTCCCTGAGGAGAGTCCTAGAGAGGATTCGAGCAGCGGGCCTTAAACTGCACCCCGAGAAATGCAGTTTCATGCGGCGGGAAGTAACTTTCTTGGGACATGAGCTGGGGGCAGATGGCATTGGTGCCATGGAAGAGAAGGTGCGGGCTGTGAGAGATTGGCCCGCCCCTCGGGACCAAGGACAGCTGAAGAGCTTCATTGGGCTTGCCTCGTACTATCGGAGGCACGTGCGGGGTTTTGCCACAATCGCCGCGCCCCTATATCGATTGCTGGAAAAAGGCAAAGACTTTGTGTGGTCCGAAGGGTGCCAGGAGGCATTCTGGGGGCTGAAACGGGCCTTGTGTGAGGCCCCGGTACTCGCCCCACCTGACCTCGCCCTGCCCTTCTTACTGGACACTGATGCCAGCGGAGTGGGGGTGGGGGGTGTACTTGCACAGCCGTGGCAGGAAGGGGAAAGGGTGGTGGCATACTTCAGCCAGAAACTCAACAAGTCTGAACGGAACTATTGTGTCACCCGCCGAGAACTCCTGGCAGTGGTGCTCTCTATCAGACACTTTAAATATTACTTGTGTGGCCTCCCCTTTGTGATCAGAACTGACCACTCTGCCCTCCAGTGGCTAATGACTTTCCGGGAGCCGGAGGGGCAGGTTGCCAGGTGGGTGGAAGAGCTGCAAGGATACAACTTTAAAATAGAACATCGGCCAGGTGCTCGCCACTCCAACGCGGACGCGCTCTCGCGCCGGCCGTGTGCAGCAGACGGATGTCGGTACTGCGAGCGCAGGGAAGCCCGGGAACAAGAGCGGCGGGCAGAGGGCGCTGAGTGTGCGGCCGTCAGTCAGGCTGATGACGTTGTCTGCGGAGAACTACAGACTGTGACGAATGCTGACTGGAAGCGCACGCAGGTGGAGGACACAGACCTTCATCCTGTTTTGCAGTGGGTAGAGGCTCGGCAGCGCCCGCCTTGGGAGGCGGTGGCACCATTCTCTAAGGCTACTAAGGGCCTGTGGGCCATGTTTGACTCATTGCGGGTGTCCCAAGGTGTGTTGCAGCGGGCATTTAAGGCCGCGGCCACGGGGGAAGAACAGTGGCAGGTGGTGGTGCCAAAGGGACTGCAAGGGGCAGTGCTTAAAGCAGTGCATGGGGGAGGTGGGTCTGGACATTTCGGGGTCGCCAAAACACTCAAGCGGCTGCGACAGGGGTTCTATTGGGGTCGGCAGAAGAGAGATGTGGAGGACTTCTGCCGCCGCTGTGACCCTTGCGTTGCCCGCAAAGGCCCCACTGGGCGCTCACAGGCACCGCTCCAACAGTTCCCAGTGGGGTGCCCCATGGACAGGGTGGGGATTGACATTACAGGGCCGTACCCACTGTCTGACAAGGGGAACCGCTATGTCCTTTCCGCCATAGACTATTTCACCAAGTGGCCAGAGGCATACGCCATTCCCAACCAGGAGGCAGAGACCATTGCTGATGCCCTGGTGGAGGGCATGATAGGTCGGTTTGGCATCATGGCGTCTCTGCACAGTGACCGAGGCACAAACTTTGAGTCCCGGGTGTTCGCGGCCTTGTGCGAGCGCCTGGGCATTCACAAGACCCGCACTACCCCATTGCACCCTCAGAGTGATGGGTTAGTGGAGCGGTTCCATCGCAACCTGGGAGACCAGCTCGCCATTGTCACCTCCCGCCACCAGCGTGACTGGGACCAACACCTACCACTGGTGCTGATGGCGTGTCGCTCTGCTGTCCAAGAATCCACGGGGTGCACACCGGCGCTTCTCATGCTAGGGAGAGAGATGCGCACACCAGCAGAGCTGGCCTTTGGCCGCCCACCGGATGCCCCGGCCTTCGCTGCAGGGCCAGAGTACGCCAGGAAATTACAGGACCGGCTGGACTCAGCCCACAGTTTCGCTCGGGAGCAGCTGCAGGAAGCTGGCATCAAACAAAAGCGCTACTATGATGTGACGACCCGAGGAAGGGACTTCGCGCCAGGCGAGTTGGTCTGGGTCTACAATCCGATTCGGAAGAAGGGCCGCAGTCCCAAGCTGGACAGCAAATGGACAGGACCCTGTAAGATACTCCAGAAGCTGGGAGAGGTTGTGTATCGTGTCCAGCTGCCCCCCCGGGGAAGGAAGGTGGCCCTCCACAGAGACAGACTCGCCCCCTACCGGGGGGGTCCCCCTTCCCTTGCCTCGGATACACAGGTGACCTCTCCCTTGCCCGCCCAGCCCTTTACCAATACCCCGCTTACGCCCCAGGGGGAACCAATTTCCCCACTCCCCTCCTCCCCCGCCCCCTCCAGCTCCCTCCCGAGGACTGGCACACCCGACCCAGCTGTCCCACTGCTGGGAAATGGAAGAGAGCGGTCGAGGCGGATGAAGAGGCCTCCGGACCACTTGCAAGACTTTGTGGTGTCCTTAGACTGAAGGGAACGGGGGTGGGGGGGTTTGTGAACCCGTTTTTGTGTGATGTGAGGATTATGTTGTTTACACTGTTTGGTTTGCACTAATGGGTTGCTCTGTTTTACATGCTGCTATGGTGTTGCCAAATGTTGCCTTACGGGTCAGTCCTCGAGGGCGAGGACTTTTTGTAAGGGGGGGGTGATGTAGCGGCTGGCTACGGGGTGTTAGCCAATGGCTTTGGCTGGGGGGCGGGACTTCTGGGGAAGTGAGGGAAGTGACGTTGTTGACAGGAAGGGTTGGTTGGAGTTTTCCCGGGAAAGGAGATAGACGCATGTTGGAGCTGTTGTGTACAATAAATGCAAGATAAATGAAGAAGTCTCTGAGCCTACATTCCTGAGATTATTACAATATATTAAGTGCGGCCCACAGCTAATGTTTTAAAGGCCCATGGCACATTCTAAAAATACTATTAAAATAAACAAAAACATAACAAAAGTGAAATAAAAAAGCTTAAAGGTTAAATGTAATTTAGAAAAAGTTGCAATGTTGACTAATAAAACAAAGCTGTTTTTTTTTCTTTCAAACTGTCATAGCTCAAAACATAATATTGAATCAAAATCAATGTTATTATGAATAATTGACCTATCCAAGCTCCGATTACTTCACATCAAATATTCCACTAAGAAAAATATTTTTGGTGGAAGATTTTGCAAATTTGGTAAATAAATAACCCAAAAATGTATATTTTGTTGTTTTCTTACTGTACCGAACCGTGACCTCTAAACCGAGGTACGTACTGAACCGAAATTTTTGTGTTTCGTTACACCCTTAGTATTAGCCTAACATATAAAGACATCAAATCGTATTATGGTCCCACAACTGAGCACAGACGGTGGGTAGACACCTGCATGCTCCATATAATCCAGTGCGCCTTTTGTATGAAAAAAGACCTGACTAAACCCCCCCCCCCCCCATCGGCAGTGCGCCTTATAATCCGATGTGCCCTATGGTCCGGAAAATACGGTAATCACAGATTATGACATTTTTAAAATGGTAACACTCATAATGTCATATGTAAAGACCAAACAAAATATTAATAGTCACCATTTAAACTAGATATCACTATCCATCCATCCATTTTCTATCGCTTATTCCCTATTAATCAAAATATGTTCCAGTCATTTCTAAGCATTTAACAATCTGTATAATTGTGAAGTGCTTTGTCCATTTTAATCTTGCCTTGTTTTGGATTCAGATGGCTGGTAACAGATTGGTAGCTGGATGATGGACGTAATGATGTCAGCTCTTTGAAGAGCGAGCAGGTCTGGTGCAGCGATTAGTTTTCACTGTAGCTGCCGCCCTGAATGATTCGAGTTTCAGACGTGCACCTTTAATTCTCATGCGTACCATGTGTACTGTGAAAACTACAGAATAAACAAAGAATAAAAAAGACATTTGCTGCAATATCACAAATAATTCTCACTACAAACTTTCAAGTGTATTCACATCATAGACATTCTCAATCTGACATACTGTATACAGCTTCAATCATGAACCATTTAAACAATTGTACATTGACTTGCAACATATTATTAGTGCATACACAAACGTTTGCCTACATCGACACCTTTTCGTATCCATTTCGCCTCCCTAGTGAGATATCTGGAATGTACAGTAGTATCAGTACTATATGTAGAATGTCAGTGAAGGCATCAAAACTATGAATGAACACATGTGGAGTTATGTACTTAACAAAAAAAGGTGAAATAACTGAAAACATGTTTTGTATTCTAGTTTCTTCAAAATAGCCACCCTTTGCTCTGATTACTGCTTTCCACACTCTTGGCATTCTCTCGATGAGCTTCAAGAGGTAGTCACCTGAAAGGGTTTTCACTTCACAGGTGTCATAGTTTTGATGCCTTCAGTGACATTCTACAATGTAAATAGTCATGAAAATAAAGAAAACGCATTGAAATGAGAAGGTGTGTCCAAACTTTTTGCCTGTACTGTATCTCGCCTATCAATGGTGGTAAATGTCAATAGTTACTCCTTCGATGTACTCACTATGCTTTGTTGTGTGTAATGTGACTTGTGTAGCAGCACAACATTTTTTCTAAACGGCATGGAGGCAGCCGACTTGGACGAAGGGATTGTGTTTGTGGCGTGAATTGCTGGGATGCTCACGTCCCGCTCAATGAAGACGCCTGGGGTCAAGCTCGCTCTGTACTAGGCGCCATTTTGCCTTTCTCAAAGAAAAAATTCCCTATGCTTGTGTTGTTTTCGGCTGTACGAATTGTTCAAATCGTGAAAAGGATAAGCGTTTCTCCAGAGTTTCTCGATAGGTAATTAAAAGGGTAGGAAGAGTGCAAGATTTCCCAAAACGACGAGAAAAGCAGCACACACTCCAAGGGAGCAGAGTCGAAGAAGGCATGAGTTTGTAGTGATCACTTTGTTAAAGGTTTGTTTGATATGCTTTTAAAGTTTATTATTTCCCATTTAAGTATTATATTTTGATATTATTTGTATTTCTTAAGCACATGTATGCCACGAGTGTTTCGAAAAGCACTAACTTGGCGAGTAAATAAAAGAAAGACAATTTGAGCAAAACCTAAAAGAGTTACCGCATAGGGCAGTGGTCCCCATTTTTTTTTCACCAGGGACCAGTTTAATGTAGGCATTATATTTCCTCTTGTGCCAGATAAAAATACAGCAAAAATAAGTGCATGAAAAATACAACTCACTATAACACTGAATTAGTGGGAGCCTTGGGCTTGTTTCTTTGCAATGAGATGCAGATGGAAATCAGCCTTTGGCTACAATCTGTCACATTTATATTTTATATGTTCATTAATGTGCATTGTATCATGTCACAAAGATATAACAAATGGCAACTTCCTATGAGGTGTGTTATTGTACATCTATAAACAAGCTTATTGGTGTGTTTAGTGGGACAGGCGAAAGTTAAGTCGGAGAAAATGCAGTCGTTTATAAATTATTTAATGTTTCGCTGCGGCCCAGTAGCAAAATGCGTCACGAACCGGTACCGGTCCCCGGTACCAGTTAGACAGGCCTAATCTCTTCCTGTTTTTAAATCTCTCTTAAAAACATACTTTTATTCCATGGCTTTTAACACTGAGTGATATCCATCCTGCTATGGCGCCCCATAATACACCTGCTGGTTCTATTTATTTTAGTTATTTATTTTTTATCGTGCTCTGTTTGTGTTGTGTTGTGTTTGCTCGGTTCTCGTATTATCTTTTAACCTGCCCATTGTACAGCACTTTGGCTACCCCAGTGGTACATTTTAAATGTGCTTTATAAATAAAGTTCACCTTGCTGTAATTAAAATGTGTATGTATATATATGTATATGTGTGTGTGTGTATGGATGTATAAATGTATGTGTACTTAAGTGAGCACTAAGTATCTTCATTAAATTCTTGGTTCGGACCAGAGTGTTACTACAAGTGAGAGCAACCTGTTGAACAACTTAACCCACTGCCCCACATTTTAAAGCATAAATTAATGTTAAATACGTGTAACTATATATAAGCTCCTTATGTTTGTGCATAAGTGGTTTGTAAATGAACCATTGCTTTGATGTTAATCAGAAAAAGCCATTCCCCAAGTGTCTACCTTGGTAACACCAAGATACCCGATGACTGTTTTAACAGTTATGCCTGACTCAACCAGAAACGTGCGTGTATTTGTGAATACGACAAGATGAGTTTTGTGCCTCGTGGTATTTGGGGATGTCATCATTCTCTGTTGGACCCCGACTTAAACAAGTTGGAAAATTTATTCGGGTGTTACCATTTAGTGGTCAATTGTACGGAATATGTACTTCACTGTGCAACCTACTAATAAAAGTCTCAATCAATCAATACATGGCAGTGATTGGTTAGATGAACCAACAGCTTGGCCTGTGGTCCCACCAATGTACGTGGGAAATAATGTGTGATGATGATGAAATGTTGTGACTGTGTATTGATTATTTGTGTTTCTACCTCTCAGGTGGAGGAGGGAAGAGGAACGGCCGCAGTAAGAAATGGAAAGAAATGCTAAAACTGCCCCATATCAGCCAGTGTGAGGAGCTTCGGCGCACTATTGGTAAGAAATCGTGCGTGATTCTCTATTTGCCTGAGATGCTGAACGATTATATGCCATGCTGTGTCAATGGGTTGGGTCGGACTGAGGGAGGAAGCTCCGATTGGACTTCCTTCCTCTTTCTATGCGACCCCACCCGCAGTTACAGGCAAGGGGAGGGGAAGCCATTTGTGTCTGAGCGTGTCTGATTGAAGGAATTGTCTGCACAGCCATTTGTTTGTCTGTTTGCACGCCAGATCATAACGTTTAGTTGACCTTTTATGCTTGGGTTTAGCTTGAGCGTGACCCAAGGAGTGCCGTAATTTCAAGACATACTGGGGCTGTTCTGATCTGGATAGTGTGCTGCCAATACCAGTACCTATACCAATCACATGCAATAAGTGTAGAAATTGATTCTGTTGTTTTTTAGTTTTTTTCCAGCTGCGCCTTCTGTCTAAAGTAAAGCTGTTTGTCAGCAAGCGAGACCTTGAAATGGCTATTCATGCTTTCATCAGTTCTCGCCTTGACTACTGTAACGCTCTGTATGTTGCTGTCAACAAGTCATCTATAAATCGTCTTCAACTGGTACAAAATGTTGCAGCTCGTCTTTTGACAATCACTTGACGACAGAGCCTCAGCATTCTAGTTCTGCGCTCTTTGCATTGGCGTTCAGTTTGTTTTAGTTTTGATTTTAAACTTTTAATGTTTGTTTTTAGGGAAGTTCATTGTACTGCTCCATCTTATTTGTGTGAGCTCCGAAACACCCATGTCGGGGTCTACGGTCTGCCAACCAACAGCAAGTGGCGATTTCTATGTCCAAATATAAACTGTGGGATGATCGGTCTTTCTCCGTAGCTGGTCCCGGACTTTGGAACACGTTACGTGGTGAACTACAGCCCATCACAGTTTTACATTTGCTTAAGACTAAACTTAAGACATATTTATTTAAGATTGCATTTGGTACTGAAGATTATGGTGACACTTTCTAATGAATTTGAACTTAACATTCAATAGTTTTTATTGTTTTATTATTTTTATTATGTGCTCTTGTTTTATGCTCTGTCTTTCTCTCACTGTTGTCCAGCAGTTTGGTTCAGCTATAGCTAATGTAAAGGCTTTTACAAATATAGTTTGATTCAAGTTTGATTGATTACCGGTATTATTTGTTTGTATATTGTTAAAGGCCTACTGAAATTAAATGTTTTTATTTAAACGGGGATAGCAGATCTATTCTATGTGTCATACTTGATCATTTCGCGATATTGCCATATTTTTGCTGAAAGGATTTAGTAGAGAACAACAACGATAAAGATCGCAACTTTTGGTATCTGACAAAAAAAAGCCTTGCTCCTACCGGTAGTAGCGTGACGTAGTCAGTTGAACATTTCCGCAAAGTTCCCTATTGTTTACAGTGATGGCGGCCAGAAGTGAGAGCGATTCGGACCCAGAAAGCGACGATTTCCCCATTAATTTGAGCGAGGATGAAAGATTTGTGGATGAGGAAAGTGCAAGTGAAGGACTAGTGGGGAGTGGAAGCGATTCAGATAGGGAAGATGCTGTGAGAGCCGGGGGTGACCTGATATTCAGCTGGGAATGGCTACAACAGTAAATAAACACAAGACATATATATACTCTATTAGCCATAACACAACCAGGCTTATATTTAATATGCCACAAATTAATCCTGCATAAAAACACCTAGGTGTTTGTTATGCTAGCTCCTAGCTACTAGCTCCCGTCCATATAACCCGCCAATACAATTCAAACACCTGCACAACACACACACTCACTCAACCCAAAGGACCGTTCACCTAACCCAAGGTTCATAAAGCTTATATATTTAACCAAAGTTATGTCCGTGACACGCACGTACGGGCAAGCGATCAAATGTTTGGAAGCGCGCGGGTGGGACCTGATATTCAGCTGGGAATGACTACAACAGTAAATAAACACTAGACATATATATACTCTATTAGCCACAACACAACCAGGCTTATATTTAATATGCCGCAAATTAATCCCGCATAAAAACACCTAGGTGTTTGTTATGCTAGCTCCTAGCTCCTAGCTACTAGCTACTAGCTCCCGTCCATATAACCCGCCAATACAATTCAAACACCTGCACAACACACACACTCACTCAGCCCAAAGGACCGTTCACCTAACCCAAAGTTCATAAAGCTTATATATTTAACCAAAGTTACGTACGTGACACGCACATACGGGCAAGCGATCAAATGTTTGGAAGCGCAGCTGCGTACTCACGGTACCGCGTCTGCGTCTGTGTATCCAAATCAAAGTAATCCTGGTAAGAGTCTGTGTTGTCCCAGTTCTCTACAGGCGTCTGTGTATCGAAGTCAAAGTCCTCCTGGTAAGAGTCTCTGTTGTCCGAGTTCTTCGATCTTGACTGCATCTTTCGGGAATGTAAACAATGAAACGCCGGCTGTGTTGTGTTGCTGACTTCCCTGGCAAAATACTCCGCTTCGCACCGACAACTTTGTTCTTTGCTTGCTCAGCTTCTTTCTCCATAATGCAATGAACAAATTGCAACAGATTCACCAACACAGATGTCCAGAATACTGTGGAATAATGAGATGAAAACAGAGCTATTTCGTATTGGCTTCAATGAGGGAGCTATACCTCTTTTTCACTGGCTACGTCACGCACATACGTCATCCTCCAAAGGAGTTTTCAACCGGAAGTTTAGCGGGAAATTTAAAATTGCACTTTATAAGTTAACCCGGCCGTATTGGCATGTGTTGCAATGTTAAGATTTCATCATTGATATATAAACTATCAGACAGCGTGGTCGGTAGTAGTGGGTTTCAGTAGGCCTTTAATGTAATGTACATTGATAGTATATGTTCTAAATGCATTACATTTAATTAGTAATAATATTAATATTATGTCTACAAGGCTCCTTACGGCAAGTGACAAGGGCGATCGTGGCACTTGCTGCGTTTCCCGTGGTTAAATTAAAACCCTGGACAAAGAAGCAGTGACTCCCGCTGTAGACAAACACGGCTCTGTGCATTTCTACTTGTCCGACATTGTCACGTTATTTATTTATAACATTTTCCTTCTGTTGGCTACTTTTGTTTTACCTCTCTTTTTGAAGTTGAGCTGTTCTGTGCCCTCCACAATGTGATATGTGCGTGTTGCCGCGCGACTTCATGTTACGGTATTCTGTGCACGTGCCTGAGGCTAGCAGTTAGCACTTGGAGTAGCAGTAAGGTTGTGAATAAAACAGCTCCTTGAGACAACTGGATCTCTTCTTTTATTCTTACATTAACACATGCCACTCCAGACCTTACTTTTGTTTTTGCTAGTCTTGGTTTTAGAGAAATCAACTCAATATACATACATATCTGTACATGTTGAATGGGGGGAGACAGCAGCAAGACAATCGCTTCATTCCGAGACTATCAAATTTAGTCCCCCCCCCACCACTAGCTGGCGTCAAAGACATGCACAGTAAGGATAATTTCGACCCGAAATTTTGGAATAACTTTTTTCATGCGCTCCAATCTGGAGGACTATCAGCATAAACCACCCGTCTCTATCCAAATGAAAATTTGATCAGAACCTAGGGCTGGGCGATATGGCAAAAAAAATGATCACGATTGTTTTTTCATATCATTCAATCTCAATTAATATCACTTTATTTTTTTTTCTAATTAAAGTTGGATTTTCCCGTACAGGATTATACCAAGTACCATTGCAGCCATACTGTTTATTACTGCAGTATCTTGGAACAGACATTTCCACTTTCTTTGTTCGAGTTAATATATGCTGACAGCTGGCAACTGTCATTTTGTTCATATCTGTGATTGTGTTTACTAAAAGTGCTATGGTACAGCTAACCCAGGCTACAGTCTGTACCTCGGTTTTAGGGCCACTGTACCTCAGTACTTTTTGGGGGGTAGAGACAACTTTTTTCCCTCTCAAAGATATTTGGTTATTTTGCTTGTCATCACAAACTTCATTCTGCTGTAAACAAGTAGTGTACTGAATACTACAGGACTTTTTTCAAGTTAACATTTAGTAAACAACACTTTCAAATGGTATATTATTATCTGTATTCTTTGATTACTTGTATTCAACAGTGCTTTCCATCGGTGCTTTAGCAAACAGCAAGCAATGACCTATATTTTGTATTTTTTTTCAAACTCAAATTCTGTAACCTATGTTATATGAAAATACATTAAAGTGCAGTTTGAATTTTTGGTACTGTAAAATAATGTGTACCAACCAGGGTTGTACGGTATACCGGTATTAGTATAGTACCGCGATACTAATGAATTATATTCGGTACTATACCGCCTCTAAAAAGTACCGGTCCTCCACCCCAAATGACGCTAAGGACGCCGTTCCTGAATGTAAACAAATGCCATAGGTGGATCTACACCTGACATCCACTGTAATTATACCAAGTACAGGAGCGTATATAGTTGATGCTACTATGATTACATCGATATTTTTTAGTATCACAAAATCTTTTCTTTTTTAAAAATGCATATTATATTTATAAACTCAGGAAATATGTTCCTAGACACATGAGGACTTTGAATATGACCAATTTATGATCCTGTAACTACTTGGTATCGGATTGATACCCAAATTTGTGGTATCATCCAAAACTAATTTAAAGCATCCAAACAACAGAAGATTAAGTGTTTATTACATTTTAATAGAAGTGTAGATAGAACATGTAAAAAGAGAAAGTAAGCAGATATTAACAGTAAATAAATAAGTGGAATAATAATACATTTTTAAAGCTTGTCCCTCATAATGTTGACAAAATAATAGAATGATAAATGACACAATATGTTACTGCATATGTCAGCAGCTAAATTAAGAGCCTTTGTTTGTTTACTTACTACTAAAAGACAAGTTTTCTCGTGTGTTCACTATTTTATTTAAGGACAAACTTGCAATAAGAAACATATGTTTAATGTACCGTAAGATTTTTTGTTAAAATAAAGCCAATAATGCATTTTTTTGTTCGCCCCTTTTATTTAGAAAAGTATCAAAAAGTACCGAAAAGTATCGAAATACATTTTGGTACCGGTACCAAAATATTGGTATCGGGACAACACGAGTACAACACATAAAACATTGTGGTGGTTGCCCTCCCGTGGGTCCTCCAGACCACCAAGCATCGACATGACAGCCCGGTTCAGGTTCACAACACAGTTTTATTTTGCAAGCAGTCTGTGGATTACTTTCCAGCAATTGTCCTTTTTGGCTGTGTCAGGCTCGTCCTCGCTCTTACTCCAGCTCCCCTCCAGCTCCAACAATGTTTCTCCTTCCGGCTGCTGCTTATACAGAGCGACAGGTGATTAAATAACAAGGCCCACCTGGGCTTTTTACGCACCTGTCGCTGACTTAGAGGCCGGTCCTGGCACACTCCGTTCCGCTGCAGGCCCGCAGACCACGCCCCCCTCCACAAACATGTTTAATGATTATTTCAGGAACAAAAAATGTTTCAGTACACGTTATAACTGATGAGTTGAATCAGAACAAACGCAAACTAAAAGTCAGATTTAAAAATATTTAGATATAAAATGTCAGGGTTTACCCCGCCTTCCGCACGAGTGCAACTGGGGTAGACTGCAGCACCCTCCAAGACCCCGAAAGGGACAAGCGGTAGAAAATGGATGGATGGATGTCTTTTTTTCCTGATTAAATTAGCAAGTTTGTTTATTCTCCCAGTCGGGACAATAGACAAAGACATTCAGTGCCTGCCTGTGAAACTGCATTCAGGGTAGCATTACTGCACACACCACAACATGAGCTCAAGCAGTCAGTGAGACTAAAGCAGGGGTGGGCAATTAATTTTTATCGGGGGCCGCATGAGCAACCCGAGCACTGCTGGAGGGCCACACCGACAATATTTCAATTAAATTTTGCTTAAATTATTTTTGATATACCGTAAGATAAAAAATAATAATATTTTCATCTAACCTAACTTATCTTTATTCAAAAGCAGATGGCTTTTGATGGTTTTATTTTTAACACTTTCTTACACAACGCTTCCTGATGTGTAATACCATGCAAAAATTTAAATTTCTGTCACTTTATCCTGCATCCTCTTTGTTGTGAACGTAGCACGCCTGCAAGGTGATTGGCGAAGAAGGAGGAAGCGTTGCTGTTGCGTAAATGAGGAGTGAGGATAGATTTGCGTGTGGAAAGAACGAGATAAGTTGAGCTGTGTTAGTATATGTTGCTCAATAAAAGTTTAAAAAGAGCGTCAGACTTGGTGTGCACTTCTTCTGGACGCTACAATTGATGTCAGAAGTGGGATGAAATGCCTCCCAGTTCGCCTTGCCATCAAACCTGGGAGTCTTCATTGAGGGCGGAATTCCCCCATGGCACCTGTAGACACTGCCCCTCTCTCTCTCTCTCTCTCTCTCTCTCTCTCTCTCTCTCTCTCTCTCTCTCTCTCTCTCTCTCTCTCTCTCTCTGCGGCGAGCTCCTCACGTGGCACGTACCTCTCGATGACGTAGCAGGCTGCGCACACAATTAAGCAGCGCAGTATGCGCAAAGTTTTACTTCTGACACCAATTGTAGCGTCCAGAAGAAGTGCACACCAAGTCTGACGCTCTTTTTAAACTTTTATTGAGCAAGCTATACTAACACAGCTTAACTTATCTCGTTCTTTCCACACACATGTCTATCCTCACTCCTCATTTATGCAACTCAAGACAACATCAACTTCAGCAGGTCGTTACACTATATTCTTTAAACACAGCAACATGTGTACTACAAATTAAGCACACGGCTTTACCTTTACTTGGCAGTCCATGTCTTGTTTAAAACACGCCATTCGTCATCACCTTTTCTTTTTTTAGCGTCTCTGGGATAACCGTGCATCACTTGTCGCTGTGCGCCTTCACTAACAGGACATACGCACATAAATGACACTTTTCAAAATAAAAGCAGCACAGTTGTATTGCACGCACGACATAGATGTTTTTTTAAATTTATTTTGTAATTTGTGATTTCCGCTGCGCGCACGAGCATACGTCCACACGGAAGTCATACAAATAACGCTTTTCAAAACAAAAGCAGCACCGTTGTATTGCACACTCGAGATAGATACTTTTTTAAATGTATTTTGTAATTTATGATTGGCCTCACGCGGGCCGGACAGGGACGTACAAAGGGCCGGATGCGGCCTGCAGGCCGCAGAATGCCCAGGTCTGGACTAAAGTCTGTCACCGAAGTTGCTGCTCCTTTTAAATGTTGTTTCAACTTCAATGCTAGTGTTAGCCATATATATATATTTTTTTAATCTTCTGGGGTGCATCTCCAGCTGTGTAAGGGGGAAGAGGCACAACGCTGATTGAATATTAATTACGGCTTGAGGAGCCTGACTTTCGCGAGGGTGGACAGAGATGGTCGCCCACTCACTCGGTGTGACCGACACAAACACCTTCACACGAACACAACACACACGCGTACACAAACAGACACGTACAGGACAATGGTCAATAAAGGCAGATTTTCATGTGCAGGATTATACCCAGCACCATTGCTTTCCTACTATTTACTACTATGGTACCTTCTAACAGGCCTTTCCGTCATGTTTGAGGTCATTATGGTAACAGCTGATCACCGTGATCAAACTGAAATTAGTCGCGATCATGGATCACGATCATACAATCGCCCAGCCCTATCCGAATGTGTGTGGTCCAATCAGAATATTCCGAATGGCGTGTTTACATGAAGCAGTCTTATTCCGGTTAGGCTTTTAATCCGAATAAATGTGTCCATGTTCACATAGCTACTTGTATAAAAGTTACATAGGAGTCCAGTCCTGGCACAAAAATAAATAACATTTTATTGATTTCTGTTCATGTAGAGATTGAGTTTGTTAATGCTTGGTTTCTGTTGAAACAGTCATTTATTCCATGCTGAAAAGTCTCCATTCCAATATAGAGTACTGTATATATTTTGGTGTTTGATATTATTATTATTGTTGTTTAACTGCCTTTAATTTAATTTCCAGTGTTTTTACCCCATCATTTTGTACATGGTACTGCAAATTTGCAAGTTAAAAGAAATGTTAATTCGCCAGACAGAGGGCATGTTTCCAGTTTGTGTTTATCATAATAAACAATTAAACTGAGAATTTATTCTCTGCCCATTTGTTTAGTGGAAAGTGTATCTTAAGTTGAGTTATACAGTACAGGCAAAAAGTTTGGACACACCTTCTCATTTCAATGCCTTTTCTTTATTTTCATGACTATTTACATTGTAGATTGTCACTGAAGGCATCAAAATAATGACACCTGTGAAGTGAAAACCATTTCAGTTGACTACCTCTTGAAGCTCATCGAGAGAATGCCAAGAGTGTGCAAAGCAGTAATCAGAGCAAAGGGTGGCTATTTTGAAGAAACTAGAATATAAAACATGCTCTCAGTTATTTCACCTTTTTTTAAGTACAGAACTCCACATGTGTTCATTCATAGTTTTGATGCCCTCAGTGACAATCTACAATGTAAATAGTCACGTAAATAAAGGAAACTCATTGAATGAGAAGGTTTGTCCGAACTTTTGGCCTGTACTGTATATTTATACATACAGTATGTAGTGTTGATGTAGCAAGCTACTTTTTCCATGTAACTTGTACTGTAGCTTGCCACAATTCTCTGGGGATCGCTTCCCCTGTAGCTTAGTTACATTTAATTGAGAGTAAGTAGTAGCTTATCTTATGACATTTTCCAAGTAGCTTGCCCATCACTTTTTTTACTTTTTTTAATGAAAATTGGTTTATACTGATTGGTGGCCGATCGATCGGCACATTCCTTGTATATTACGAAGTCTAAATTATATGTGTGCATTAACGCAGTGGTCCCTGACTACCGGTCCGTGACGCATTTGCTACCGGGCTGCAGAGAAACCTTAAATAATTTATAAATGACTGCATTTTCTCCGACTTAACTTTCGCCTGTCCCACTAGACCAGTGGTCGGCAACCCAAAACGTTGAAAGAGCCATATGGACCAAAAATACAAAAACAAATCTGTCTGGAGCCGCAAAAAATGAAAAGTCGTATGTATGTCTTATAAATGAAGGCAACTATATTAGCCTGCTATCAAAATTACTGTGTCACAGGCTGAAGCAAATCTTCGTTGACAGAAATGTTGAAATTTAATATTTATTCTCCACCGTTTTACAACATTAGAAACCATTAGTAAATCAGAAGCTACTCAGAAGGTGAGATCATTCCTGGAAATTACGGGCTTTTAATGGCCAATAGATGTGTGTGTCCAAGATAAAGGAAACGACAGGCTGTTTTATTTTAATAGATGTATTACAATCTTTGGCAAGCTAGGTAACGTTTGCTGTGGTCTGGAACAACATGGCACACAAACAACTATCCGAAATGCAGCCAATATTACATACAGATAATGTGTCATGAGGCATGCAAAACTTAATTATATACAAAGAGGATAAAAGTAAAAGATATTAAATGAGCTCAAATATACCTACAAATGAGGCATAATGATGCAATATGTACATACAGCTAGCCTAAATAGCATGTTAGCATTGATTAGCTAGCAGTCATGCACTGACCAAATATGCCTGATTAGCACTCCAACAAGTCAATAACATCAACAAAGCGCACCTTTTTGCATTCACACACAGTATACAACTTTTGGTGGACAAAATAAGAAAAGAAGGAGTGTAAGATTTTAAATGTAAACAAACTGTTGTGTTTGTTTGTATTTTTCCCCCATCTTTTTTCATTTTCAATCCTTTTTTTAAAAATGCTCCGGAGAGCCACTAGGCTCTGACCCCAGCACTAGACACACCAATAAGCTTGTTTATCGAGGTAAAATAAAACTCCTCATAGGAAGTTGCCCTTTGTTATATTTGTTATAACTTTGTGACATGATACAAAGCACATTAATGAACATATAAAATATAAATGTGACAGATTGTAGCGAAAAGCTGATTTCCATGTGCAGTCCCCAGCAGGTTGACGGTAACCTGCTGGGGATCTGATTGCAAAGAAACACAGGTTCCCACTAATTCAGCATTATAGTGAGTTGTATTTTTCATTCACTTATTTTTGCTGTATTTATCTGGCACAAGTGGAAAGCCGGTCCCTGAAAATAATGCCTACATTAAACCGGTCCGTGGTGCAAAAAAGGTTGGGGACCACAGCATTAAAAGGGTACCAATGCATCACAGGTTTCTCTGCTATTGTTGCAGCACTAACCACAGTCCCCTCCCCCACATGCATACACCTCCCTACTTTCTCTCTATGCCTCCCCCTCACGCTATCTGACTCTCTCGCTCGCTCGGTCCTTCATTCCTCCACTTCAGAACAACAGCCATGATGAGAAAATGGCAACGGGAAAAAGAGAGACTTTTACGATAGGAAAGGAATCACCCAATATTAGGTTGAATTTAGGAAAACGGATGAAGAGATGTGGTCATGACACGAATGCATCCGATTGATAGAACAGTCAAAGCATCGCTGGTGCAAGATAAGGTGTCAAAAACAGCACGAAATGCATCTTCCAAGTGTGAAGAAAAAAAACATATTTGCGTGTGTCTCTGCACTCAGCAGCTGTCAAGGGTTACGTACGTCACTGTTTCATAGAAGCTATTACGTCATTTCTCTATCACACAGCGCGGGATCAAAATAATCCCCTTTGCGTACTTAAACACGACGACGTGTGGACTTGTGCATGCACGCCCACACACAAGCTCATACATTACCGTATTCCTTGTTAGCACAGGGGATAGAACACTACAGTATAGACGCCGATAGCAGTGTCTTTGTTGTGTCTCGATAATGTCAGGCATTTGGCCTTAGCCTTGGCAAGTAGGGCACTTCTAGGAATCCTAGATTACATTATGTCGCCTGTAGCCGCAGTGTCTGCTAACCATTCAATGCTCTCACTCTCCTTCCATCTCCTTGTGCCTTTTTTGATATGTTTCTAAAAGCACAGTTACTGAGTTATCTGAAGATAGAAAAAAAAACAGTTAGGCATATAAATTATTTCCCATGGTTGATTATGACTAATAACCTGTTCATTTGGACAATGCTTAGTTAAAACATGCACTGCAAAAGTTGTAAGACATGCCCTATGTTGTTTTTATTGGACAAAGTTAATGATATTTAGATCAGATTAGGGTTGTCACGATACCAGAATTTCAGTATTCGATACTGATACTCGATATCATTAAAAAAAACGGGTAAGACTTTAGTATGGGGAACATATGCACCATTAATTAGTTGCTTATTAACATGCAAATTAGTAACATATTGGCTCTTAATTAGTCATTATTAAGTAGTTATTAATGCCTTATTCTGCATGGCCTTGTTATACAACCAGTAAGCCATTAACTAAGAGTCTTCCCTTAATAACCTCAGAATTATTGCTTATTGGTAACCCTAACCCTAACCCTTATATGTTCCCCTAGTGTCCAAAAAACACTAAATTAAGTCGGTAACACTTTAGTATGGGGAACATATTCACCATTAATTAGTTGCTTATTAACATAATATGTTCCCCATACTAAAGTGTTACCAAAAAAAGAAAATAAATTAACCCAGATACTTTTAAATTCCCTACTTTATTGAAAACGTTTTCAAACTGTCAAGTATTTAAATTCACTTTGCTTTAACATATTTTTGCACAACATTTTAATTCAATACATGTATACATTGTAAAAATAACAGCATAAAGCCTTCTAGTATAGCAAAACAAACAATATTGTGCTTATAAAAATTCTCATAAATACCAAGAAAAGTCAACTATTTTACATTTATGAAAAAGAACAGCAGTGGTGTTTTAAAGTATCATATTTTCTGGACTATAGAGCGCACTGGCATATAAGCCGCACCCACTAAATTTTAGAAGAAAAAAATATTTTTTTATATATTAGGCTCAAGTGTAATTTTTCCTTCTTAGCTTGAGGTATTGTGTGGCAGAACGATTGCTGTGGATAGACTACTACCAGTCCAAAATAGTCGGAATCCCCCACGTAAGCATTGTAAACAAATGGTACACATTTCTAACTTCTGTTATTTGTTGGAGGCTAAATTGTAGAGTCTTTTAGGAATGGTTGAAAGGACAGTGTTGTATGTGGGAGATAAGTGATGTCGCAGACCACCTACTCTTTTCAGGGATGGTTTTTCAACCTTGACATAGAGAGCTTCCCTCAATTTTCTTTCGTACCATCTGTCCTCCCTGTCCAGAATCTCTACCTTTTTGTTCTCAAAGGAGTGCTGTTTTTCCCTGAGGTGCAGGTAAACAGCTGAGTCTTGGCATGAAGAGTTTGCCCGTCTATGCTGTGCCATGCGTCGGCTTAGCCTTAGTGGTTGTTTTGTTTCCCCAATATATGAATCAGTGCATTCATCATTACACTGGATAGCATATACCAGATTGTTTTTGTGGGAGTGGAGTGTCCGGTCTTTAGAATGCATTAGTCTCCGTCTCAGGGTGTTTCCGGGTTTGAAGTGTACTGGGATGTTGTTGTTGGTGAAAAAATCTTCTGAGTTTCTCAGACAGACCTGATACATATGGAATGACAATATTTTTGCGTCCGTCACCTTTTTCCTCCTCATCCACTCTGTTCTTGTTATTTCTGGAACTGGATGCACTTTTTACAAACGACCAGCTGCGGTAACCACAGGTTTTAAGGGCTTCCCTCAAATGCCTATGCTCTTTCTCTTTGGCCTGTGGGCTGGTAGGAACATTATCAGCTTTGTGTTGTAGGGTTCTGATAACACCCAGTTTGTGTTCCAGTGGGTAGTGTGAGTCGAAAAGTAGGTATTGATCGGTATGTGTGGGTTTTCGGTAAACCCCGACACGGAGGCCCCTGTTTTCTCCAATGTGGTTTTCACAGTCTAAAAAAGGTAACTTACTGTCTTTGACATCCTCACGTGTGAACTTGATGCTATTGTCCACTGAGTTAAGGTACTTGGCTTCTGATTTTCCACATATCTGTACCAATGGCTTGGTACTGTTCCATTAAAAGAGCTCAGAGTGTTCTTTTCAATGTCTTCCATGTAAATGTTTGCTACTACCGGGGATACAAGTGGTCCCATGGTACAAACATGTTTTTGTTGGTAAAACGTTCGCATGAATTTAAAATATGTAGTGTTAAGGCAAAGTTCATGCAATTACAGCTAATGCTAGCGATCTAAATTGCTATCATTAGCTAACAACAGCTAAAGTTAATGCGCATGCATGTGTTACATAGGTACATACGTAATTACAACATTAGGCATCTGTGTAAATGTTGCAAACAGCCCCTTTAATTGTTTCCAAACTGTGCCTGTACCACGCCAGTAAAACTGCCGATTATACAAAACAGAAATCATTGTCATGTTCTCATTAGCTGCGGAAGTCAGCTCTCTAATCAGCTAGACAGACTCAATAACTCCACAATGACGTCGTAAATTTACTGAGGAAATTGTGAAATTGAAACAATACAAAAACAATGCCGTTGTAAGTTAACAATACTAACACAGACATGTTAGCATCAGCTATTGCTAACGAATCTAGCGTCATTACATTACAATAGCATGTACAAATATGCATGAAAACACTTCTGCAGACATCACACATGGGGCGGTTTAAGTCTAAACAGTATTAGTTAAACTGTAAAACTTACAAATGTTGCTTAGAGTGATGACTGAAGACTAAACAGAAGACTACACAGCAGTCCGGTTGAAAAAAATAAATAAAAAAGCACTACGGATAAATGGAAGGACACTGCGGCACCTGCAGTGAGCTGATTCATCCAAAAGATGGCGCCAAAGCACTGACAATAAAACACCCTGTCAGTGTTTTTGCTTGTTTTCTTAAAAATGTTTGTATAAAATAATTTTTATTATTTCCGTCAGTGAAGAAAAATCCATAAATCGTCTTACAGTATAAGCCGCAGGGTGCAAAGCGTAGGAAAAAAGTATCGGCTTACAGTCCGTAATTTACGGTACATAAAACAAACTATATTGTTCTTAATATTCTTTCATTATGGTGGTGATCATGAACAGTCGTGGTCAAAAGTTTACATACACTAAAGAACATAATGTCATGGCTGTCTTGAGTTTCCAATAGTTTCTACAACTCTTATTTTTTAGTGATAGAGTGATTGGAGCACATACTTGTTGGTCACAAAAAACATTCATGAAGTTTGGTTCTTTTAAGAATTTATTATGGGTCTACTGAAAATGTGACCAAATCTGCTGGGTCAAAAGTATACATACAGCAATGTTAATATTTGGTTACATGTCCCTTGGCAAGTTTTACTGCAATAAGACGCTTTCTGTAGCTATCCACAAGCTTCTGGCAAGCTTCTGGTTGAGTTTTTGACCACTCCTCTTAACAAAATTGGTGCAGTTCTGCTAAATGTGTTGGTTTTTCTGACATGGACTTGTTTCTTCAGCATTGTCCACACGTTTAAGTCAGGACTTTGGGAAGGCCATTCTAAAACCTTAATTCTAGCCTGATTTAGCCATTCCTTTACCACTTTTGACATGTGTTTGGGATCATTGTCCTGTTGGAACACCCAACTGTGCCCAAGACCCAACCTCCGGGCTGATGATTTTAGGTTGACCTGAAGAATTTGGAGGTTACCCTCCTTTTTCATTGTCCCATTTACTCTCTGTAAAGCACCAGTTCCATTGGCAGCAAAACAGGCCCAGAGCATAATACTACCACCACCATGCTTGACGGTATGTGTGGTGTTCCTGGGATTAAATGCCTCACTTTTTCTCCTCCAAACATATTACTGGGTATTGTGGCCAAACAGCTCAATTTTTGTTCCATCTGACCACAGAACTTTCCTCCAGAAGGTCTTATCTTTGTCCATGTGATGACATGTGACTGACTTGGCGAGGCAGTTCGAGTGTAGTAATGCTGTTTGGCAGACTTGGCATAACCTGAACAGGAGCCAGCTTTTATGCCAGTAAAAAATGGTGGATGTTTATCCATGAAAATATAAAGTAGCTGCTGAGGGTGTCAGACAGTGAAGAAGCCCAAAGGAGACCAACTTCACCGCGCACAGCGACCGCTAAATGCTGTACATAATTACGTTATAAAACTACTGTTGTACAATATATTGTATTGTTTTTCATACAATCCATCCATCCATCCATTTTCTACTGCTTGTCTCTCTCGGGGTCGCGGGGGCTTGAGCCTATCCCAGCTGCATTCGGGCGGAAGTACAACCTGGACAAGTCGCCACCTCATCGCAGGGCCAGCACAGACAGACTGACAGACAAGCATTCACACTCCCATTCGCACACTAGGGCCAATTTAGTGTTGCCAATCAACCTATCCCCAGGTGCATGTCTTATTTCTTATCTAAATGTTATTCTTTTTAAAAGTCATGTTACATGTTAAAATTGTAGTGTTTTGAAGGTGCCAATTCCTTTTAATTATATTTATTTGGAGGTGCTGGAGGTCCGAGTCCATGGTTCTCGCCCGGAAAAGGGTGGAGTGCCATCTCCGGGTTGGAGAGGAGATCTTGCCCCAAGTGGAGGAGTTCAAGTACCTCGGAGTCTTGTTCACGAGTGAGGGAAGAGTGGATCGTGAGATCGACAGGCGGATCGGTGCGGCGTCTTCAGTAATGCGGACGCTGTATCGGTCCGTTGTGGTGAAGAAGGAGCTGAGCTGCGAGGCAAAGCTCTCAATTTACCGGTTGATCTACGTTCCCATCCTCACCTATGGTCATGAGCTTTGGGTTATGACCGAAAGGACAAGATCACGGGTACAAGCGGCCGAAATGAGTTTCCTCCGCCGGGTGGCGGGTCTCTCCCTTAGAGATAGGGTGAGAAGCTCTGTCATCCGGGAGGAGCTCAAAGTAAAGCCACTGCTCCTCCACATGGAGAGGAGCCAGATGAGGTGGTTCGGGCATCTGGTCAGGATGCCACCCGAACGCCTCCCTAGGGAGGTGTTTAGGGCACGTCCGATCGGTAGGAGGCCACGGGGAAGACCCAGGACACATTGGGAAGACTATGTCTCCCGGCTGGCCTGGGAACGCCTCGGGATCCCCCGGGAAGAGCTAGACGAAGTGGCTGGGGAGAGGGAAGTCTGGGCTTCCCTGCTTAGGCTGCTGCCCCTGCGACCCGACCTCGGATAAGCGGAAGAAGATGGATGGATGGATGGATATTTATTTGATATACCGTACAAGTATTTTGATATATGAGCTAGGTCCTGCAACCAACTGAGCTCGTAATTCGAAGTATTACTGTATTTTGTTAAAACAGACCCTTAATGACCCCGATGCAATACCATCTTAAAAACCATAGGGTAAAAGTACAGGATCCAGGTATCTATCCAACTATTAATTTCCACACACCTTTGTTATTGTAAAAAAGCTATCTGGTGTTGCATAGCAGCAGTAAGCATGGAGCAGTCCACTAACAGCTGCACTCTAATACACACCTTTGCACACACATCCAGCATCATGTGTTGGGATGGGTACCGTTAACATTTGAACCGTTACCGGGAATCAATACCGTACTCAACAGTACCAATTTTTGGTACTTGTGTCTCGTTAGTAAACAATAGTTTTTGATAATAACATCCAAAATTTAAAAATGAGCTGGTTATGATAACTGCTGTCCAGTTGTTATATCTTGTTTCATTATCACATTTCTGAGTCCCATTTGCAGGTATGACACTAAGGAGCAATTGCAGTTGCAATTCCAAGCCGTTAGATGGCAGTAGTGTACAGTTTTTGGTAGGGCTGCACGATTATAGCCAAAATAAAAACCACGATTATTTTCATCAATATTGAAATTACGATTATTAATCAAGATCATTTACTGTTAATTATAACACATTTTATTGCACTTTCTATTTTAAACAAACATTATGAGAACTTGGCTTTCATCTCAAAATGAAACTATAAAAATAACTAATAATAAAAATTTTTTAGAAAATAGCTAGCTAAAATAATCATGCAATTGCAGTGTGCGATCAAAAAGTGCAAACTCGTGAAAAAGTAAGAATATGCTGGAAAGGCACATACAAAAGGAACACATTCACAGTATAGGACATGTCTTTGACCAAATAAAAACGTTACTACGTCCGTTATTTTGGTGAGTCTTTGAGAGGTGGATGGATCCGGGGTCCCTTGGTGCACGGTTGATGTTACGGTCGTCTTTGGGCACCCTCCGCTTTTTTAGCTGTTTGTCGGGGCTCTGTTAACAACCACGTTCACGGTGTGGGAAAAAAGATGGCGGTTAAGAAAATGAGGTAAGTGTTGCTTAATTCTTAGCGTGTCTCCGCAACTTGATAATTTGTGCACACCAACGCAGCTTTGTTGGCGTTTGTTGTTGGTTTGTTTGCGCTAGACCATTTCCGGGTTTAAGGAAACGGGCGGGAGTGCCTCGAGAACGGCAAGGCATTCGGTCCTCTTTCGGGTTTAAAATGCGTGCCCGTTGGTACCTTGTTGGTAACTCCGCAGGAGGGAAGAGTACCGATGTAATAAGGCTTTTTTTCCCCTAATATTTTTGTGAGCTACTGGCTGAACTACCTTCACCAATGATTGTCACACACACACTAGGTGCGGCGAAATTATTCTCTGCATTTGAGCCATCACCCTTGATCACCCCCTGGGAGGTGAGGGGAGCAGTGAGCAGCAGCGGTGGCCGCGCCCAGGAATCATTTTTGGTGATTTAACCCCCAATTCCAACACTTGATGCTGAGTGCCAAGCAGGGAGGTAATGGGTTTGAACTCACGACCTACCGATCTCAGGGCGGACACTCTACCACTAAGCCACTGAATTGCTATATACTGTACTTATTTCAATCGACTGAGATAAAATACAATCTATTCAAAATGTTAAATTGAATGCGCTTATTTTAAATGCATCTAAAACATGCAAATATCATTCTATGATGTGTCTTTTTCAAAAATGTTTAAATCAGTCATCCATTTCTGAACACATGCATCATTTGCATTCCTTAGTCCATGAAGCTTTTTAACAAATGTTTAAATTTTATCCTGATTAAAAAATGTATCATCCAGTTTGTGGCAATAATACGGCATATTTTCAGAGGATGTGCATTTGTACAGCATGTTTTAAAGAGATAACATTTTTAAAAAAAATACTTCTGGGTGTATTGAATTGATGAACTAATTCTTATTTACAAACCCCAAAACGAGTGAAGTTGGCATGTTGTGTAAATCATAAATAAAAACTAAATACAATGATTTGCAAATCTTTTTCAACCTATATTCAATTGAATAGACTGCAAAGACAAGGTACTTAACGTTCGAACTGGAAAACTCTATTTTTTGAAAACATTAGCTCATTTGGAATTTGATGCCTGCAACATGTCTCAAGTTGGCACAAGTGGCAAAAAAGACTGAGAAAGTTGAGGAATGCTCATCAAACACTTATTTGGAACATCCCACAGGTGAACAGGCTAATTGGGAACAGGTGGGGGCCATGGTTGGGTATAAAAGCAGCTTCCATGAAATGCTCAGTCATTTACAAACAAGGATAGAGCGAGGGTCACCACTTTGGGAACAAATGCGCAAGCAAATTGTCCAACAGTTTAAGAACAACATTTCTCATCCAGCTATTGCAAGGAATTTAGGGATTTCACCATCCACGGTCCGTAATATCATCCAAAGGTTCAGAGAATCTGGAGAAATCACTGCAAGTAAGCGATGATTTTACGGACCTTCGATCCCTCAGGCGGTACTGCATCAAAAAGCGACATCAGTGTGTAAAGGATATCACCACATGGTTTCAGGAACACTTCAGAAAACCACTGTCAATAACTACAGTTCGTCGCTACATCTGTAAGTGCAAGTTAAAACTCTAATATGTAAAGCGAAAGCCATTTATCAACAACACCCAGAGCACTGCCGGCTTCGCTGGGCCTGAGCTCATCTAAGATGGACTGATACAAAGTGGAAAAGTGTTCTGTGGTCTGATGAGTCCACATTTCAAATTGTTTTTGGAAACTGTGGACAATATGAAGCCTAAAATACCACAACGGAGACCCCGGACTGTTGAAGCAAGAAGCGGAAATAAATCCACCTGAAAAGCTTCAAAAGTTGGTCTCCTCAGTTCCTAAACGTTTACTGAGTGTTGTTAAAAGGAAAGGCCATGTAACACAGTGGTAAAAATACCCCTGTGCCAACTGTTTAGCAATGTGTTGCTGCCAATAAATTCTAAGTTAATAAATGTTAGCAAACATTTTTTTCTCAGTTCGAACGTTAAATATCTTGTCTTTGCAGTCTATTCAATTGAACATAAGTTGAAAAGGATTTTATTTACGATTTACACAACGTGCCAACTTCACTGGTTTTGGGTTTTGTAGAAGGCTTTGTGGGCGGAATAGAGGCGCTCTCAAAAAATGACATTATATTTGTTCTTTTTTTATTTAAAAAAATTCAATGCAGATTTGCTAAGGGACGACAAAACCCATTCAGAAACACTTCCATTATAAGTTGTACACCGCAACATTTATACAGAGATATATACCGTTACTGTCAAGGGATTCAACTTATACCATGGTATGACTTTTCGGTCATACCGCCCAGCCCTGATAAAGTAGTTACTAATCACGCACCAGCTGTTTGATGGTAACGTGCATTTTAGTTGGAGTTTTCGTCAACACATTTGAAGGTGTTTAAATTACCATATAAAATCGCTAAAGCTAACCAGTATCAATCAATCAATCAATCAAAGTTTATTTATATAGCCCTGGTCACAAGTGTCTCAAAGGGCTGCACAAGCCACAACGACATCCTCGGCTCAGATCCCACATCAGGGCAAGGAAAAACTCAACCCAATGGGATTCAATGAGAAACCTTGGAGGGGACCGCAGACGTGGGGACCCCCCCTCGGGTGACCGGTGCGATGGCCGTCGAGTGGATCTAGTTAATAGTGTGAGAGTCCAGTCCATAGTGGGGCCAGCAGGAGATCATCTTGAGTGGAGACAAGTCAGCAGCGCAGAGACGTCCCCGACTGATGCAAAGATGAGTGGTCCACCCCGGGTCCCGACTTTGAACAGCTAGCGCGTCATCTGTGGTCACCTAATAACCTTTCCACACAGGAGAGGGGGGCAGAGCAGAAAAGAGACGGCAGATCAACTGGTCTAAAAGTGGAGTCTATTTAAAGGCTAGTGTATACAAATGAGTTTTAAGATGGGTCTTAAATGTTTCTACTGAGGTAGCATTTCTAACTGTTACTGGGAGGGCATTCCAGAGTACTGGAGCCCGAATAGTAAAAACGCTCTATAGCCCGCAGACTGTTTTTGGGCTCTGGGAATCACTAATAAGCCGAAGTTCTTAGAACGCAGATATACCTGGCCGGTACATATGGTACAATACAATAAGCAAGATAGGATGGAGCTAGACCGTTTAGTATTTAATCGTAAGAAGTAAAACCTTAAAGTTGCAACTTTGTGCAGGTGAGCCAGTATAGGCGTAATATGATCAAACTTTTGTAGTCATTGTCAGAAGTATAGCAGCCGCATTTTGTACCAACTGTAATCTTTTAATGCTAGACATAGGGAGACCCGAAAATAATACGTTATGTCTTTGTTTTACATTGAAAATTGCAACATTACCTGCATACTGAACCAAGCTGTGCTGCTTGGTTGACATAAGTTCCAATAAGTTGTTCACATAAACAGATAAACGCTCCAAGCAATTTTACTATATAGGGTTTCTAAATTTGTCTTTTATGAAGTGTGTGTTTTAGAGCTATTTCCAGCTGACAGGGAAACACCAACGATTCTTGGGGATCAATGATGTAAGGCAATACCCGAGGGAAAACGCAATGTGCTTCAATATGGAGATTTGCTTTGTGAGCGTCTGCTCTTCAGATGTAAAACACAGCAACAGGTGCTAAGAGGGGCAATAAAAGCTTTATCGCTGCAATCTTCTCCTTGCTTACTAGCGATGCTTTAAACCAGGTGTTTCCAACAGGTAGCATGTTAGAGATTTTGAGTAGCTCACCAAAGGGTCAAATAATATTTGTTTCAAGTCTTAGTATTTTTATAACTGTTCAATTCAGACATTATGCTTCGATTTTAATGACAAACTGGTCACACTGTTTGAGTGGAGATCTGCTTTATTTAAAGTACCTTATTTTCCGGACTATAAGGCGCACCAAAAATCCTTTTTTTCCCTCAAAAACTCGACAGTGCGCCTAATAACCCGGTGCGTCTAATGTACGGAATAATTCAGATTTTGCTCACTGACCTCAAAGCAATTTTATTTGGTACATAGTGTAATGATAAGTGTGACCAGTAGATATACATGTAGACTGCACTATGATGGCAATATGACTCAAGTAAACAACACCGACAGTTTATATGTTCCATTGAAAATCTAGAACATTACACACGGTGCTCAAAAATCTATCAAAATGTTTTAGTACGACTTTGGTAAGCTATGAAGCTGCTCCGCTTGGTGGATTGTCGGCGCATTAAACATACGAGTATTATTATGGTGTGTGTATAAGGTAAGACATTATCTGGCGTTTTGTTTCGCTGTATTATGCAAAAGCAACTTTTCTTACCTTCTGGTAACTGCTGACTTGTATTTGGGATCTGCATAAATCCTGAAAAATTGCGTGCGTCCGCCTTTGTAGACTGTACGGACGACGTAGTCGATAGGCTTTTTCTTTTCCTATATCTTCTTGTTATGGGAAATTCATCCTCCACTGTTGCCATTTCTAATATAAAATAGTGTAAAGTTCTTACTTATATCTGTCAGTGAACTCACCATGAAAGCGCTAAAACATACCGGTGTAGTGAGTTTACATAATTCACCCAATGAACTTTAGTTATTAGAGTTATTAGTGTTGTTGTTGACCTTTGTTGTTTCCAGATGAGGAGATGCTGCTCCGTTATTGATTTAAGTAAAGTCTGAATGTCATTAAAACAGTTAGCTCCATCTTTCGACACTTTTTCCACTCCCGTCCTTGCACGCTACACTGCTACACCAAAGATGACGGGGAGAAGACGCTGCCGAAGGTGAGCCACGTAAATAAGACTGCCCACAAAATGGCGCATCCGGAAGAGACTGTCAGAAAGCGGCCTGAAGATGATCTGTAAAAACATAATCTATGCAACATTTTGACCAAAGAACCAACATTACATGTTATGTACACCACAAAGAAGTGTATTCAATTTTTAAAAAAAAAAAATAATAATATGACTCCTTTAATGCGCTTTATAATCCAGTGCGCCTTTTATATGAAAAAAAGATCAAAAATAGCTCATTCATCAGCAGTGCGCCCTATGGTCCGGAAAATACAGTACAATTTTAAATGTTTCCAGTTGAATGATTAAAACACAAATAGCTCACTTCTCCTTTCTTTTTGTCCAAGTAGCTTGCATATAGTGATTAAAGTTTTAGATCCCTGTCTTAGACTTTGTGATCATATGAGTGAGTTAGACTAATAAGCAGTGTGCTGTAGAACAGAGGGAATGATGGGTAATAAGATGTGCAGCTGGAAGAGTGGTCACAAAGATTTAATTTATTATTGCAGGTTGTTCTGTAGCTGTCACCCGTCAGACTTTTCATCCTGCGCTTCCTCTTCAACGCTCTACACGCAAGTGTGCATGCTTTCATAAGTCTGTGTGGCCTAGTTTTCTTTGTATATGGATGAAATGTGTGTGTTTTTGTCAGATAGTGGCATGTTGGGCCGACTGGTGGATGTATGGCTCCCATGGACATGAATTAGTCTTAATAAATGGGGCCTGCTGCGCAGGAAGCATACGCGCAAACACAATTTTCTGTATTACTCACGAGCAAT